>NC_092226.1:48438944-48561444 GCF_036320965.1 Panulirus ornatus
TAGCCACTGACTGATATATTTCATAGATCACCTTCAAACAGTGTAAAATATCCCTAACATCTTCCTTCCAACGCTGGACCACAAAACCAGGTGCGTCCCATTCCTGCGAACGACAGCCTGTTCGTCGTTCTCACACAACCTCGGCCCCCTCAACCTATTACCTCCCGGAGAGCACGCGAACGCATGAATACAACACTTGAAAAATCACCCACACACCATCTACGTCACTCAACAGAACGGACATGAAAATTTACGCAGAATCCACCTTTCCCACAGATCACTTACATTTCTCGTTCACAGGGACACGTAAGTCGTTGCACAAAAGAACTGCACTAGAACAGGCGTTGTCAGCATAAAGACTTTCACATAAAACACATGGGACCAATGGCAACCCAAACACTTAGATGCTGCTTCAACCAATCTAAGTTACTCAACAGAATTTCAAAATTCTTTTGACTTCCTAAAATAGCACTCATACTGAGACCCTCTAAACTCACCCTCACTCCACCTTTTCCTCTCCTGTTTCCAAATGATTGCTCTCATTACCACCCAATTCCTCACAAAACTAATCTAAAACAATATCAACTAATATCCCACTCTTAGTCACACAAGACTAATCATTCGACCGCCACACCGCACAGAAGTCACACACAACGCATCCTGGATGTTTACCCACCCACACAGTGCTAGTGGCAACAGACCAACAAGGAATTCAACACTGTCTCCCTACATATCATCACAGAATAGAGACTTAAAACTACTCTGCTCACTTACGAAAAAATGGCCAAACAAAGTGGTTGGCTGCCAAGCTAAATTTTTTCACGAAGGTTACGCCTCTAATAATCTTAAACTTTACAATGGAGTTCCCGGGGATGTAGTTCTTTCTCCAAATCTCTCTAGTGTCTTTCCTACACAACTTCTATTCTCCTTAAAAACCCCATCGTGATAACCCTCTCATATGCAGACGACCTCACAGCTCAGTCACAGCACCCTGACATTATACGAGCAACAACAAAACTGTAATTCGAACATTGGTTCTCTCAAAACAGCATATTTGTCTCCCAGCAACTATCATCCTTTTAAACCCTGATAAACTTGAGCTCAAACTACACCCTCCCTCAACCCTGGGTGATCAACCACACACTCAACAAGGCATCACATACGACACACATGACATTCGCTATCAGCGCCACGAACATTTCCATGAGGCACTGACCGGCACCAACTTCACACTAAGAAAAAAAAAAAGATAGCCTCTTTATCCTGTGTAAGCAAGTTGCCCTCTCTAAATTGCCATATGAATTTTTTTATCGATAAGTGCAGAGTTACACATCTTAGTCGAAACAAGAAGGGACGCCACAATATAGCTTTTTTAGTGTTACAAAAGGTGAATAAAGGAAAACATCGTTAGGTATGATAATTTTTGATAACCCAAAGTCAAACAGGAGGAGAACAGAAGCAGTGAAACAGGTGGTAAAAGAGAAATAGACTCATAAGTCTTTCGAATTCAATTCTGAGGGAATAATCCTTGCTCTATATTTCACTGGTGCGTCTTGCTTTAAATATCGTGGTCAGTTTTGCTTACCATATTCGAGGATAGAGAGACAGAACGGCGGGAGTACAGCAGCGAACAACCAATATGATTCCCGACCATGAAACACATCCTATGAGTATCGACTGCACGATTCAAAATTCTTTTGATTCGAAAAGATAAGGTTGAGAATCGGTATATAAAGTGCTTTCATAATCTCTATTGAAGCAGCTATTTCAAGCTAGAATGATCTTATTTCACTCCAGTGAAGTACTTTTTCACATATGGAATGATTTACTACTTAGAGTGGTTGAAAGTAGTACCAAAGATATGTTTAAGAAGAGACTTGTTAAGAATTTCGCTTCATATCAAAGACTTATACCTTTTGCGTCTTCTTATTTAAATGTTTTTCTCCACTAACTCTGCTAGTCCTAGGATTTCTGATCTCTTGCACTGACACCAAATACACCCAAGAAAAACCTCCATTGGTCTGTTACTTTTTGAATTCTTTTGTATTCACTTGTTTTCCACCCTGAACTACATCTCACGTTCAGGGTTAACTACCCTCTTAAAAGAAAGCATAATAAAACTGCAATCCACACAAAACAAAACTCTCAGACCGATCAAGTTGCTTAGGAACTTCGATGATTCATCATACGCACAATAAAACAGAAATGGGTATAATACATTCCAACTTTAACATTTTCAGCAACCAAGTCTTTGCAAAAGCTTACAGACGCCTACAATCCAGACCACTTCATAACCAACTACCAACTTCAAGCCAGAAATAAATAGCTTACCCCTGCCTGCTTTACACTTGAGCAACCCATATTCGCAGAGCCTCCCTTCCCCAAGAATCACAACAGTGACAATACGTTCTCGCACTGGAATGACCTGAAAATCAATATAGAAGCAGCTACGCTTCCCAACGCAATCTTAGGCATCTCCTCTCCACCGAACATATTTTACACCCAACTGAAGCTACAGGCCTCAGACATGACCTATCACTTCATCATTACAATTACTGTTTCAACATATCACAAGACCCCACATGTCCCTTGATGCAGCATACACACAGAAAACAACTAAACACTTGACTCTCAAGAGTCCCTCACATACAAACATACACACACACTCACACACACACACACATTGTAAAGACTAAAAAGAATATAGTTGCACTTGACCTGTGGACCCGCCCGGCAGACATGGCTAGCTTCCTGAGCATATTAAAGGGGGCCCTGGGGATAGGTAGTAAATCGACATATATATATATATATATATATATATATATATATATATATATATATATATATATATATATATATATATATATATATAAATATATATATATATATATATATATATATATATATATATATATATATATATATATATATATATATATATATATATATATATATATATATATATATATATATATATATTTTTTTTTTTTTATTATACTTTGTCGCTGTCTCCCGCGTTTGCGAGGTAGCGCAAGGACACAGACGAAAGAAATGACCCAACCCACCCCCATACATATGTATATACATACGTCCACACACGCAAATATACATACCTACACAGCTTTCCATGGTTTACCCCAGACGCTTCACATGCCTTGATTCAATCCACTGACAGCACGTCAACCCCGGTATACCACATCGCTCCAATTCACTCTATTCCTTGCCCTCCTTTCACCCTCCTGCATGTTCAGGCCTCGATCACACAAAATCTTTTTCACTCCATCTTTCCACCTCCAATTTGGTCTCCCTCTTCTCCTCGTTCCCTCCACCTCCGACACATATATCCTCTTGGTCAATCTTTCCTCACTCATTCTCTCCATGAGACCAAACCATTTCAAAACACCCTCTTCTGCTCTCTCAACCACGCTCTTTTTATTTCCACACATCTCTCTTACCCTTACGTTACTTACTCGATCAAACCACCTCACACCACACATTGTCCTCAAACATCTCATTTCCAGCACATCCATCCTCCTGCGCACAACTCTATCCATAGTCCACGCCTCGCAACCATACAACATTGTTGGAACCACTATTCCTTCAAACATACCCATTTTTGCTTTCCGAGATAATGTTCTCGACTTCCACACATTCTTCAAGGCTCCCAGAATTTTCGCCCCCTCCCCCACCCTATGATCCACTTCCGCTTCCATGTTTCCATCCGCTGCCAGATCCACTCCCAGATATCTAAAACACTTCACTTCCTCCAGTTTTTCTCCATTCAAACTCACCTCCCAATTGACTTGACCCTCAACCCTACTGTACCTAATAACCTTGCTCTTATTCACATCTACTCTTAACTTTCTTCTTTCACACACTTTACCAAACTCAGTCACCAGCTTCTGCAGTTTCTCACATGAATCAGCCACCAGCGCTGTATCATCAGCGAACAACAACTGACTCACTTCCCAAGCTCTCTCATCCCCAACAGACTTCATACTTGCCCCTCTTTCCAAAACTCTTGCATTCACCTCCCTAACAACCCCATCCATAAACAAATTGAACAACCATGGAGACATCACACACCCCGCAAACGCGGGAGACAGCGACAAAGCAAAAAAAAAAAAAAAAATCTATAAGTTGGAAAGGATCACAATTTTGCGTGTGATCAAGATATTCCTATGAGTACACGGGGAAAATGAAACACGAAAAGTTCCCAAGTGCACTTCCGTGTAATAATCACATCATCAGGGGAGACACAAGGGAGAAATATAACAGTCAGTTGATATACGTCGAAGAGACGAAGCTAGGACGCCATTTGGTAAACATATATATATATATATATATATATATATATATATATATATATATATATATATATATATATATATATATATATATATATATATATATATATATATATATATATATATATATGTGTGTGTGTGTGAGTGTGTGTGTGAGTGTGTGTGTATTTCTTTATAAAGAAGTTTAAAATCTCTCGACATTAGAATGAAATTTTCGAAGTGTATATTTTTCTCTTTAAACTTCTACGAACAGTTTTTGAGGCAAGGTTTTCTTATACGTTTGAACCAATTATGTTTCCAAAGTCTGTGTACCTGTGTGAAGCAGGGCCTCTATGCCTGTACAAAGTCGAGTCTGTGTGTCTGTGTGAAACTAAGTCTGTGTGCTTGTTGAAAATCGAGTCTGTCTGCTTGTGTAAAGTTAAGTCTGTGTGCTTGTGTCAAGCCGAGTCTGTGTGTGTCTGCGTGAAGCTCAGTCTGTATTCGTCGTTGTAGCTTTTTCATCGCTTTAATCTTTGTTTTCACAGTAAGGTAATGCCTTCTCTTGGAAACGTCCCGAGTGTTCGTGGCTGGCGAACATGCAGCCTCGAATGGTTTGTTTCCGCTCCGTTAAACCTGTAATCTACTTATTTACGCACGGGAGACTGACCTAGAGGGCAAATGTTCACACAAAAACTCTACGCATTGTACATGGCCATGTTTGAGTTATATCATGACTCCCTGATAGACATGTGCCATGTTTTACAAGACGAGTACTTTTGTAATTAGTTAAATGATAAAGGTAACACAAAATTAACCTGTAGGTCCCTTCTCTTATGATTCAAATAGATTTTTTGTAATATATATGGCGCCCTGTAGGTAGAGATCAGGGACTTCACACACTCTCCGAGTTCTCCCTCTCTCTGACTGGAGACTTCACACACTCCCCCTGGCTTCCCTACTCCTGACTGGAGTCCTCATACACTCCCCTAAGCCTTCATACTCCTGACTGGAAACCTTACACTCTTCCTCAGGTCCACTACTAATGACCGGAGACTTCATACACTCCCCAAGACCTCCTTTTTTCTAACTAGACACGTCATTCACTCCTCCATGTATCTCTGCCTCTGACTGGAGATCTCATACACTCTCCTCATGCTATCCTATCAGTGACGGGGGACCTCAAACACTCCCCCAGGCCTCCTTTCTCTGACAGGGAACTTCATACATTCCACCAGGCCTCCCTACTCTAACTCTTTATCCCTGACTGGAGAACCCATACACTCCACCCGGCCTCTCTACCCCTGTGACTTATCTTCCTATGCAGTTTGTTGGTCATGCATCTCTCACCGGGATCCTTGGTGGTGGCGGCAGCTGTTGCCCACACGAAAGAGGTCATGACGATCTCCGCCACGTACCGTCGGCTCATAATGCCAGGTCAGGCTTGGATCACGTCGCGTCACAGGTCACTGGCACTACAGGTCGCCTCCATGGTATGCACACTTTACACTGCCTGGCTGTCTTTGCTTCCGTCTGTGCTCATCGTTGTCTCCGAAGTTCTTTCTCGACTATATCAGGATTAATCATTATCGACGACTTTTTCTGTTCCCTGGTTTATCATACGTATGTGCGTTCTGGATGAATTATTTTTGATTATGAAAGAAAGACATTAGATATATAATTCTAGAATGTTCATGGTACTAATCACGTCCGTCAGTCCACTCAATACGCACTTCCTTCACTGTACCACAGAGTTAATGTCTTTCTTCATGATTATTATGTCCATAAATTCGTCGAGATCTTTCAATAGTTATTTAACATGATTCACACACACAATGAACACAAAAGTGTCCTTAAAAGTTGCATTCTATGGAACAATAAAAGTTTCTTTCAACCCAAAGTTTTTCATCAATATCGTGGCTTCCCACAAACATTGATAGCCTGATTAACACTGTTTATATGTGACTCGAAATGTGTCGAGCTGGTGTGAACTGCTGCTTCTCACGTTATCCAGAACCCTGGTCAGCAGCGGCAGCAGCAGCAGCAGCAGGTGATTCGGCACAGTCACGCGGCGGAGCGAGCGAGACACAGGGAGAGTTGTGTGAGCGTCAACCTTCCATCCCGTCTACAGGTGCACTGGCGCTCTCCCCTCTCACCGCTGCCCCTCTCTCTCCCGGAGGCTGGTGGCTGGGGCAACGCCAGACGCCTCTCTGCCTCCACGGGAGGGGACGCGGGGGACGAGTCCCTCGTGCCCACCGGGGACGAAAACATCCTCTTCTTTTTAGGCCTATATGGAGGGTGCAAGGAGGGGTTGTACTCAGCAGGAGGGGAAGCGCCCTCTCGTACATGGAGGGAGAGTAGCGAGGCCACCGTACGTCAGTCCAGTTTCATTCAAATGATAGAATGAAGGAGTGAGGACATGTTCAACACCTTAAGGTTGATACATAATAGAATGAAAGAATACTTAGGACACGTTTTTATTTCTTAACAACTTAGAATAAAGATTAGAAATGATATGATCTAAACTCTGACTTAGAAGAGTACGAGAGCGGTAGTATGATGTATAACATGATGTAAGAGAAGGGAGGTGACATTTATAGATATAACACACCATACAAACTGGATATAGGGACTCTTGAAAGTCATGGCACCATACTGAGCACGATAGACTTGAGAGTAAGGTAGTTAAAGAGTACATACTTGAACCCCTGCGCTGGGAAGGGACGACCTTCCGTCTTACATAACCTGTTAGGGTCAGCCCTCATCCTATCCTACGTAGCAGACATGGCTAAGAGTAGCAACAAAAAATCCCAGCCTTCATCACAGCAAAAACATTAATGTTTTTGTACCCTCAACATTCTTATACAGCACAAATATCCTTGGTGATCCAACATTTTCAGCATTTACGACGTTGTGAAGCTTCGGAGAATTTCCATGGATATTTTCGATGTCGAAGTATTCGTAACTCACGAGGCTGCGATCCTCCCGCGTGTCAGAGAGGCCCCCGTGTTTTACGCCAGCACTTCACCCCCGCCCGGTTCAGCTCCAGTTCACTTCCTTTGATAACGTCATCTTAAACACCACTTCCACTCACAAGGAATTGTTTGAAATCACGTTCAAGTTCCAGGGCCAACGGAAGTCCAGGATTCCGCGAGCCCTCTGAATGGAATGGTGATTGGTTTACCTTGCGGATGATGGCTGGCGATAAGCTCGTACAAATCGCAGTGTCCATCTCCATCATTGCCCCTCCCTCTTCCTACACGGGAGAAGTGAAGATTATATCCACATCATCCATTGAGTGTGATATAGTAAGATGCTCATTAAGTCTACAAATGTATTTGAAACAGCAACTCCTAAAAATTTCGCGTGTGAGCACTCCGTCATAACCATGGGTACAATACACACACATACGCATATCTATATACATATATATATATATATATATATATATATATATATATATATATATATATATATATATATATATATATATATATATATATATATATATATATATATATATTTACAGAGCATGTACAGAGCATCAGATTGGGGAAGAGCAGTGCGGTTTCAGAAGTGGTAGAGGATGTGTGGATCAGGTGTTTGCTTTGAAGAATGTATGTGAGAAATACTTAGAAAAGCAAATGGATTTGTATGTAGCATTTATGGATCTGGAGAAGGCATATGATAGAGTTGATAGAGATGCTCTGAGGAAGGTATTAAGAATATATGGTGTGGGAGGCAAGTTGTTAGAAGCAGTGAAAAGTTTTTATCGAGGATGTAAGGCATGTGTACGTGTAGGAAGAGAGGAAAGTGATTGGTTCTCAGTGAATGTAGGTTTGCGGCAGGGGTGTGTGATGTCTCCATGGTTGTTTAATTTGTTTATGGATGGGGTTGTTAGGGAGGTGAATGCAAGAGTCCTGGAAAGAGGGGCAAGTATGAAGTCTGTTGGGGATGAGAGAGCCTGGGAAGTGAGTCAGTTGTTGTTCGCTGATGATACAGCGCTGGTGGCTGATTCATGTGAGAAACTGCAGAAGCTGGTGACTGAGTTTGGTAAAGTGTGTGGAAGAAGAAAGTTAAGAGTAAATGTGAATAAGAGCAAGGTTATTAGGTACAGTAGGGTTGAGGGTCAAGTCAATTGGGAGGTAAGTTTGAATGGAGAAAAACTGGAGGAAGTGAAGTGTTTTAGATATCTGGGAGTGGATCTGTCAGCGGATGGAACCATGGAAGCGGAAGTGGATCATAGGGTGGGGGAGGGGGCGAAAATTTTGGGAGCCTTGAAAAATGTGTGGAAGTCGAGAACATTATCTCGGAAAGCAAAAATGGGTATGTTTGAAGGAATAGTGGTTCCAACAATGTTGTATGGTTGCGAGGCGTGGGCTATGGATAGAGTTGTGCGCAGGAGGATGGATGTGCTGGAAATGAGATGTTTGAGGACAATGTGTGGTGTGAGGTGGTTTGATCGAGTAAGTAACGTAAGGGTAAGAGAGATGTGTGGAAATAAAAAAAGCGTGGTTGAGAGAGCAGAAGAGGGTGTTTTGAAATGGTTTGGGCACATGGAGAGAATGAGTGAGGAAAGATTGACCAAGAGGATATATGTGTCGGAGGTGGAGGGAACGAGGAGAAGAGGGAGACCAAATTGGAGGTGGAAAGATGGAGTGAAAAAGATTTTGTGTGATCGGGGCCTGAACATGCAGGAGGGTGTAAGGAGGGCAAGGAATAGAGTGAATTGGAGCGATGTGGTATACAGGGGTTGACGTGCTGTCAGTGGAGTGAATCAAGGCATGTGAGGCGTCTGGGGTGGACCATGGAAAGCTGTGTAGGTATGTATACACGTGTGTGGACATGTGTATGTACATGTGTATGAGGGGGGGGTTGGGCCATTTCTTTCGTCTGTTTCCTTGCGCTACCTCGCAGACGCGGGAGACAGCGACAAAGTATAAAAAAAAAAAAAAATATATATTTATATATATATATGTATATATATATATATATATATATATATATATACATATATATATATATATATATATATATATATATATATATATATATATATATATTTATATATATATATGTATATATATATATATATATATATATATATATATATATATATATATATATATATATATATATATATATATATAAATATATATATATATATATACATATATATATATATATATATATATATATATATATATATATATATATATATATATATATATATATATATATATATATATATATTCATTTTTTTCTTTTATTTTGCTTTGTCGCTGTCTCCCACGTTTGGAGGTAGCGCAAGGAAACAGACGAAAGAAATGGCCCAGCCCACCCACATCACATGTATATACATACACGTCCACACACGCAAATATAAATACCTATACATCTCAATGTACACATATATATACACACACAGACACATACATATATACCCATGCACAAAATTCACACTGTCTGTCTTTATTCATTCCCATCGCCACCGCGCCACGAACATACTGGCTATCTCTCCTTTTTTCTCATCTTCGTTACACACATATATATATATATATATGTATATATACACATATGTATATATATATATATATATATATATATATATATATTTTTTTTTTTATTTTTATTTATTATACTTTGTCGCTGTCTCCCGCGTTTGCGAGGTAGCGCAAGGAAACAGACGAAAGAAATGGCCCAACCCACCCCCATATACATGTATATAAATACGTCCACACACGCAAATATACATACCTACACAGCTTTCCATGGTTTACCCCAGACGCTTCACATGCCCTGATTCAATCCACTGATAGCACGTCAACCCCGGTATACCACATCGCTCCAATTCACTCTATTCCTTGCCCTCCTTTCACCCTCCTGCATGTTCAGGCCCCGATCACACAAAATCTTCTTCACTCCATCTTTCCACCTCAAATTTGGTCTCCCTCTTCTCCTCGTTCCCTCCACCTCCGACACATCTATCCTCTTGGTCAATCTTTCCTCACTCATTCTCTCCATGTGCCCAAACCATTTCAAAACACCCTCTTTTGCTCTCTCAACCACGCTCTTTTTATTTCCACACATCTCTCTTACCCTTACGTTACTCACTCGATCAAACCACCTCACACCACACATTGTCCTCAAACATCTCATTTCCAGCACATCCATCCTCCTGCGCACCACTCTATCCATAGCCCGCGCCTCGCAACCATACAACATTGTTGGAACCACTATTCCTTCAAACATACCCATTTTTGCTTTCCGAGATAATGTTCTCGACTTCCACACATTCTTCAAGGCTCCCAGAATTTTCGCCCCCTCCCCCACCCTATGATCCACTTCCGCTTCCATGGTTCCATCCACTGCCAGATCCACTCCCAGATATCTAAAACACTTCACTTCCTCCAGTTTTTCTCCATTCAAACTCACCTCCCAATTGACTTGATCCTCAACCCTACTGTACCTAATAACCTTGATCTTTTTCACATTTACTCTTAACTTTCTTCTTCCACACACTTTACCAAACTCAGTCACCAGCTTCTGCAGTTTCTCACATGAATCAGCCACCAGCGCTGTATCATCAGCGAACAACAACTGACTCACTTCCCAAGCTCTCTCATCCCCAACAGACTTCATACTTGCCCCTCTTTCCAAAACTCTTGCATTTACCTCCCTAACAACCCCATCCATAAACAAATTAAACAACCATGGAGACATCACACACCCCTGCCGCAAACCTACATTCACTGAGAACCAGTCACTTTCCTCTCTTCCTACACGTACACATGCCTTACATCTTCGATAAAAACTTTTCACTGCTTCTAACAACTTTCCTCCCACACCATATATTCTTAATACCTTCCACAGAGCATCTCTATCAACTCTATCATATGCCTTCTCCAGATCCATAAATGCTACATACAAATCCATTTGCTTTTCTAAGTATTTCTCACATACATTCTTCAAAGCAAACACCTGATCCACACATCCTCTACCACTCCTGAAACCACACTGCTCTTCCCCAATCTGATGCTCTGTACATGCCTTCACCCTCTCAATCAATACCCTCCCATACAATTTGCCAGGAATACTCAACAAACTTATACCTCTGTAATTTGAGCACTCACTCTTATCCCCTTTGCCTTTGTACAATGGCACTATGCACGCATTCCGCCAATCATCAGGCACCTCACCATGAGTCATACATGCATTAAATAACCTTACCAACCAGTCAACAATACAGTCACCCCCTTTTTTAATAAATTCCACTGCAATACCATCCAAACCTGCTGCCTTGCCGGCTTTCATCTTCCGCAAAGCTTTCACTACCTCTTCTCTGTTTACCAAATAATTTTCCCTAACCCTCTCACTTTGCACACCACCTCGACCAAAACACCCTATATCTGCCACTCTATCATCAAACACATTCAACAAACCTTCAAAATACTTACTGCATCTACTTCTCACATCACCACTACTTGTTATCACCTCCCCATTTGCGCCCTTCACCGAAGTTCCCATTTGCTCCCTTGTCTTACGCACGTTATTTACCTCCTTCCAGAACATCTTTTTATTCTCCCTAAAATTTAATGGTACTCTCTCATCCCCAACTCTCATTTGCCCTTTTTTTTCACCTCTTGCACCTTTCTCTTGACCTCCTGTCTCTTTCTTTTATACATCTCCCACTCAATTGCATTTTTTCCCTGCAAAAATCGTCCAAATGCCTCTCTCTTCTCTTTCACTAATACTCTTACTTCTTCATCCCACCACTCACTACCCTTTCTAATCAACCCACCTCCCACTCTTCTCATGCCACAAGCATCTTTTTCGCAATCCATCAGTGATTCCCTAAATACATCCCATTCCTCCCCCACTCAGACGAAAGAAATGGCCCAACCCACCCCCATACACATGTATATACATACGTCCACACACGCAAATATACATACCTACACAGCTTTCCATGGTTTACCCCAGACGCTTCACATGCCTTGATTCAATCCACTGACAGCACGTCAACCCCGGTATACCACATCGCTCCAATTCACTCTATTCCTTGCCCTCCTTTCACCCTCCAGCATGTTCAGGCCCCGATCACACAAAATCTTTTTCACTCCATCTTTCCACCTCCAATTTCGTCTCCCTCTTCTCCTCGTTCCCTCCACCTCCGACACATATATCCTCTTGGTCAATCTTTCCTCACTCATTCTCTCCATATGCCCAAACCATTTCAAAACACCCTCTTCTGCTCTCTCAACCACGCTCTTTTTATTTCCACACATCGCTCTTACCCTTACGTTGCTTACTCGATCAAACCACCTCACACCACACATTGGCCTCAAACATTTCATTTCCAGCACATCCATCCTCCTGTGTACAACTCTATCCATAGCCCACGCCTCGCAACCATACAACATTGTTGGAACCACTATTCCTTCAAACATACCCATTTTTGCTTTCCGAGATAATGTTCTCGACTTCCACACATTCTTCAAGGCTCCCAGGATTTTCGCCCCCTCCCCCACCCTATGATCCACTTCCGCTTCCATGGTTCCATCCGCTGCCAGATCCACTCCCAGATATCTAAAACACTTCACTTCCTCCAGTTTTTCTCCATTCAAACTCACCTCCCAATTGACTTGACCCTCAACCCTACTGTACCTAATAACCTTGCTCTTATTCACATTTACTCTTAACTTTCTTCTTTCACACACTTTACCAAACTCAGTCACCAGCTGCTGCAGTTTCTCACATGAATCAGCCACCAGCGCTGTATCATCAGCGAACAACAACTGACTCACTTCCCAAGCTCTCTCATCCCCAACAGACTTCATACTTGCCCCTCTTTCCAAAACTCTTGCATTCACCTCCCTAACAACCCCATCCATAAACATATTAAACAACCATGGAGACATCACACACCCCTGCCGCAAACCTACATTCACTGAGAACCAATCACTTTCCTCTCTTCCTACACGTACACATGCCTTACATCCTCGATAAAAACTTTTCACTGCTTCTAACAACTTTCCTCCCACACCATATATTCTTAATACCTTCCACAGAGCATCTCTATCAACTCTATCATATGCCTTCTCCAGATCCATAAATGCTACATACAAATCCATTTGCTTTTCTAAGTATTTCTCACATACATTCTTCAAACAAACACCTGATCCACACATCCTCTACCACTTCTGAAACCATACTGCTCTTCCCCAATCTGATGCTCTGTACATGCTTTCACCCTCTCAATCAATACCCTCCCATATAATTTACCAGGAATACTCAACAAACTTATACCTCTGTAATTTGAGCACTCACTCTTATCCCCTTTGCCTTTGTACAATGGCACTATGCACGCATTCCGCCAATCATCAGGCACCTCACCATGAGTCATACATACATTAAATAACCTTACCAACCAGTCAACAATACAGTCACCCCCTTTTTTAATAAATTCCACTGCAATACCATCCAAACCTGCTGCCTTGCCGGCTTTCATCTTCCGCAAAGCTTTCACTACCTCTTCTCTGTTTACCAAATAATTTTCCCTAACCCTCTCACTTTGCACACCACCTCGACCAAAACACCCTATATCTGCCACTCTATCATCAAACACATTCAACAAACCTTCAAAATACTTCACTGCATCTACTTCTCACATCACCACTACTTGTTATCACCTCCCCATTTGCGCCCTTCACCGAAGTTCCCATTTGCTCCCTTGTCTTACGCACGTTATTTACCTCCTTCCAGAACATCTTTTTATTCTCCCTAAAATTTAATGGTACTCTCTCATCCCCAACTCTCATTTGCCCTTTTTTTTCACCTCTTGCACCTTTCTCTTGACCTCCTGTCTCTTTCTTTTATACATCTCCCACTCAATTGCATTTTTTCCCTGCAAAAATCGTCCAAATGCCTCTCTCTTCTCTTTCACTAATACTCTTACTTCTTCATCCCACCACTCACTACCCTTTCTAATCAACCCACCTCCCACTCTTCTCATGCCACAAGCATCTTTTTCGCAATCCATCAGTGATTCCCTAAATACATCCCATTCCTCCCCCACTCAGACGAAAGAAATGGCCCAACCCCCCCCATGCACATGTATATACATATGTCCACACACGCAAATATACATACCTACACAGCTATCCATGGTTTACCCCAGACGCTTCACATGCCTTGATTCAATCCACTGACAGCACGTCAACCCCGGTATACCACATCGCTCCAATTCACTCTATTCCTTGCCCTCCTTTCACCCTCCTGCATGTTCAGGCCCCGATCACACAAAATCTTTTTCACTCCATCTTTCCACCTCCAATTTGGTCTCCCTCTTCTCCTCGTTCCCTCCACCTCCGACACATATATCCTCTTGGTCAATCTTTCCTCACTCATTCTCTCCATGTGCCCAAACCACTTCAAAACACCCTCTTCTGCTCTCTCAACCACGCTCTTTTTATTTCCACACATCTCTCTTACCCTTACGTTACTCACTTGATCAAACCACCTCACACCACACATTGTCCTCAAACATCTCATTTCCAGCACATCCATCCTCCTGCGCACAATTCTATCCATAGCCCACGCCTCGCAACCATACAACATTGTTGGAACCACTATCCCTTCAAACATACCCATTTTTGCTTTCCGAGATAATGTTCTCGACTTCCAGATTCTTCAAGGCCCCCAGAATTTTCGCCCCCTCCCCTACTTCCGCTTCCATGGTTCAATCCACTACCAGATCCACTCCCAGATATCTAAAACACTTCACTTCCTCCAGTTTTTCTCCATTCAAACTCACCTCCCAATTGACTTGACCCTCAACCCTACTGTACCTAATAACCTTGCTCTTATTCACATTTACTCTTAACTTTCTTCTTCCACACACTTTACCAAACTCATTCACCAGCTTCTGCAGTTTCTCACATGAATCAGCCACCAGCGCTGTATCATCAGCGAACAACAACTGACTCACTTCCCAAGCTCTCTCATCCCCAACAGACTTCATACTTGCCCCTCTTTCCAAAACTCTTGCATTCACCTCCCTAACAACCCCATCCATAAACATATTAAACAACCATGGAGACATCACACACCCCTGCCGCAAACCTACATTCACTGAGAACCAATCACTTTCCTCTCTTCCTACACGTACACATGCCTTACATCCTCGATAAAAACTTTTCACTGCTTCTAACAACTTGCCTCCCACACCATATATTCTTAATACCTTCCACAGAGCATCTCTATCAACTCTATCATATGCCTTCTCCAGATCCATAAATGCTACATACAAATCCATTTGCTTTTCTAAGTATTTCTCACATACATTCTTCAAACAAACACCTGATCCACACATCCTCTACCACTTCTGAAACCATACTGCTCTTCCCCAATCTGATGCTCTGTACATGCTTTCACCCTCTCAATCAATACCCTCCCATATAATTTATATATATCATAGAACATACAAATCTCCAACAGCTAGGATCGAACCTGGGACCCCTTGTGCAAGAGGCAGGCATGCTAACCGCTAGGCTATGGGACTGTGTAATAGGTAACAACTATTCGAAATACTAAGTACTCGAATACCCTTCGTCTCACAATGGTGAGCAACGGGGTCTATCGGTTGTTTCCGTACAGAACACATAGCCAGCTTATAGCGTTTTACCGAACCTAACTGTACAACGCGGAGTTATATGAATACGAATAAAGTGTATATGAACGCGCATCTTCATAGAACATACAAACCTCCAACAGCCAGGATCGAACCTGGTTTGGAGGTTTGTATGTTCTATGAAGGTGCGCGTTCAGATACACTTTATTCGTATTCATATAACTCCGCTTTGTACAGTTAGGCTCGGTAAAACGCTATCAGCTGGCTATGTGTTTTGTTCGTAAACAACCGATAGACCCCGTTGCTCACCATTGTGAGACGAAGGGTATTCGAGTACTTAGTATTTCGAATAGTTGTTTCCTATTATACAGTCCCTTAGCCTAGCGTTTAGCATGCCTGCCTCTTGCACAAGGGGTCCAAGGTTCCATCCTGGCTGTTGGAGGTTTGTATGTTCTGTGAAGGTGCGCGTTCATATACACTTTATTCGTATATATATATATATATATATATATATATATATATATATATATATATATATATATATATATATTATTTTTTTTTATTATACTTTGTCGTTGTCTCCCGCGTTTGCGAGGTAGCGCAAGGACACAGACGAAAGAAATGGCCCAACCCCCCCCATGCACATGTATATACATATGTCCACACACGCAAATATACATACCTACACAGCTATCCATGGTTTACCCCAGACGCTTCACATGCCTTGATTCAATCCACTGACAGCACGTCAACCCCGGTATACCACATCGCTCCAATTCACTCTATTCCTTGCCCTCCTTTCACCCTCCTGCATGTTCAGGCCCCGATCACACAAAATCTTTTTCACTCCATCTTTCCACCTCCAATTTGGTCTCCCTCTTCTCCTCGTTCCCTCCACCTCCGACACATATATCCTCTTGGTCAATCTTTCCTCACTCATTCTCTCCATGTGCCCAAACCACTTCAAAACACCCTCTTCTGCTCTCTCAACCACGCTCTTTTTATTTCCACACATCTCTCTTACCCTTACGTTACTTACTCGATCAAACCACCTCACACCACACATTGTCCTCAAACATCTCATTTCTAGCACATCCATCCTCCTGCGCACAATTCTATCCATAGCCCACGCCTCGCAACCATACAACATTGTTGGAACCACTATCCCTTCAAACATACCCATTTTTGCTTTCCGAGATAATGTTCTCGACTTCCAGATTCTTCAAGGCCCCCAGAATTTTCGCCCCCTCCCCCACTTCCGCTTCCATGGTTCAATCCACTACCAGATCCACTCCCAGATATCTAAAACACTTCACTTCCTCCAGTTTTTCTCCATTCAAACTCACCTCCCAATTGACTTGACCCTCAACCCTACTGTACCTAATAACCTTGCTCTTATTCACATTTACTCTTAACTTTCTTCTTCCACACACTTTACCAAACTCATTCACCAGCTTCTGCAGTTTCTCACATGAATCAGCCACCAGCGCTGTATCATCAGCGAACAACAACTGACTCACTTCCCAAGCTCTCTCATCCCCAACAGACTTCATACTTGCCCCTCTTCCCAAAACTCTTGCATTTACCTCCCTAACAACCCCATCCATAAACAAATTAAACAACCATGGAGACATCACACTCCCCTGCCGCAAGCCTACATTCACTGAGAACCACTCACTTTCCCCTCTTCCTACACGTACACATGCCTTACATCCTCGATAAAAACTTTTCACTGCTTCTAACAACTTTCCTCCCACACCATATATTCTTAATACCTTCCACAGAGCATCTCTATCAACTCTATCATATATATCATATATATATATATATATATATATATATATATATATATATATATATATATATATATATATATATATATCCCTGGGGATAGGGGAGAAAGAATACTTCCCACGTATTCCCTGCGTGTCGTAAAAGGCGACTAAAAGGGGAGGGAGCGGGGGGCTGGAAATCTTCCCCTCTCGTTTTTTCTTTTAATTTTCCAAAACAAGGAACAGAGAAGGGGGCCAGGTGAGGATATTCCCTCCAAGGCCCAGTCCTCTGTTCTTAACGCTACCTCGCTAAAGCGGTAAATGGCGAATACTTTGAAAGAAAAGATATATATATATATATATATATATATATATATATATATATATATATATATATATGTATATATATATATATATATATGTATATATACATATATATATATATATATATATATATATATATATATATATATATATATATATATATATATATATATATATATATATATATATATATATATATATATATATATATATATATATATGTATATATATATATATATATATCTTTTCTTTCAAAGTATTCGCCATTTACCGCTTAAGCGAGGTAGCGTTAAGAACAGAGGACTGGGCCTTGGAGGGAATATCCTCACCTGGCCCCCTTCTCTGTTCCTTGTTTTGGAAAATTAAAAAAAAAAACGAGAGGGGAAGATTTCCAGCCCCCCGTTCCCTCCCCTTTTATATATATATATATATATATATATATATATATATATATATATATATATATATATATATATCCTCTCCTTGTGTCTTATCAATCTGTACTAAAAAACAAGAAACAGAACAGAGGAAGGGACAGAGAGAATGTTTCGAGGTCTCATATGCTTGTTTCTTGATCTACCATTTTTTTTTTCGGCTACCTAAATTCCTGCCATGAGTCCTTGACATTTTCTCATCTGCAAGCAGATGCCATCTACCTAGGTGATTTCAATGTTCACCATAGGGAATGGTTGAATTCATCAATATGGATGGTGGCGGGACTAAAGCCGTCACATTCTCGTTTTTTGAATGATCTAATGCAAGTTATCCCTTATCCCAACAATATTGCTTATCGCTCTAACTACTCCTCTAATATTCTGGATCTGTTTTTCACCTCTAATGCTTCGCGCTGTAACTACAGAATCTCACACCAATAGATTCATCAAACCACACTCTCATAGAAGTATCAATCTTTAAAGGCACCTCTCCAGCAGCTACTTCTAAACATAAATATTGGCACTTTAACTAAGCTGACTGGATTACCTTGCAAAAATTCTTTTCAGGCTTTCCCTAGATAAATTACTGTCTCTTATGTGGTGATGCCTCCGCCTCCGCCAAACGCATAGGAAAGGTTATTGGCACGGGATTGGAAGCATTTATCCCCTCTTCTTCTAAGACGACCTCCTCATCCAAACCATGGTCTAACCGTTCCTGTTTTAAGGCCATTCAGGCAAAGGGTTTCTCATATTGTGCCTGGTAAAACCTCTCCTTCCTCCGACTCCTATTCAGCATTTATCACTACCCATAATCAGTGCAAGTAGGTCATCTGTGAGGTGAGGCTTTCCTTTATTTAAAGGAAGTGCGACAACTTCTCGTCATCCATTGATAGGTCTTTCTAGTCTTTAGTTAAGGGCATCGCTAACAACTCCTCTCGCTGTACCTTTCCTTCACTTTTCCGTTCTGACAACACTATAGTTGTCTCTCCCGTAGCCAAAGCAACTCTCTTTGGCACTCGTTTCTAATTTAACTCTTCCTTGGATGACTAACACCCCTTTACCTCTTGATGCTCCTTTCAATAATTGTATGCCCCTCCCCGCAGTCTCTTTCCGGACTGCCTGAAAAGCGCTTCTTTCTCCGGACACAAGAAAGGCTTATGGAACTGATAGCAACCATCCGCGTGTCTTGAAAGACTGTGCTTGCTCGTCCGTTCTATCTTTGTTTAAAAGCATGCAATAAAACATCCCATCCCTAAGAAGGATGGCCATTCTAACCCATCTGACTATTGGACTGTAGCTTTGACATCAACTTCCAAAGTCTTTGAATACCTCCCCACCTCCCATATCCACAAACGTCTTGAATCTCACAGTATTTCCACTGCTGCTATCCTCTCATCTCCTACTAATGTCTGGTCATCCCTTAAAGCTTTTGGGGAATCCTTTGTAGGTTTTGACAGGATGTGGCATTGGGGTCTCATCTCTAAACTCCCCTCTTTTGGCTTCCCTCCAGCACTTTGCTCCTACGTATTTAGCTTCCTCTCTGGCGATCTATTTCCCTTGTTATTGATAGATCAGTCTCTGCCCCTTTCTCCATCATTAGTGGTGTCCTGTCTCCTACTCTTTTTCTTCTTCTTCTCCAACTATTTCATTTCTTCTGCAAATAACTAGATGAACTCATACGCTGACGACTCAATACTACATTCCTCTATACCCTCCAAATCTGCTCCTTCTTCTTTCACTATATGCATCTCGTCTCAACAAAACTTCAATAGATTTAGACTTAACAGGATATATCAGTGGAGCAGACGAAATCTAGTCAAGTTTTATGCCTTAAAGATCCAGTTTTTGCCAAACTCTCTATCGAAAACTCCTCACAACTTTCCTCTCTCCCTCGACTATTTTGTAATTCTACTTCGTGACTCAATGAACATATGTGGTATTACTGTAACATTCACACAATCTTGGATACCGTACTTTATGGGAATAGCCTTTTAAAAACTGGGTGTCTTGTTTAGACGTCGGAATATCTTTTCTTCCGAGTAGTCGCTCCGTTTATAAAACGATTGATTCCTCTTTGTATGGAGTTCTGCACTCACATCTGGGGTGGTTCTAGCTCTGCAGCCTACCCAGACAGAGATGGATCAAAAGTGGTTTGACTGATAGCCTTTACCCAGGCTAACTTCCATACTTGACATAGCTGCACTAAAAAGCAATATTAGTTCAATTTCCCTCTTCTGTCGATATATTTAGTTTTGCTCCCATTACCTGGCAGCTTGTATGCCTCCACCATTGCCTAGACCATGCAATACTCGGCAAGCTGCTGCGTCGTATGATTACTGTATGGCCTCTGGCAACTATAGGATAAGTCGCCTTTATATACGTTTCTTTCGCTAACCTCGAGGCTTTGGAACTGTCTATCCTCTATTAATAACTATGACCCGACGCATTTTAATAGACATGTTTTTTTCACTTCCTTCAGATTTAGTAAAGACTTTACCTTGTCTTCTTGTTCCCTTTACTTAAACAGTTTATATATAAATCAACGCCCAAAAGCGAAAATGAGAGAGAGAGAGAGAGAGAGAGAGAGAGAGAGAGAGAGAGAGAGAGAGAGAGAGAGAGAGAGAGAGAGAGAGAGAGAGAGAGAGAGAGAGAGAGAGAGAGAGAGAGAGATTTTGTGCAGGTTCTCGTTTCTCATACTCATGCGATTCTTGTGCGAGTGTCTTCTGGGTGTACATATTTGCATGATGATATCGATTCTGGTTACATCTCGAAGAAAATAAAAAAATCACACACAGATAACATGTAAATCTTCTGTTTACATCGAGATAATATCAGGGTAAAATTCAGTAAACATAGTATAAAATCACGCTGAACCCTATGCACTTTGTCATCCATGGGAAGGCAAGAGGTTCAAGATGCCTCAAGTGTTAAGAAAACCAAACATACGACAGAATCAATATCCAGAACACTTTGCGCCAGTTTTATGAAAACTCCTTTTTCCATACATGATCGCTGTTTCCTGCACCAGCGAAGTAGCGCCAAGAAACAGACGAAGAAAGGGTCATCCGCTCACATTCATACTCGAACTATCATGTGTAATGAAAATATATATGTATATATATATATATATATATATATATATATATATATATATATATATATATATATATATATATATATATATATATATATATATATATATATACATATGTATATGTATATGTATACCACATTCCAGCACATCCACCCCCCTACGCACAACTCTATCTATAGCCCACGCCTCGCAACCATGGAACATTGTTGGAACCACTATTCCTTCAAACATATCCATTTTTGCTTTCCGAGATAATGTTCTCGACTTAAACACATTCTTCAACGCTCCCAGAACTTTCGCCCCCTCCCCCACCATATGATTCACTTCCGCTTCCATGGTACCATCCGCTGCCAAATCCACACCCAGATATCTAAAACACTTCACCTCCTCCAGCTTTTCTCCATTCAAACTTACCTCCCACTTGACTTGTCCCTCAACCCTACTGTACCTAATAAACTTGCTCTTATTCACATTTACTCTCAGCTTTCTTCTTTCACACACTTTACCAAACTCAGTCACCAGCTTCTGCAGTTTCTCACAGGAATCAACCACCAGCGCTGTATCATCAGCGAACTACAACTGACTCACTTCCCAAGTTTTCTTATCCACAACAGACCGCATACTTGCCCCTCTTTCCATAACTATTGCATTTACCTCCCTAACAACCCCACCCTTAGGGCATTACGTATTTGCAGTCCATAGATTATTGATGATAAGTTTGAGCAGATATATTCTATTGGATCTAAGTTAAAATACCCTAGATCTTTCACTAATAAATCCCTTAAGTTAGCAAAAAAATCATTTCATAGAGTTGAGCCAAAACCTCCCAGTGACACCAAGAATCTTTTAGTTCTCCCTTTTGATAATAATTTCACTTTACTTCCCATGTTGCGTAAATCATTTGATGTAAATGTTACCTTTAGCAACATTAACACTATAAAGAATATCTTAATCAGGAATTCACTAGAAAATTCTCTTGGATATATCTATAAAGTGCCATGTAGAAATTGTGATGAATTCTATGTTGGTCAGACTGATAAGGATCTTTCTGTTAGACTTAAGCAACACAGATATAATACAAGAACGGGACAAGAATCAAATTCCTTATTTAATCACGTTAAAAACTATGATCATTGTACTGACTGGAGTAATGCCTTCTCAGTTATTAACTCAAACTCAATTACCAAGAGAAATATCATTGAATCTTTTATTATCAAATACACAATGAATAATAATCTTAATATTTGTGATGGTCTACACAAAAATTAGATAACTTTATTGTTGATGAAATTTGTAAAATAAGTTTAGAACGCTCGTTTTATGTTTTGGACAGTCATATGTTTAGCAAATGGCGTCCTAGCTTCGTCTCTTCGATGTATATCAACGAACTTATAATTCTCTCTTGTGTCTCCCCGCCAAACATGAAATAACAACCCCGTCCCCCTCATAGGCGTGAGGTAGCGCTAGGAAAAGACAACAAAGGCCAAGTTCGTTCACAATCAGTCTCTAGCTGTCATGTAATAATGCACCGAAACCACATCTCCCTTTCCACATACAGGCCCCACAGAACCTTTCATGGTTTACCCAAGACGCTTCACATGGCCTGGCTTAATCCATTAACAGCATGTCGACCCCGGTATACCACAACTTTCCAATTCAGTCTATTCCTTGCACGCTTTTCACCCTCCGTGTTCAGGCCCCAATCACTCAAAATCTTTTTCACTCCATCTTTCCACCTCCAACTTCTCCTCGTTCCCTCCACTTCCGACACATATATCCTCTTGGTCAATCTTTCCTCACTCATTCTCTCCATATACCCAAACCATTTCAAAACACCCTCTTCTGGTCTCTCAACCACGCTCTTTTTATTTCCACACATCTCTCTTACCCTTACATTACTTACTCGATCAAACCACCTCACACCACACATTGTCCTCAGACATCTCATTTCCAGCACATCCATCCTATTGCGCATAACTCTATCCATAGCCCACGCCTCGCAACCATACAACATTGTTGGACCCAATATTCCTTCAAACATACCCATTTTTACTTTCCGAGATAATGTTCTCGACTTCCATACATTCTTCAAGGCTCCCAGGATTTTCGCCCCCTACCCCACCCTATGATTCACTTCCGCTTCCATGGTTCCATCCGCTGCCAGATCCACTCCCAGATATCTAAAACACTTCACTTCCTCCAGTTTTTCTCCATTCAAACTTACCTCCCAATTGACTTGACCCTCAACCCTACTGTACCTAATAACCTTGCTCTTATTCTCATTTACTCTTAACTTTCTTCTTTCACACACTTTACCAAACTCAGTCACCAGCTTCTGCAGTTTCTCACATGAATCAGCCAGCAGCGCTGTATAATCAGCGAACAACAACTGACTCACTTCCCAAGCTCTATCATCCACAACAGATTTGCCCCTCTTTCCAAAACTCTTGCGTTCACCTCCCTAACAACCCCATCCATAAACAAATTAAACAACCTTTGAGACATCACACACCCCTGCCGCAAACCTACATTCACTGAGAACCAATAACTTTCCTCTCTTCCTACACGTACACATTCCTTATATCCTCGATAAAAACTTTTCACTGCTTCTAACAACTTGCCTCTCTCACCATATATTCTTAATACCTTCCACAGAGCATCTCTATCAACTCTATCATATGCCTTCTCCAGATCCATAAATGCTACATACAAATCCGTTTGCTTTTCTAAGTATTTCTCATATACATTCTTCAAAGCAAACACCTGATCCACACATCCTCTACCACTTCTGAAACCACACTGCTCCTCCCCAATCTGATGCTCTGCACATGCCTTCACCCTCTCAATCAATACCCTCTCATATAATTTACCAGGAACACTCAACAAACTTATACCTCTGTAATTTGAGCACTCACTCTTATCCCCTTTGCCTTTGTACAATGGCACTATGCACGTATTCCGCCAATCCTCAGGCACCTCACCATGAGTCATACATACATTAAATAACCTTACCAACCAGTCAACAATACAGTCACCCCATTTTTATTAGATTCCACTGCAATACCATCCAAACCTGCTGCCTTGCCGGCTTTCATCTTCCGAAAAGCTTTTCCTACCTCTTCTCTGTTTACCAAATCATTTTCCCTAACCCTCTCACTTTGCACACCACCTCGACCAAAACATCCTATATCTGCCACTCTATCATCAAACACATTCAACAAACCTTCAAAATACTCACTCCATCTCCTTCTCACATCACCACTACTTGTTATCACCTTCCCATTTGCGCCCTTCACTGAAGTTCCCATTTGCTCCCTTGTCTTACGCACTTTATTTACCTCCTTCCAGAACATCTTTTTATTCTCCCTAAAATTTAGTGATACTCTCTCACTCCAACTCTCATTTGGCCCTCTTTTTCACCTCTTGCACCTTTCTCTTGACCTCCTGTCTCTTTCTTTTATACATCTCCCACTCAATTTCATTTTTTCTTTGGAAAAATCGTCCAAATGCCTCCCTCTTCTCTTTCACTAATAATATTACTTCTTCATCCCACCACTCACTACCATTTCTAATCAACCCACCTCCCACGCTTCTCACCCACAAGCATCTTTTGCGCACTCCATCACTGATTCCCTAAATACATCCCATTCCTCCCCCACTCCCCTGACTTCCATTGTTCTCACCTTTTTCCATTCTGTACTCAGTCTCTCCTGGTACTTCCTCACACAAGTCTCCTTCCCAAGCTCACTTACTCTCACCACCCTCTTCACCCCAACATTCACTCTTCTTTTCTGAAAACCCATACGAATCTTCACCTTAGCCTCCACAAGATAATGATCAGACATCCCTCCAGTTGCACCTCTCAGCACATTAACATCCAAAAGTCTCTCTTTCGAGCGCCTGCCAATTAACACGTTATCCAATAACGCTCTCTGGCCACCACTCCTACTTACATACGTATACTTACGTATATCTCGCTTTTTAAACCAGGTATTCCCAATCACCAGTCCTTTTTCAGGACATAAATCTACAAGCTCTTCACCATTTCCATTTACAACACTGAACACCCCACGTATACCAATTGTTCCCTCAACTGCCACATTACTCACCTTTGCATTTAAATCACCCATCACTATAACCCGGTCTTGTGCATCAAAACCACTAATACACTCATTCAGCTGCTCCCAAATCACTTGCCTCTCATGATCTTTCTTCTCATGCCCAGGTGCATATGCACCAATAATCACCCATCTCTCTCCATCAACTTTCAGTTTTACCTATATTAATCTAGAATTTTCTTTCTTACATTCTATCACATACTCCCACAACTCCTGTTTCAGGAGTACTGCTACTCCTTCCCCTGCTCTTGTCCTCTCACTAACCCCTGACTTTACTCCCAAGACATTCCCAAACCACTCTTCCCCTTTACCCTTGAGCTTCTTTTCACTCAGAGCTAAAACATCCAGGTGAGTGAGAGATGTATAAAAGAAAGAGACAGGAGGTCAAGAGAAAGACGAAGCTAGGACGCCATTTGGTAAACATGTGATTGTCCAAAACATGTTTTAGACAATCACATGTTTACCAAATGGCGTCCTAGCTTCGTCTCTTCGATGTATATCAACTGACTGTTATATTCCTTTCTTTTGTCTCCCCTGATGATGTGATTATTACACGAAAGTGCACTTGGGAACTTTTCGTGTTTCATTCTCCCCGTGGACTCATAGGAATATATATATATATATATATATATATATATATATATATATATATATATATATATATATATATATATATATATATATATATATATATATATATATATATATATATATATATATATATATATATAT
Organism: Panulirus ornatus; assembly: GCF_036320965.1. Classification (NCBI taxonomy): domain Eukaryota; kingdom Metazoa; phylum Arthropoda; class Malacostraca; order Decapoda; family Palinuridae; genus Panulirus; species Panulirus ornatus. The sequence continues at coordinate 48,465,334 of NC_092226.1, forward strand.
ATCATTAAATTTTAGGGAAAATAAAACGATTTCTGGAAGGAGATAAATAAAGTGCGTAAGACAAGGGAGCAAATGGGAACTTCAGTGAAGAGAGCAAATGGGGAGGTGATAACAAGTAGTGGTGATGTGAGAAGGAGATGGAGTGAGTATTTTGAAGGTTTGTTGAATGTGTTTGATGATAGAGTGGCAGATATAGGGTGTTTTGGTCGAGGTGGTGTGCAAAGTAAGAGGGTTAGGGAAAATGATTTGGCAAACAGAGGAGAGGTAGTAAAAGCTTTGCGAAAGATGAAAGCCGGCAAGGCAGCAGGTTTGGATGGTATTGCAGTGGAATTTATTAAAAAAGGGGGTGACTGTATTATTGACTGGTTGTTTTTTTTTTTTTTTCTTTTATACTTTGTCGCTGTCTCCCGCGTTTGCGAGGTAGCGCAAGGAAACAGACGAAAGAAATGGCCCAACCCACCCCCATACACATGTATATACATACGTCCACACACGCAAATATACATACCTACACAGCTTTCCATGGTTTACCCCAGACGCTTCACATGCCTTGATTCAATCCACTGACAGCACGTCAACCCCGGTATACCACATCGCTCCAATTCACTCTATTCCTTGCCCTCCTTTCACCCTCCTGCATGTTCAGGCCCCGATCACACAAAATCTTTTTCACTCCATCTTTCCACCTCCAATTTGGTCTCCCTCTTCTCCTTGCTCCCTCCACCTCCGACACATATATCCTCTTGGTCAATCTTTCCTCACTCATCCTCTCCATGTGCTCAAACCACTTCAAAACACCCTCTTCTGCTCTCTCAACCACGCTCTTTTTATTTCCACACATCTCTCTTACCCTTACGTTACTCATTCGATGAAACCACCTCACACCACACATTGTCCTCAAACATCTCATTTCCAGCACATCCATCCTCCTGCGCACAACTCTATCCATAGCCCACGCCTCGCAACCATACAACATTGTTGGAACTACTATTCCCTCAAACATACCCATTTTTGCTTTCCGAGATAATGTTCTCGACTTTCACACATTCTTCAAGGCTCCCAGAATTTTCGCCCCCTCCCCGACCCTATGATCCACTTCCGCTTCCATGGTTCCATCCGCTGCCAGATCCACTCCCAGATATCTAAAACACTTCACTTCCTCCAGTTTTTCTCCATTCAAACTCACCTCCCAATTGACTTGACCCTCAACCCTACTGTACCTAATAACCTTGCTCTTATTCACATTTACTCTTAACTTTCTTCTTCCACACACTTTACCAAACTCAGTCACCAGCTTCTGCAGTTTCTCACATGAATCAGCCACCAGCGCTGTATCATCAGCGTACAACAACTGACTCACTTCCCAAGCTCTCTCATCCCCAACAGACTTCATACTTGCCCCTCTTTCCAAAACTCTTGCATTAACTCCCTAACAACACCATCCATAAACAAATTAAACAACCATGGAGACATCACACACCCCTGCCGCAAACCTACATTCACTGAGAACCAATCACTTTCCTCTCTTCCTACACGTACACATGCCTTACATCCTCGATAAAAACTTTTCACTGCTTCTAACAACTTTCCTCCCACACCATATATTCTTAATACCTTCCACAGAGCATCTCTATCAACTCTATCATATGCCTTCTCCAGATCCATAAATGCTACATACAAATTCATTTGCTTTTCTAAGTATTTCTCACATACATTCTTCAAAGCAAACACCTGATCCACACATCCTCTACCACTTCTGAAACCACACAGCTCTTCCCCAATCTGATGCTCTGTACATGCCTTCACCCTCTCAATCAATACCCTCCCATATAATTTACCAGGAATACTCAACAAACTTATACCTCTGTAATTTGAGCACTCACGCTTATCCCCTTTGCTTTTGTACAATGTCACTATGCACGCATTCCGCCAATCCTCAGGCACCTCACCATGAGTCATACATACATTAAATAACCTTACCAACCAGTCAACAATACAGTCACCCCCTTTTTTAATAAATTCCACTGCAATACCATCCAAACCTGCTGCCTTGCCGGCTTTCATCTTCCGCAAAGCTTTCACTACCTCTTCTCTGTTTACCAAATCATTTTCTCTAACCCTCTCACTTTGCACACCACCTCGACCAAAACACCCTATATCTGCCACTCTATCATCAAACACATTCAACAAACCTTCAAAATACTCACTCCATCTCCTTCTCACATCGCCACTACTTGTTATCACCTCCTCATTTGCGCCCTTCACTGAAGTTCCCATTTGCTCCCTTGTCTTACGCACTTTATTTACCTCCTTCCAGAACATCTTTTTATTCTCCCTAAGAATGTGAGACCTAGGCTTAGGTCTCACATTCTTTCTGACTGGTTGGTAAGGTTATTCAATGTATTTATGACGCATGGTGAGGTGCCTGAGGATTGGCGGAATGCGTACATAGTGCCATTGTACAAAGGCAAAGGGGATAAGAGTGAGTGCTCATATTACAGAGGTATAAGATTGTTGAGTATTCCTGGTAAATTATATGGGAGGGTATTGATTGAGAGGGTGAAGGCATGTACAGAGCATCAGATTGGGGAAGAGCTGTGTGGTTTCAGAAGTGGTAGAGGATGTGTGGATCAGGTGTTTGCTTTGAAGAATGTATGTGAGAAATACTTAGAAAAGCAAATGGATTTGTATGTAGCATTTATGGATCTGGAGAAGGCATATGATAGAGTTTATAGAGATGCTCTGTGGAAGGTATTAAGAATATATGGTGTGGGAGGCAAGTTGTTAGAAGCAGGGGAAAGTTTTTATCGAGGATGTAAGGCATGTGTACGTGTAGGAAGAGAGGAAAGTGATTGGTTCTCAGTGAATGTAGGTTTGCGGCAGGGGTGTGTGATGTCTCCATGGTTGTTTAATTTGTTTATGGATGGGGTTGCTAGGGAGGTAAATGAAAGAGTTTTGGAAAGAGGGGCAAGTATTAAGTCTGTTGGGGATGAGAGAGCTTGGGAAGTGAGTCAGTTGTTGTTCGCTGATGATACAGAGCTGGTGGCTGATTCATGTAAGAAACTGCAGAAGCTGGTGACTGAGTTTGGTAAAGTGTGTGAAAGAAGAAAGTTAAGAGTAAATGTGAATAAGAGCAAGGTAATTAGGTACAGTAGGGTTGAGGGTCAAGTCTATTGGGAGGTAAGTTTGAATGGAGCAAAACTGGAGGAAGTAAAGTGTTTTAAATATCTGGGAGTGGATATGGCAGCGGATGGAACCATGGAAGCGGAAATGGATCATAGGGTGGGGGAGGGGGCGAAAATCCTGGGAGCCTTGAAGAATGTGTGGAAGTCGAGAACATTATCTCGGAAAGCAAAAATGGTTATGTTTGAAGGAATAGTGGTTCCAACAATGTTGTATGGCTGCGAGGCGTGGGCTATGGATACAGTTGTGCGCAGGAGGATGGATGTGCTGGAAATGAGATGTTTGAGGACAATGTGTGGTGTGAGGTGGTTTGATCGAGTAAGTAACGTAAGGGTAAGAGAGATGTATGGAAATAAAAAGAGCGTGGTTGACAGAGCAGAAGAGGGAGTTTTGAAATGGTTTGGGCACATGAAGTGAATGAGTGAGGAAAGATTGACCAAGAGGATGGTTTAGTGAGAGGACAAGAGCAAGGAAAGGAGTAGCACTACTCCTGAAACAGGAATCGTGGGAGTATGTGATAAAGTGTAAGAAAGTAAACTCTAGATTGCTATGATTAAAACTGAAAGTGGATGGAGAGAGATGGGTGATTAATGGCGCATATGCAACTGGGCATGAGAAGAAAGATCATGAGAGGCAAGTGTTTTGGGAGCAGCTGAGTGATTGTGTTATTAGATTTCATTCACGAGACCGGGTTATAGTGATGGGTGATTTGAATGTAAAGGTGAGTAATGTGGCAGTTGAGGGAATAATTAGTATACATGGGATGGTCAGTGTAGTAAATGGAAATGGTGAAGAGCTTGTAGATTTATGTGCTGAAAAAGGACTGGTGATTGGGAATACCTGGTTTAAAAAGAGAGATATACATAAGTATACGTATGTAAGTAGGAGAGATGGCCAGAGAGCATCATTGGATTACGTGTTTATTGATAAGCGCGCGAAAGAGAGACTTTTGGATGTTAATATGCTGAGAGGTGCAACTGTAGGGATGCCTGGACATTATCTTGTGGAGGCGAAGGTGAAGATTTGTAGATGTCTTCAGAAAAGAAGAAATAATGTTGGGGTGAAGAGAGTGGTGAGTGTAAGTGAGCTTGGGAAGGAGACTTGTGTGAGGAAGTACCAGGAGAGGCTGAGTATAGAATGGAAAAAGGTGAGATCAAAGGACGTAAGGGGAGTGGCGGAGGAATGGGATGTATTTAGGGAAGCGTTGATGGCTTGTGCAAAGGATGCATGTGGTATGAGAAACGTGGGAGGTGGGCAGATTGGAAAGGGCAGTAAGTGGTGGGATGAAGAAGTAAGAACATTAGTGAAAGACAAGATAGAGGCATTTGGACGATTTTTGCAGGGAAATAATGGAAATGGCTGGGAGATGTGCAAAAGAAAGAGGCAGGAGGTCAAGAGAAAGGTGCAAGAGGCGAAAAAGAGGGCAAAGGAGAGTTGGGGTGAGTGAGTATAATTAAATTTTAGGGAGAATAAAAAGATGTTTTCGAAGGAGGTAAATAAAGTGGGCAAGACAAGGGAACAAATGGGCACATCAGTGAAGGGGGCTAATGGGGAGGTGGTAACGAGTAGTGGTGACATGAGAAGGAGACGGAGTGAGTATTTTGAAGGTTTGTTTAATGTGTTTGATGATAGAGTGACAGATATAGAGTGTTTTGGTCGATGTGGTGTGCAACGTGAGAGAGTTAAGGAGAATAATTTGTTAAACGGAGAAGAGGTAGTAAAAGCTTTGCGGAAGATGAAAGCCGGCAAGGCAGTGGGTATGGATAGTATTGCAGTGGAATTTATTAAAAAAAGGGGGTGACTGTGTTGTTGACTGGTTGGTAAGGTTATTTAATGTATGTATGACTCATGGTGACTTGCCTGACAAATGGCAGAATGCTTTCATAGTGAGATTGTACAAAGGTAAAGGGGAGAAGAGTGAGTGCTCAAATTGCAGAAGTATAGATTTGTTGAGTATATTTGGGAAATCAGATGGGAGGGTACTGATTGAGAGGTTCAAGAAAGGTACAGAGCATCAGATTGGGGAAGAGCAGTGTGGTTACAAAAGTGGTAGAGGATGTGTGAATCAGGTGTTTGCTTTCAATAGTGCATGTGAGAAATACGAAGAAAAGCAAATGGATTTGTGTGTGGCATTTATGGATCTGGAGAAGGCATATAATAGAGATGATAGAGATGGTCTGAGGAAGGTATTAAGGATATGTGTTGTGGGACGTAAGTTGTTAGAAGCAGTGAAAAGTTTTAATCGAGGATGTAATGCATATGTTCGAGTAGGAAGAGAGGAAAGTGATTGGTTCTCAGTGAAAATAGGTCTGCGGCAGGGGTGCGTGATATCCCCATGGTTGTTTAATTTGTTTATGGATGGGTTGTTAGAAAGGTAAATCAAGAGTTTTAGAAAGAGAGGCAAGTATGCAGACTTATGTGGACGAGAGAGCTTGGGAAGTGAGTCAGTTGTTGTTCGTTGATGATACAACGCGGGTGGCTGATTTGGGTGAAAAGCTGCAGAAGCTGGTGACTGAGTTTGGTAAAGTGTGTGAAAGACGAAAGCTGAGAGTAAATGTGAATAAGAATAAGGTTATTAGGTACAGTAGCGTTGAGGGACAAGTCAATTGGGGACGTAAGTTTAAATGGAGAAAAAATGGAGGAAGTGAAGTGTTTTGGATATCTGTGAGTGTATTTGGCAGCGGATGGAACCACGGAAGCGGAAGTTAATCATAGGGTGGGGGAGGGGGCGAAAGTTCTGGGAGCGTTGAAAAATACGTGGAAGTCGAGAACGTTATCTTGGAAAGCAAAAATCGGTATGTTTGAAGGAATAGTGGTTCCAACAATGTTATAGGGTTGCGAGGAGTGGGCCATAGATAGAGTTGTGCGTAGGAGGGTGGATGTGCTGGAAATGAGGTGTTGTAGGACAATATATGGTGTCAGATGGTTTGATCGATTAATTAACGAAAGGGTAAGAGAGATGTGTGGTAGTAAAAAGAGTGTGCTTGAAAAAGCAGAAGAGGGTGTTTTGAAATGGTTTGGTCACATGGAGAGAATGAGTGACGAAAGATTGACAAAGAGGATATATGTGTGAGAGGTGGAGGGAACGAGAAGTGGAAGATGGAGTGGAAAAAGATTTTAAATGAACGGAGCCTGAACATGGAGGAAGGTGAAAGGCCTGCAAGGAATAGAGTGAATTGGAAAGATGTGGTATACCGGGGTCGACGTCCTGTCAATGGATTGAACCAGGGCATGTGAAGCGTCTGGGGTAAACCATGGAAAGTTTTGTGGGGCCTGGATGTGGAAAGGGAGTTTTGGTTTCGATGCATTATACATGACAGCTAGACACTAAGTGTGAACGAATATGGCCTTTGTTGTCTTTTCCTCGCGCTACCTCGCGCACATGCTGGGGGAGGGTCCTGTCATTTCGTGTGTGGCGGGCTGGCGACGGGAATGAATAAGGGTGTAGAGTGTGAATTATCTACATGTATAGAAATATATATGTCTAAGTATATACATATATATACATATATATTAGGGTTAGGGAAAATGATTTGGTAAACAGAGAAGAGGTAGTGAAAGCTTTGCGGAAGATGAAAGCCGGCAAGGCAGCAGGTTTGGATGGTATTGCAGTGGAATTTATTAAAAAAGGTGGTGACTTTATTGTTGACTGGTTGGTAAGGTTATTTAATGTATGTATGACTCATGGTGAGGTACCTGATGATTGGCGGAATGCGTGCATAGTGCCATTGTACAAAGGCAAAGGGGATAAGAGTGAGTGCTCAAATTACAGAGGTATAAGTTTGTTGAGTATTCCTGGTAAATTATATGGGAAGGTATTGATTGAGAGGGTGAAGGCATGTACAGAGCATCAGATTGGGGAAGAGCAGTGTGGTTTCAGAAGTGGTAGAGGATGTGTGGATCAGGTGTTTGCTTTGAAGAATGTATGTGAGAAATACTTAGAAAAGCAAATGGATTTGTATGTAGCATTTATGGATCTGGAGAAGGCATATGATAGAGTTGATAGAGATGCTCTGTGGAAGGTATTAAGAATATATGGTGTGGGAGGAAAGTTATTAGAAGCAGTGAAAAGTTTTTATCGAGGATGTAAGGCATGTGTACGTGTAGGAAGAGAGGAAAGTGATTGGTTCTCAGTGAATGTAGGTTTGCGGCAGGGGTGCGTGATGTCTCCATGGTTGTTTAATTTGTTTATGGATGGGGTTGTTAGGGGGGTAAATGCAAGAGTTTTGGAAAGAGGGGCAAGTATGAAGTCTGTTGGGGATGAGAGAGCTTGGGAAGTGAGTCAGTTGTTGTTCGCTGATGATACAGCGCTGGTGGCTGATTCATGTGAGAAACTGCAGAAGCTGGTGACTGAGTTTGGTAAAGTGTGTGGAAGAAGAAAGTTAAGAGTAAATGTGAATAAGAGCAAGGTTATTAGGTACAGTAGGGTTGAGGGTCAAGTCAATTGGGAGGTGAGTTTGAATGGAGAAAAACTGGAGGAAGTGAAGTGTTTTAGATATCTGGGAGTGGATCTGGCAGCGGATGGAACCATGGAAGCGGAAGTGGATCATAGGGTGGGGGAGGGGGCGAAAATTCTGGGGGCCTTGAAGAATGTGTGGAAGTCGAGAACATTATCTCGGAAAGCAAAAATGGGTATGTTTGAAGGAATAATGGTTCCAACAATGTTGTATGGTTGCGAGGCGTGGGCTATGGATAGAGTTGTACGCAGGAGGATGGATGTGCTGGAAATGAGATGTTTGAGGACAATGTGTGGTGTGAGGTGGTTTGATCGAGTGAGTAACGTAAGGGTAAGAGAGATGTGTGGAAATAAAAAGAGCGTGGTTGAGAGAGCAGAAGAGGGTGTTTTGAAGTGGTTTGGGCACATGGAGAGAATGAGTGAGGAAAGATTGACCAAGAGGATATATGTGTCGGAGGTGGAGGGAACGAGGAGAAGAGGGAGACCAAATTGGAGGTGGAAAGATGGAGTGAAAAAGATTTTGTGTGATCGGGGCCTGAACATGCAGGAGGGTGAAAGGAGGGCAAGGAATAGAGTGAATTGGAGCGATGTGGTATACCGGGGTTGACGGGCTGTCAGTGGATTGAATCAAGGCATGTGAAGCGTCTGGGGTAAACCATGGAAAGCTGTGTAGGTATGTATATTTGCGTGTGTGGACGTATGTATATACATGTGTATGGGGGGGATTGGGCCATTTCTTTCGTCTGTTTCCTTGCGCTACCTCGCAAACGCGGGAGACAGCGACAAAGTATAAAAAAAAAAAGAAATATATATATATATATATATATATATATATATATATATATATATATATGGGTATGTTTCAAGGTATAGTGGTTCCAACAATGTTGTATGGTTGCGAGGCGTGGGCTATGGATAGAGTTGTGCGCATGAGGATGGATGTGCTGGAAATGAGATGTTTGAGGACAATGTGTGGTGTGAGGTGGTTTGATCGAGTAAGTAACGTAAGGGTAAGAGAGATGTGTGGAAATAAAAAGAGCGTGGTTGAGAGAGCAGAAGAGGGTGTTTTGAAATGGTTTGGTCACATGGAGAGAATGAGTGAGGAAAGATTGACAAAGAGGATATATGTGTCGGAGGTGGAGGGAACGAGGAGAAGTGGGAGACCAAAATGGATGTGGAAAGATGGAGTGAAAAAGATTTTGTGTGATCGGGGCCTGAACATGCAGGAGTGTGAAAAGAGGGCAAGGAATAGAGTTAATTCGATCGATGTGGTATACCGGGGTTGACGTGCTGTCAGTGGATTGAATCAGGGCATGTAAAGCGTCTGGGGTAAACCATGGAAAGCTGTGTAGGTATGCATATTTGCGTGTGTGGACGTATGTATATACATGTGTATGGGGGTGGGTTGGGCCATTTCTTTCGTCTGTCTCCTTGCGCTACCTCGCAAACGCGGGAGACAGCGACAAAGCAAAAAAAAAATATATATATATATATATATATATATATATATATATATATATATATATATATATATATATATATATATATATATATATATATATATATATATATATATATATATATATATATATATATATATATATAAGTAAATGTTTATAGTTGTGTTACTGGAGTGATAGTTTTCATACATGGTGCTCTGACAAGAAAATAGTGAAATTGGAAAAAATGTAGCTTATACATTGAAGCTTATTCTTCCATTGGAATGTGAACAAAGGGAGTTTTTTTCAAAGTGATAGAGTTGGAAAGCAAAAAGGTGTTTTTCATAAATGTACTGGAAAAGTTGAGGTTCAGATAAACTTTTGGTCTGTCAAGGCTTTATTATGGCGGATGACCAACTACCTACCCTCATGTATCCAAGATATGGTTGTACTTTGTGTAATGAAGACAATTGAGAAACATCATAAGCCAATATTTCCTGTTTCATGATAAGAGAAGTGGACCAGGCAGTATGATACAGTGGTTAAATTGATGAAAACTACTATTGATGTTTGTGTAAACAAATTATACATTTCCCTTTTCCATAGCCAGAGGTTGAACCATTATGTGACATTCATTTTTCATTTCATTTCACGCTAGAAGTTTCAGTTTTCTAAATCATTTCTTACATTTTTCATATGTATGTATATATATATATATATATATATATATATATATATATATATATATATATATATATATATATATATATATATATATATATATATATATATATATATATACATATATATATATATATATATATATATATATATATATATATATATATATATATATATATATATATATATATATATATATATATATATATATATATGTATATATATATATATATATATATATATATATATATATATATATATATATATATATATATATATATATATATATATAATATATATATATATATATATATATATATATATATATATATATATATATATATATATATATATATATATATATATATATATATATATATATATATATATATATATATATATATATATATATATATATATATATATATATATATATATATATATATATATATATATATATATATATATATATATATATATATATATATTATCCCAGGGGATAGGGGTGAAAGAATACTTCCCACGCATTCCTCACGGGTCGTAGAAGGCGACTAGAGGGGACGGGAGCGAGGGGCCAGAAATCCTCCCCTCCTTGTAATTTTAACTCTAAAAAATGGGAAACAGATGGAGTCACGCGGGGAGTGCTCATCCTCCTCGTAGACTCAGATTGGGGTGTCTAAATGTGTGTGGATGTAACCAAGATGTGAAAAAAGGAGAAATAGGTAGTATGTTTGAGGAAAGGAACCTGGATGTTTTGGCTCTGAGTGAAACGAAGCTCAAGGGTAAAGGGGAAGAGTGGTTTGGGAATGTCTTGGGAGTAAAGTCAGGGGTTAGTGAGAGGACAAGAGCAAGGGAAGGAGAAGCAGTACTCCTGAAACAGGAGTTGTGGGAGTATGTGATGGAATGTAAGAAAGTAAATTCTCGATAAATATGGGTAGAAATGAAAGTTGATGGAAAGAGATGGGTGATTATTGGTGCATATGTACCTGGGCATGAGAAGAAAGATCATGAGAGGCAAGTGTTTCGGGAGCTGCTGAATGAGTGTGCTAGTGGTTTTGATGCACAAGACCGGGTTATAGATATGGGTGATTTGAATGCAAAGGTGAGTAATGTGGCAGTTGAGGGAATAATTGGTATACATGAGGTGTTCAGTGTTGTAAATGGAAATGGTGAAGAGCTTGTAGATTTATGTGCTGAAAAAGGACTGGTGATTGGGAATACCTGGTTTAAAAAGCGAGATATACATAAATATACGTATGTAAGTAGGAGAGATGGCCAGAGAGCGTTATTGGATTACGTGTTAATTGACAGGCGCGCGAAAGAGAGACTTTTGGGCGTTAATGTGCTGAGAGGTGCAACTGGAGGGATGTCTGATCATTATCTTGTGGAGGCTAAGGTGAAGATTTGTATGGGTTTTCAGGAAAGAAGAGTGAATGTTGGGGTGAAGAGGGTGGTGAGAGTAAGTGAGCTTGGGAAGGAGACTTATGTGAGGAAGTACCAGGAGAGACTGCGTACAGAATGGAAAAAGGTGAGAACAATGGAAGTCAGGGGAGTGGGGTAGGAATGGGGTGTATTTAGGGAATCAGTGATGGATTGCGCAAAAGATGCTTGTTGCATGAGAAGAGTGGGAGGTGGGTTGATTAGAAAGGGTAGTGAGTGGTGGGATGAAGAAGTAAGATTATTAGTGAAAGAGAAGAGAGAGGCATTTGGACGATTTTTGCAGGGAAAAAATGCAATTGAGTGGGAGATGTATAAAAGAAAGAGACAGGAGGTCAAGAGAAAGGTGCAAGAGGTTAAAAAGAGGGCAAATGAGAGTTGGGATGAGAGAGTATCATTAGATCTTAGGGAGAATAAAAAGATGCTCTGGAAGGAGGTAAATAAAATGCGTAAGACAAGGGAGCAAATGGGAACTTCAGTGAAGGGCGCAAGTGGGGAGGTGATAACAAGTAGTGGTGATGTGAGAAGGAGATAGAGTGAGTACTTTGAAGGTTTGTTGAATGTGTTTGATGATAGAGTGGCAGATATAGAGTGTTTTGGTCGAGGTGGTGTGCAAAGTGAGAGGGTTAAGGAAAATGATTTGGTAAACAGAGAAGAGGTAGTAAAAGCATTGCGGAAGATGAAAGCCGGCAAGGCAGCAGGATTGGATGGTATTGCAGTGGAATTTATTAAAAAGGGGGTGACTGTATTGTTGACTGGTTGGTAATGTTATTTGATGTATGTATGACTCATGGTGAGGTGCCTGAGGATTGGCGGAATGCGCGCATAGTGCCATTGTACAAAGGCAAAGGGGATAAGAGTGAATGCTCAAATTTCAGAGGTATAAGTTTGTTGAGTATTCCTGGTAAATTATATGGGAGGGTATTGATTGAGAGGGTGAAGGCATTTACAGAGCATCAGATTGGGGAAGAGCAGTGTGGTTTCAGAAGTGGTCGAGGATGTGTGGATCAGGTGTTTCCTTTGAAGAATGTATATGAAAAATACTTAGAAAAGCAAATGGATTTGTATGTAGCATTTATGGATCTGGAGAAGGCATATGATAGAGTTGATAGAGATGCTCTGTGGAAGGTATTAAGAATATATGGTGTGGGAGGCAAGTTGTTAGAAGCAGTGAAAAGTTTTTATCGAGGATGTAAGGCATGTGTACGTGTAGGAAGAGAGGAAAGTGATTGGTTCTCAGTAAATGTAGGTTTTCGGCATGGGTTTGTGATGTCTCCATGGTTGTTTAATTTGTTTATGGATGGGGTTGTTAGGGAGGTGAATGCAAGAGTTTTGGAAAGAGGGGCAAGTATGAAGTCTGTTGTGGATGAGAGAGCTTGGGAAGTGAGTCAGTTGTTGTTCGCTGATGATACAGCGCTGGTGGCTGATTCATGTGAGAAACTGCAGAAGCTGGTGACTGAGTTTGGTAAAGTGTGTGAAAGAAGAAAGTTAAGAGTAAATATGAATAAGAGGAAGGTTATTACGTGCAGTAGGGTTGAGGGTCAAGTCAATTGGGAGGTAAGTTTGAATGGAGAAAAACTGGAGGAAGTAAAATGTTTTGATATCTGGGAGTGGATCTGGCAGCGGATGGAACCATGGAGGCGGAAGTGAATCATAGGGTGGGGGAGGGGGCGAAAATCCCGGGAGGCTTGAAGAATGTTTGGAAGTCGAGAACATTATCTCGGAAAGCAAAAATGGGTATGTTTGAAGGAATAGTGGTTCAAACAATGTTGTATGGTTGCAAGGCGTGGCCTATGGATAGAGTTGTGCGTAGGAGGGTGGATGTGGTGGAAATGAGATGTTTGAGGACAATATGTGGTGTGAGGTGGTTTGATCGAGTACGTAATGTAAGGGTAAGAGAGATGTGTGGAAATGAAAAGAGCGTGGTTGAGAGAGCAGAAGAGGGTGTTTTGAAATGGTTTAGGCACATGGAGAGAATCGGTGAGGAGAGATTGACCAAGAGGATATATGTGTCGGAGGTGGAGGGAACGAGGAGAAGTGGGAGACCAAATTGGAGGTGGAAAGATGGAGTGAAAAACATTTTATGTGATCGGGGCCTGAACATGAAGGAGGGTGAAAGGCGTGTAAGGAATAGAGTGAATTGGATCGATGTGGTATACCGTGGTTGACGAGCTGTCAGTGGATTGAATCAGGGCATGTGAAGCGTCTGGGGTAAACCATGGAAAGTTGTGTGGTTCCTGGATGTGGGTAGGGAGCTGTGGTTTCGGGCATTATTGCATGACAGCTAGAGACTGAGTGTGAACGAATGGGGCCTTTGTTGTCTTTTCCTAGCGCTACCTCGCACACATGAGGGTAGAGGGGGATGGTATTCCATGTGTGGCGAGGTGGCGATGGGAATGAATAAAGGCAGACAGTGTGAATTGTGTGTATGGGTATATATGTATGTGTCTGTGTGTATATATATATGTGTACATTAAGATGTATAGGTATGTATATTTGCGTGTTTGGACGTGTATGTATATACATTGTGTATGGGGGTAGGTTGGGCCATTTCTTTCGTCTGTTTCCTTGCGCTACTTCGCAAACGCGGGAGACAGCGACAAAGCAAAATAAAATAATAATGATATATATATATATATATATATATATATATATATATATATATATATATATATATATATATATATATATATATATATATATATATATATATATATATATATATATACATATATATATATATATATATATATATATATATATATATATATATATATATATATATATATATATATATATATATATATATATATATATATATATATGTATATATATATATATATATATATATATATATATATATATATATAAATATATATATATATAAATATATATATATATATATATATATATATATATATATATATATATATATATATATATATATATATATATATATATATATATATATATATATATATATATATATATATATTTTTTTTTTCATTTTGCTTTGTCGATATATATATATATATATATATATATATATATATATATATATATATATATATATTTTATTTTGCTTTGTCGCTGTCTCTCGCGTTTGTGAGGTAGCGCAAGGAAACAGACGAAAGAAATTGCCCAACCCACCCCCATACACATGTACGTACATACAGGTCCACACACTCAAATATACATACCTATACATCTCAATGTACACATATATATACAAACACAGACACATACATATATACCCATGCACACAATTCATACTGTCTGCCTTTATTCACTCCCATCGCCACCTCGCCACACATGGAATACCATCCCCCTCTCCCCTCATGTGTGCGAGGTAGCGCTAGGAAAAGACAACAAAGGCCCCATTCGTTCACACTCAGTCTCTAGCTGTCATGCAATAATGCCCGAAACCACAGCTCCATTTCCACATCCAGGCCCCACACAACTTTCCATGGTTTACCCCAGAGGCTTCACATGCCCTGATTCAATCAACTGACAGCACGTTAACCCCGGTATACCACATCGATCCAATTCACTCTGTTCCTTGCACGCCTTTCACTCTCCTGCATGTTCAGGCCCCGATTGCTCAAAATATTTTTCACTCCATCTTTCCACCTGCAATCTGGTCTCCCACTTCTCCTCGTTCCCTCCACCTCCGACGCATATATCCTCTTGGTTAATTTTTCCTCACTCATTCTCTCCATGTGCCCAAACCAGTTCAAAACACCCTCTTCTGCTCTCTCAACCACGCTCTTTTTATTTCCACAAATGTCTCTTACCCTTACATTACTCACTCGATCAAACCACCTCACACCACACATTGTCCTCAAACATCTCATTTCCAGCGCATCCACCCTCCTGCGCATAACTCTATCCATAGCCCACGCCTTGCAACCATACAACATTGTTGGAACCACTATTCCTTCAAACATACCCATTTTTGCTTTCCGAGATAATGTTCTCGACTTCCACATATTCTTCAAGGCTCCAAGGATTTTCGCCCCCTCCCCCACCCTATGATTCACTTCCACTTTCATGGTTCCATCCGCTGCCAGATCCACTCTCAGATATCTAAAACACTTTACTTCCTCCAGTTTTTCTCCATTCAAACTTACCTCCCAATTAACTTGACCCTCAACCCTACTGTACCTAATAACCTTGCTCTTATTCACATTTATTCTTAACTTTCTTCTTTCACACACTTTACCAAACTCAGTCACCAGCTTCTGCAGTTTCTCACATGAATCAGCCACCAGCGCTGTATCATCAGCGAACAACAACTGAATCACTTCCCAAGCTCTCTCATCCACAACAGACTTCATACTTGCCCCTCTTCCCAAAACTCTTGCATTCACCTCCATATCAACCCCATCCATAAACAAATCAAACAACCATGGAGACATCACACACCCCTGTCGGAAACCTACATTCACTGAGAACCAATCACTTTCCTTTCTTTCTACACGTACACATGCCTTACATCCTCGATAAAAACTTTTCACTGCTTCTAACAACTTGCCTCCCACACCATATATTCTTAATACCTTCCACAGAGCATCTCTATCAACTCTATCATATGCCTTCTCCAGATCCATAAATGCTACATAGAAATCCATTTGCTTTTCTAAGTATTTCTCACATACATTCTTCAAAGCAAACACCTGATCCACACATCCTCTACCACTTCTGAAACCACACTGCTCTTCCCCAATCTGATGCTCTGTACATGCCTTCACTCTCTCAATCAATACACTCCCATATAATTTACCAGGATCACTCAACAAACTTATACCTCTGTAATTTGAGCACTCACTCTTATCCCCTTTGCCTTTGTACAATGGCACTATGCACGCATTCCGCCAATCCTCAGGCACCTCACCATGAGTCATACATACATTAAATAACCTTACCAACCAGTCAACAATACAGTCACCCCATTTTTTAATAGATTCCACTGCAATACCATCCAAACCTGCCTCCTTGCACACCACCTAGACCAAAACACCCTATATATGCCACTCTATCATCAAACACATTCAACAAACCTTCAAAATACTCACTATATCTCCTTTTCACATCACCACTACTTGTTATCATCTCCCCATTAGCGCCCTTCACTGAAGTTCCCATTTGTTCCCTTGTTTTACGCAGTTTATTTACCTCCTTCCAGAATATCTTTTTATACTCCCTAAAATTTATTGATACTCTCTCACCCCAACTCTCATTTGCCCTCTTTTTCACCTCTTGCACCTTTCTCTTGACCTCCTGTCTCTTTCTTTTATACATCTCCCACTCAATTGCATTTTTTCCCTGCAAAAATCGTCAAATGCCTCTCTCTTCTCGTTCACTAATAATCTTACTTCTTCATCCCACCACTCACTACCCTTTGTAATCAACCCACCTCCCACGCTTCTCAAGCCACAAGCATCTTTTGCGCACTCCATCACTGATTCCATAAATACATCCTCCAGTTTTCTCCATTCAAACTTACCTGCCAATTGACTAGTCCCTTAACCCTATTGTACCTAATAACCTTGCTCTTATTCACATTCACTCCCAGCTTTTTTCATTCGTACACTTTACTAGTCTCAGTAACCAGCTTCTGCAGTTTCTCAAACAGATCTACCACCAGCGATGTATCATCAGCCAACAACAATTGACTCACTTCCCTTGCTCTCTCATCAACAAGAAACTGCATACTTGCTCCTATTTCCAAAACTCTTGCATTCATCTCTCTAACAACCCCATCGATAAACAAATTCAACAGCCATGGAGACATAATCCACTCCTGCCGCAAACCAATATTCACTGAGAACCAATCACTTTCCTCTCTTCCTACTCGTAAACATGCCTTACATCCTCGATAAAAGCTTTTCACTGCTTCTAGCAACAATCCTCCCACATCATATATTCTTAATTCCTTCTGCAGAGCATCTCTATCATCTCTATTATATGCCGTCTCCTGATCCAGTTATAGATATACTATATACAAATCAAGTTGCTTTCCTAAGTATTTCTCACATATATTCTTCAAAGAAAACACCTGATCCACACATCCTCTATCACTTCAGAAACCACACTGCTCTTCCCAAATCTCATGCTCTGTACATGCCATTACCCTCTCAGTCAATACCCTCCCATATGATTTCCCAGGAATGCTCAGGAATGTTATGCCCCTGTAATTTGAACACTCACCTTTATCCCATTTGCCTTTGTACAGTGGCACTATGTAAGCATTCCTCCAATCCTCATTCACCTCACCATGAGTCATACTTGCATTATATAACCTTACCAACCAGTCAAGAATACAGTCACCCCCTTTTTTTGATAAATTCCACTGCAATAGCATCCAAACCCGCTGCTTTGCCGGCTTTCATCTTCCGCAAAGCGTTCACTACCTCTTTTCTGTTTACCAAATCATTCTCCCTAACTCTGATTTTGAACACCGCCTCTACCAAAATACCATATATCTGCCACTCTATCATCAAACACACGCAACAAACCCTCAAAATACTCACTCCATCCTCTCTTTATATCACCACTAGTTGTTATCACCTCCCCATTAGCCACATTCACTGATATTCTCATTTGTTCCCTTGTCTTACGCACGTTATATACTTTCTTCCAGAACATCTTTTTATCCTAACTAAGATTTAATGATACTATCTCACCCCAACTCTCATTTGCCCTCTTTTTCACCTCTTTTACCTCTCACTTGACCTCCTGCCTCTTTGTTTTACACATATCCCAGTCATTTGCATTATTTCCCTGCACAGATCGTCCAAATACCTCTCTCTTCTCTTTCACGAATAATCTTACTTCTTCATGTCACCACTCACTATACTTTCTAATCTGCCCACCTGCCAAGCTTCTCATGCCACAAGCATATTTTGCGCAAGCCATCTCTGCTTCCCTAAATACATCTCATTCCTCCACCACTCCCCTTACGTCCTTCTCACCTTTTTCCATTCTGTACTGAGTCTCTTCTGGTACATTCTCACATAAGTCTCCCTCCCAAGCTCACTTACTTTCACCACTCTCTTCATCCCAGCATTGTCTCTTCTTTTTTGAAAACCTCTACAAATCCTCACCTTCGCCTCCAGAAGATAATAATCAGACATCCCTCCAGTTGCTCCCCTCAGCACATTAATATGCAAAAGTCTCGCTTTCGCGAGCCTATCAATTAACATGTAATCCAATAACGCTCTTTGGCCATCTCTCTTAATTACATAAGCATACTCATGTATGTCTCTTTTTAAAGCAGGTATTCCCAATAACAGGTCCTTTTACGTAGACAAATTAAAAGCTCTTCACCATTTCCATTTACAACACTGAACATCCCATGTGCACCGATTATTCTGCACGTGCGCGATGTAGCACTATTAAAAGACAACAAAAGCATTTTTTTACACCCAGTCTCTACCTGTCATGTGAAATGCAGCGAAACCACCTGTCCCTTCCCACATCCAGGCACCACAAAACTTTCATTGGTATACCACATCGTTCCAATTTACTCTATTCCTTGCACACCTGTCACCCTCCTGCACATTCAGGCCTCGATCGGTCAAAATTTTTCTCACTCCATCCTTCCGCCTTCAATTTTGTCTCCCAATTTTCCTCGTTTTCTCATCTCTGACACATACATTCTCTTTGTCAATCTTTCCTCACTCATTCTCTCCATGTGACCAAACCATTTCACTTCACCCTTTTCTGCTCTCTCAACCACACGCTTTTCATTACCGCACATCTCTCTTACCCTTTCATTACATACTCAATCAAACCACCTCACACCACATATTGTCTCAAGCATCTCATTTCCAACACATCCACCCTCCTCCGCACAACCCTCCGCAACCATATAACATTGTGTTGGAACCACTACTTCATGAAACGTACCCATTTCTGCTTTCCGGGATAACGTTCTCGCCTTCCACACATTCTTCAACACTCTCAGAACCTTTTCCCCCTCCCCCACTTCCGCTTACATGGTTCCATCCGCTGCCAAATCCACTTCCAGATATCTAAAACACTTCACTTCCTCCAATTTTTTTTCATTGAAACTTACCTCCAAATTGACTTGTCTCTCAACCCTACTGCACCTAATAACCTTGCTGTTATTCACATTGACTCTCAGCTTTCTTCTTCCACACACTTTACCAAACTTAGTCACCAGATTCTGCAATTTCTTTCCCGAATCAGCCACCAACGCTGTATCACCAGCGAAATTTACTGACTTACTTCCCAATCCCTCTCACCCATAACAGACTGCATACTTGCCCCTCAAACTCTTGCATTCACCTCCCTAACAACCCCAACCATTTATAAACTAAACAACCATGGAGATATCACGCACAATGCCGCAGACCGATCACTTTCCTCTCTTCCTTCTCGTACACATGCCTTACATCCTCGATAAAAAAATTTCACTGCTTCTGGCAACTTTTCTCCCACACCATATACTCTTAATATTTTCCAGAGAGCTTCTCTGTCAACTCTCTCATATGCCTTCTTCAGATCCATTAATGCTACATACAAATCCATTTGCTTTTACTAGTATTTCTCTCATACATTCTTCAAAGGAAACACCTGATTCACACATCCTCTGTCACATCTGAAACCCAACTGCTCTTACCCAATCTGATGTTCTGTACCTGCCTTCACCCTCATTAATACCCTCCCATACAATTTCCCAGGAATAATCAACAAACTTATGCCTCTGTAATTTGAATACTCACCTTTATCCCTTTTGCCTTTGTAAAATGGCACTATTCGTGCATTCCACCAATCCTCAAGCACTTCACCATAAGCCATACATACATTGAATATCCTCACCAACCAGTCAACAACACAGTCATCCCTTTTTCAATAAATTCCGCTACAATACTATCCAAACCCGCCGCCTTGCCGGCTTCCATCTTCCGCAGAGCTTGCATTACCTCCTCTCTGTTTACCAAACCATTCTCCCTGACCCTCTCACTTCGAACGCCACCTCGACCAAAACACCCTATATATGAAACTCTATCATCTAACACGTTCAACAAACATTCAAAATACTCACTCCATCTCCTTTTCACATAACCACTACTTATCATTACCTCCCCATTTGCCCCCTTCACCGTTGTTCCCATTTGTTCTCTTGTCTTACGCACTTTATTTACCTCCTTCCCATAAATCTTTTTATTCTCCCGAAAATTTAATGATACTCTCTTACCTTAACTCTCATTTGCCCTCTTTCTCACCTCTTGCACCTTTTTCACCTTTCTCTTGACCTCCTGCCTCTTTCTTTTCCCACTCATTTGCATTTTTTTCCCTGCAAAAAGAGTCCAAATGCTTCTTTCTCCTCTTTCACTAATAATCTTACTTCTTTATCTCACCACTCATTACACTTTTCTCTTCTGCCCATCTCCCAAGCCTCTCATGCCACAGGCATCTTTTGCGGAAGCCATCACTGCTTGGCTAAATACATCTCATTCCTCCGCCACTCCCCCTACGTCCTTTGCTCTCATATTTTTCCATTCTGCTCTCAGTCTATCCTGGTACTTCCCCCTACAAGTATCTTTCCAAGCTCACTTACTCTCACCACTCTCCTCCCCCTAACATTTTCTCTTCTTTTCTGAAATTCTCTACAAATCTTCACCTTCGCCTCTACAAGATAATGATCAGACATCCCTCCAGTTGCACCTCTCAGCACATTAACATCAAAAAGTCTCTCTTTCACGCGCCTATCAATTAACACGTAATCCAATAACGCTCTCTGGCCATCTTTCCTACATACATACGTATATTTATATATACCTCTCTTTTCAAGCCAGGTATTCCCAATCACCGGTCCTTTTAAGTACACAAATTACAAGCTTTTCACCATTTCCATTTACAACACTGAACATCCCATGTGCACCAATTATTCCCTCAACTGCCACATTACTCACCTTTGCATTCAAATAACCCATCACTATAACCCGGTACCGTGCATCAAAACTGCTAACACGGTCACTCAGCTGCTACCAAAACACTTGCCTCTCATGTTCTTTTTTCTCATGACCAGGTAAACAGGCACCAATAATCACCCATATCTCTCCATCCACTTTCAGTTTTACCCATATCAATCTAGAGTTTGCTCTCCTACATTCCATCACATACTCCCACAACTCCTATTTCAGGAGAAGTGCTACTCCTTCCTTTACTCTTGTCCTCTCACCTACCCATGGTTTTACTCACAAAACATTCCCAAACCACTTTTTCTCTTTACCCTTGAGCTTCGCTTCATTCAGAGCCTAAGCATCCAAGTTCCTTTCCTCAAACATACTAGCTATCTCTCCTTTTTTCTCATCTTCGTTACATCCACACACATTTAGACACCCCAATATGAGCCTTAGCGGAGGATGAGCACTCCCTGCGTGACTCCTTCTTCTGTTTCCCCTTTTAGAAAGTTAGAATATAAGGAGGGGAGGGTTTCTAGCCCCCGCTTCTGTCCCTTTTATTCGCCTTCTACGACACGCGTGGAATGCTTAGGAAGTATTTTTTCTACCCTACTACGAGGAATTTTGGTTCCAAGGATGTCATATGGTTGCAAGGTATTGGCTATATATAGGGTTGTGCGGACGAAGGTGGATGTGTTGGAAATGAGATGTTTGAGGACAATACGTGGTGTGAGGTGGTTTGATCGAGGGAGTAATGAAAGGGTAAGAGAGAAGTGTGGTAATAAAAAGAGTGTCGTTGAGGGAGCAGAGTAGGGTGTAGTGAAATTGTTTGGTCCCATGGAGAGAATGATGAGGAAAGATTGACAAAATGGATATATGTGTCAGAGGTGGAGGGAAAGAGGAGAGGTGGGAGACCAAATTGGAGGTGGAAGGATGGAGTTAAAAGACTTCAAGCCTTCGGGGCCTGAACATGCAGGAGGGTGAAAGGCGCGGAAAGAATAAAGTGAATTGGGACGATGTGGTATACCGGGGTCGACGTGCTGTCAGTGGATTGAACCAGGGCCTATGAAGCGTCTGGGGTAAATCATGGAAAGTTTTGTGGGGCCTGGATGTGGAAAGGGAGCTATGATTTTGGTGCATTACACATCACAGCTAGAGACTGATTATGACCGAATGTGGCCTTTGTTGTGTTTTCCTAGCGATACCTCGCGCGCGCGCTTGGGGGAGGGGGGTGCCATTTCATGTGTGGCGGGATGGCGACGGAAATGGATGAAGGCAGCAAGTATGAGTATGTACATCTGTATATATGTATATATCTGTGTATGTGGATATAGGTATACGTTGAAATGTATTGGTACGTATATGTGCGTATGTGGGCGTGTATGTATATACATGTGCATACTTATATACATGTGTATTTTCTGGCGAATTCCTGATTAAGATGTTCTTTACAGTATTATGGTTGTTCAAGATAACATTTACATTAAAGGATTTAAGCAACATGGGAAGTAAAGTAAAATTATTATCAAAAGGGAGAACTAAAAGATTCTTGGTGTCAATGGGAGGTTAGGGCTCAACTCTATAAAATGATTTCTTTGCTAACTTAAGTTATTTATCAGTGAAAGATCTAGGGTACATTAACTTAGATCCAATATAATATATCTTCTCAAACTCATCATCAATAAACTCTAGACTGCAAATACGTAATGCCCTTAGGAACATAGATTGAAATGATGATTATTTAACTCCGTCATGTTGAGATGAGTAATAATGGATATATGAGCATACATTGGTAGGTTTTCTGTATATGCTAATCTTAAACATATACGTCTCTTCGTTGTAAATCAACTGACTGTTTTATTTCCCTCTTGTGTCTCCCCTGATGATGTGATTATTACGTGAAAGTGCATCTGGGAACTTATAGTGTTTCATTTTCCCTGTGAACTCATGTTAATATCTTGATCACGCTCAAAATTGTGATCCTTTCGAATATATATATACATATATATATATATATATATATATATATATATATATATATATTATATATATATATATATATATATATATATAGAGAGAGAGAGAGAGAGAGAGAGAGAGAGAGAGAGAGAGAGAGATGACTTACATAAGCGAGAGTAAACATGGCAGTGAATAGAACTGTGGAACGTAAATCAGGCCATTGGGTGGAGGGGTCATAAAATCGAGGCCGCATTGAATAGTGTATGGAGAGATAGGTTATTTTGGGCGAGGAGAAAAAGAAAAATGTTTGTTTGATTGTATAGTAGTCCTGATGGTGTTGTTCATATGTGCGGCCAAGGCTTTAGATGACAGTATATGTTAGATTGATGCGTTGGAAATTAAATATGTAAGGACAAACTGTAGGATGAGGAGAGTTCATAGAGTAAGAAATGATAGGGCAAGAGTATGATAGAAAGAGCTAAATAGCTTGTGCTGAAATGGTTTGGACATTTGGAGAGGATGAACAAGGAAAGGTTGACAAGGAAAGCATCTTTGTCAAAAGCGAAGGAAGGAAGGAGGAGACCTAATTGGAGATGGAAGGATGGAATGAAAAAGGTTTTCTTTATTGTTTGGTTCCTGAACGTATGCGAGGGTAAAAAATGTGCACGAGATAGAAAGAATTGGAATGACATAGCATACAGGAGGAGTTTTGCTACTATTGGACTGAACGATGCTGTATGAAGTAGATAGGAAGCTGTGCTTTCGCTGAATTACATATGACAGCTAGAAAGTGAATGTGTGAGGATTCGACCTCTGGGCACAACGAGTACCATGATGCTGTAGTAATTCTAACCCTTGAAAAGGTGGCATTTGTTAACCTTAGACAAGGACATGGTAACCTTGGGTCCTGTCTTTGAAATGGGGTTGGTTCATAAAAGTTTTGAGGCTCCTAGGTTGACTATTCTTTTGAGTGTCGTGAAATGAGTAGGAGCTGAGTGCAAGGGGAGGTTCAGTTTTGAAAAGGTGCGCACAAACGCATAAACTTGAATCCCCAAACATTTTGATTTACATACATATGTGTGTTTGTGTGTGTATGTGTGTGTGTGTGTGTGTGTGTGTGTGTGTGTGTGTGTGTGTGTGTGTGTGTGTGTGTGTGTGTGTGTGTGTGTGTATCGGTCTCTGGGTGTGTAAATTCATATATATACATACATATCTGTATAATTAAGCATGTAACCTACTCTGCACACTTACCACCAGTGGGATGCAGACTAATACAGTCGGGAGCCACAACGCTAGCACTGTCGAAATAAAATAAAACATGCATGTAATTGGATTAATGAATAGTCATATCCTGGTGCCACGAGTTGAAATTTAGCATTATGATGGCGGAATAGTTTGGTGTGGTCGATGAGGGCCAGCCAGCCAGCCCAGTGACTCGCATGTCGTGGACCCCCCCTGTGTTGGTTATCATGTTAGGAGAGAGTAGAGGGAAGGAGAAAAGGAGGGAGGGGTGAAGGGAGGAAGGAAGAAGGAAGATTTAAGTTATGCAGGAAGGGAAACAGGGTTAACGAAGGGAGACGGGGTTAGTTAGGCGTGGATTAAATACTGGTCTCTGTGGATAACGAAGAGTAAAGTCGTCGTTTCTCATGGATATAAGGGTGGGGCAGAAGTAGAGGGAGGGGGCGGGCGAATGAAGGGGAGGGCGGAGGAGGCGGGGGGGTCAAGAAAAGATGGATGGAGTTGGTGGGATGGATAGGGTTAGCCAAGATGGATGGGGCTGATGAAGATGGACGGAGCTAGTGAGGGTAATGAGTGAAAATTGATGGGACTTGTGACAATAAATGGCGTTAACAAGAGTGTGTGAGGATGGTGAGGATAGATGGATGTTTGGGGATATCAGGGTGTATAGATGCATTAGATCTAATTGATGGATAAGGTATGTGAGTGGTTGGATGCCTCAGCTGAATAAAGATGGATAGAAGCAAGAGTATTTTAAAGCTGAATGAATAATGCAAAGAGGATGAACCTATGCGATTAAAGAGGATAGAGAGAAAGGATACATAAGTATGGATGGGTAGATGGATGGGCCTGTTAAGGTTGGATGGTTGGTGAGAATGGAAGGAAAGGAACGGTAAGGGTGGACGGGGAATGTGATATTCTAAGTTAGGATAATAGTAAACCTCCAATTACAGTTCTCCCCTGGAACCTCCCCAGATTTAAATTTAACCATCTCGAAGTAATTGGGCGTTACGTAGTCATCTCAGCTAGAATAGGACGAAAAACA
Organism: Panulirus ornatus; assembly: GCF_036320965.1. Classification (NCBI taxonomy): domain Eukaryota; kingdom Metazoa; phylum Arthropoda; class Malacostraca; order Decapoda; family Palinuridae; genus Panulirus; species Panulirus ornatus. Next base: position 48,490,708 of record NC_092226.1, read on the forward strand.
ACTAGGAAGTCAGATTACATATTACTGTCCATAAATATTTCAAAATGTTCATGATCAAAGCAAAATGTTTACATATTTGCAGTTGTAGAAAGTCAAACTTGCCCGGAACTCAGGAACAAGGTTAATAGCTCTTAACTAATACACCCAATCATATATATATATATATATATATATATATATATATATATATATATATATATATATATATATATATATATATATATATATATATATTATCCCTGGGGATAGGGGATTAAGAATACTTCCCACGTATTCCCTGCGTGTCGTAGAAGGCGACTAAAAGGGAAGGGAGCGGGGGGCTGGAAATCCTCCCCTCTCGTTTTTTTTTTAATTTTCCAAAAGAAGGAACAGAGGGGACCAGGTGAGGATATTCCAAAAAAGGCCCAGTCCTCTGTTCCTAACGCTACCTCGCTAACGTGGGAAATGGCGAATAGTTTAAAAGAAAAAAAAGAAAAGAATATATATATTTATATATATGTATATATATATATATATATATATATATATATATATATATATATATATATATATATATATATATATATATATATATATATATATATATATATATATATATATATATATATATATATATATATATATATATATATATATATATATATATATATATATACATATATATATTTTTATTTATTTATTTATTCATTTGCTTTGTCGCTGTCTCCCGCGTTTGCGAGGTAGCGCAAGGAAACAGACGAAAGAAATGGCCCAACCCACCCCAATACACATGTATATACATACACGTCCACACACGAAAATATACATACCCATACATCTCAATGTACACAGACATCTACATATATAGACATGCACACAATTCACACTGTCTGCCTTTATTCATTTCCATCACCATCTCGCCACACATGGAATAACATCCCCCTCCCCCCCTCATGTGTGCGAAGTAGCGCTAGGAAAAGACACCATAGGCCCCATTCGTTCACACTCAGTCTCTAGCTGTCATGTAATAATGCCCAAAACCACAGCTCCCTTTCCACATCCAGGCCCCACACAACTTTCCATGGTTTACCCCAGACGCTTCACATGCCCTGATTCAATCCATTGACTGCACGTCGACCCCGGTATACCACATCGATCCAATTCACTCTATTCCTTGCCCGCCTTTCACCCTCCTGCATGTTCAGGCCCCGATAACTCAAAATCTTTTTCAATTCATCTTTCCACCTCCAATTTGGTCTCCCACTTCTCCTCGTTCCCTCCACCTCCGACACATATATCCTCTTGGTCAATCTTTCCTCACTCATTCTCTCCATGTGCCCAAACCAATTCAAAACACGCTCTTCTGCCCTCTCAACAACGCTTTTTTATTTCCACACATCTCTCTTACCCTTACATTACTTACTTGATCAAACCACCTCACACCACATATTGTCCTCAAACATCTCATTTCCAGCACACCCACCCTCCAGCGCACAACTCTATCCTTAGCCCACGCCTCGCAACAATACAACATTGTTGGAACCACTATTCCTTCTAACATAGCCATTTTTGCTTTCCGAGATAATGTTCTCGACTTCCACACATTCTCCATGGCTCCAAGGATTTTCGCCCCCTCCCCCACCCTATGATTCACTTCCGTTTCCATGGTTCCATCCGCTGCCAGATTCAATCCCAGATATCTAAAACACTTTACATCCTCCAGTTTTTCTCCATTCAAACTTACCGTCCCAAATGACTTGACCCTCAACCCTACTGTACCTAATAACCTTGCTATTATTCACATTTACTCTTAACTTTCTTCTTTCACACACTTTACCAAACTCAGTCACCAGCTTCTGCAGTTTCTCACATGAATCAGCCACCAGCGCTGTTTCATCAGCGAACAACAACTGACTCACTTCCCAATCTCTCTCATCCGCAACAGACTGCATACTTGCCCCTCTTTCCAAAACTCTTGCATTCACCTCCCTAACAACCCCATCCATAAACAAATTAAACAACCATGGAGACATCACACACCCCTGCCGCAAACCTACATTCACTGAGAACCAATCACTTTCCTCTTTTCCTACACGTAAACATGCCTTACAACCTCGATAAAAACTTTTCACTGCTTCTAACAACTTGCCTCCTATACCATATATTCTTAGTACCTTCCACTTAGTATCTCTATCAACTCTATCATATGCCTTCTCCAGATCCATAAATGCTACATACAAATCCATTTGCTTTTCTAAGTATTTCTCACATACATTCTTCAAAACAAACACCTGATCCACACATCCTCTACCACTTCTGAAACCACACTGCTCTTCCCCAATCTGATGCTCTGTACATGCCTTCACCCTCTCAATCAATACCCTCCCATATAATTTACCAGGAATACTCAACAAACTTATACCTCTGTAATTTGAGCACTCACTTTTATCCCCTTTGTCTTTGTACAATGGCACTATGCACGCATTTCGCCAATCCTCGGGCACCTCACCATTAATCATATATACATTAAATAACCTTACTAAGTAGTCAACAATACATTCACCCCTTTTTTAATAAATTCCACTGCAATGCCATCCAAACTTGCTGCCTTGCCGGCTTTCATCTTCCGCAAAGCTTTTACTACCTCTTCTCTGTTTACCAAATCATTTTCCCTAACCCTCTCACTTTGCACACCACCTCGACCAAAGCACCCTATATCTGCTACTCTATCATCAAACACATTCAACAAACCTTCAAAATACTCACTCCATCTCCTCACATCACCACTACTTGTTATCACCCCTTGTCTTACGCACTTTATTTACCTCCTTCAAGAGCATCTTTTTATTCTTCCTAAAATTTAATGATACTCTCTCACCCCAACTCTCATTTGCCCTCATTTTCACCTCTTGCACCTTTCTCTTGACCTCCTGTCTCTTTGTTTTATACATCTCCCACTCATTTGCATTTTTTCCCTGCAAAAATCGTCCAAATGCCTCTCTCTTCTCTTTCACTAATAATCTTACTTCTTCATCGCACCACTCACTACCCTTTCTAATCAACCCACCTCCCACTCTTCTCATGCCACAAGCATCTTTTGCGCAAGCCATCACTGCTTCCCTAAATACATCCCATTCCTCCCCTACTCCCCTTACCTCCTTTGTTCTCACCTTTTTCAATATATATATATATATATATATATATATATATATATATATATATATATATATATATATATATATATATATATATATATATATATATATATATATATATATATATATATATATATATATATATATATATATATATATATATATATATATATATATATATATATATATATATATATATATATATATATATATATATATATATATATATATATATATATATATATATATATATATATATAGATATACATTTTCTTTTTTAATTTTCCAAAAAGAAGGAACAGAGAAGGGGGCCACTTGAGGATATTCCCTCAAGGGCCCAGTCCTCTGTTCTCAACGCTACCTCGCTAATGCGGGAAATGGCGAATAGTATGAAAAAAAAAATATATTAATATATATATACACATTTGTATCTGTATTTTTTCTCTAATTTCTTTATCATAGTATTTGCCATTTCCTGCAATAGCTAGGTAGCGCTAAGAACAGTGGACTGAGCCTTTGAGCAGCACCTGATCATATAATGTAATACAAGTGACATCAAACCACATCATTATGCAACACAAGTGGTACCATATCATATCACAATGTAACATATGTGTCACCTAACCATATGACGATTTAACAGAAGTGGCATCTCATCATTGTATAATATAACACGGTCTATACTTCATCCTTGTCATGATGTGACTCCTGATTCCTCGTCCATGCCAGTGTTAACTCCATGTTCCTCACCTTTCCCATTATGTATGTCTAGCTTCTTTTCCCTTACCATTATGTAACTCCAGGTTCCTAACCTTTGCCATTACGTTATAGAAGCGGGAACCCACCCTCTCCATCCTGTGGGGAAAATCCACTATGTAAGTTGGGGCCATTGGGCAACTTTGTCCAGGAACTTAACTGGCCCGTTATAGATTAGGCCACACCAGGTGCAAATAGATTCAGGATATAGATTTTAACAGAGCGGCCCTCTCTCTCTCTCTCTCTCTCTCTCTCTCTCTCTCTCTCTCTCTCTCTCTCTCTCTCTCTCTCTCTCTCTCTCTCTCTCTCTCTCTCTCTCTTTCATCCTTCATGATTCAAAATCTCGGGTACAACATCAAGTAACAATGACACTGATGACGATAATACATTTTCTTTCGTATGTGTTTGCCATTTCCTGCGTGTGAGAGGTAGCATCCAAAATAGAGATGACTGAGCCTTAGAGGGAAAAAATATAGAAATCCCTATTGGACTCTTTTCTTTATTTCTTCTTTTAGAAAGTAATACAAAATGGAATGATTTCCATGCACATGATCTAGCTCCTTAAGGTCGCCTTCTGCGACACCCAGGAAATACGTGAACACAATTCTTTCTCCCCTTTCAAGGGATAAATAAAGATAAAACCAATAATACTGGTAAGGATGGGCAGTAAGAGAAATAATGAAATTAATAATGATAATCATAACTATAACAGAAATGATAATAATAATAATGAAAATAATAACAATAATGATGATAATTATAATAATAATGATGATAATTATGACAATAATGATGATAATTATAACAACAATAATAAAAATAATATTAATGTTAAGAATGATAATAATAATAGAAATTAAAAATGATAATACTAATAATAATAATAATAATAATAATAATAATAATAATGATAATGATAATAATAATAATAATAATAATAATAATAATAATTAATAATAATAATAGTAAAAATAATAATATTAATAATAATAATGATAATAATGATAATAATAATAATTATGATAATAATGATAATAATAATAATAACAATAATAATAATAATAATAATAATAATAATAATAATAATAATAATAATAATAATAATATTAATAGTAATAAAAATAGTAATAATAATGATAAGAATATTGATAAAAATGATAATGATATTGTTTATAATGAGTATAGTAATAATATTATGATAATAATAATAATGATAATGATATTAAAAATTATAATGATAATTTTTTTTTTCTTCTTTTTTGTCGCCGTCTCCCGCGTTTGCGAGGTAGCGCAAGGAAACAGACGAAAGAAATGGCCCAACCCACCCCTATACACATGTATATACATACGTCGACACACGCAAATATACATACCTATACAGCTTTCCATGGTTTACCCCAGACGCTTCACATGCCCTGATTCAATCCACTGACAGCACGTCAACCCCGGTATACCACATCGCTCCAATTCACTCTATTCCTTGCCCTCCTTTCACCCTCCAGCATGTTCAGGCCCCGATCACACAAAATCTTTTTCACTCCATCTTTCCACCTCCAATTTGGTCTCCCTCTTCTCCTTCAAACATACCCATTTTTGCTTTCCGAGATAATGTTCTCGACTTCCACACATTCTTCAAGACTCCCAAAATTTTCGCCCCCTCCCCCACCCTATGATCCACTTCCGCTTCCATGGTTCCATCCGCTGCCAGATCCACTCCCAGATATCTAAAACACTTTACTTCCTCCAGTTTTTCTCCATTCAAACTCACCTCCCAATTGACTTGACCATCAACCCTACTGTACCTAATTACCTTGCTCTTATTCACATTTACTCTTAACTTTCTTCTTTCACACACTTTACCAAACTCAGTCACCAGCTTCTGCAGTTTCTTACATGAATCAGACACCAGCGCTGTATCATCAGCGAACAACAACTGACTCACCTCCCAAGCTCTCTCATCCACAACAGACCGCATACTTGCCCCTCTTTCCAAAACTCTTGCATTCACCCCCCTAACAACCCCATCCATAAACAAATTAAACACCACCATGAAGAAATCACACATCCCTGCCGCAAACCTACATTCACTGAGAAACAATCACATTCTTCTCTTCCTACCCGTACACATGCCTTACATCCTCGATAAAAACTTTTCACTGCTTCTAACAACTTGCCTCCCACACCATATATTCTTAAAACCTTCCACAGAGCATCTCTATCAACTCTATCATATGCCTTCTCCAGATCCAGAAATGCTACTTACAGATCCATTTGTTTTTCTAAGTATTTCTCACATACATTCTTCAAAGCAAACACCTGATCCAGACATCCTCTACCACTTCTGAAATCACACTGCTCTTCCCCAATCTGATGCTCTGTACATGCCTTCACCATCTCAATCAATACCCTCCCATATAATTTACCAGGAATACTCAACAAACTTATACCTCTGTAATTTGAGCATTCACACTTATCCCCCTTGCCTTTGTAGAATGCCACTATGCAAGCATTCCGCTAATCCTCAAGCACCTCACCATGAATAATACATATATTAAAAAACCTTACCAACCAGTCAACAATTCAGTCACCCCCTTTTTTAATAAATTCCACTGCAATACCATCCAAACCTGCTGCCTTGCCGGCTTTAATCTTCCGTAATGCTTTTACTACCTCTTCTCTATTTACCAAATCATTTTCCCTAACCCTCTCACTTTGCACACCACCTCAACCAAAACACCCTATATGTGCCACTCTATCATCAAACACATTCAACAAACCTTCAAAATACTCACTCCATCTCCTTCTCACATCACCACTACTTGTTATCACCTCCCCATTAGCCCCCTTCACTGAAGTTACCATTTGCTCCCTTGTCTTGCGCAGTTTATTTACCTCCTTCCAAAACATCTTTTTATTCTCCCTGAAACTTAATGACAATCTCACCCTAACAATCATTTGCCCTCTTTTTCACGTCATGCACCTTTCTCTTGACCTCCTACCTCTTTCTTTTATACCTCTCTCACTCATTTGCATTTTTTCCCTGTAAAAATCGTTCAAATATATATATGTATATATTTTTTTGTTTTGTTTTGTCGCTGTCTCCCGCGTTTGCGAGGTAGCGCAAGGAAACAGACGAAAAAAATGGCCCAACCCACCCCCATACACATGTATATACATACACGTCCACACACGCAAATATACATACCTACCCAACTTTCCATGGTTTACCCCAGACGCTTCACATGCCCTGATTCAATCCACTGACAGCACGTCAACCGCGGTATACCACATCGATCCAATTCACTCTATTCCTTGCCCTCCTTTCACCCTCCTGCATGTTCAGGCCCCGATCACACAAAATCTTTTTCACTCCATCTTTCCACCTCCAATTTGGTCTTCCACTTCTACTCGTTCCCTCCACCTCCGACACATATATCCTCTTGGTCAATCTTTCTTCACTCATTTTCTCCATGTGCCCAAACCATTTCAAAACATACTCTTCTGCTTTCTCAACCACGCTCTTTTTATTTCCACATATCGCTCTTCCCCTTACTTTACCTAGTCGATCAAACCACCTCACACCACACATTGTCCTCAAACATCTCATTTCCAGCGCATCCACCCTCCTTCGCACAGCTCTGTCCATAGCCCACGCCTCGCAACCATACAACATTGCTGGAACCACTATCCCTTCAAACATACCCATTTTTGTTTTCCGAGGTAATATTCTCGAATTCCACACATTCTTCAAGGCTCCCAGGATTTTCGCCCCCTCCCCCACCCTATGATCCACTTCCGCTTCCATTGTTCCATCCGCTGCCAGATCCACTCCCAGATATCTAAAACACTTTACTTCCTCCAGTTTTTTTCCATTCAAACTTACCTCCCAATTGACTTGACCCTCAACCCTACTGTACCTAATAGCCTTTACTCTTAACTTTCTTCTTTCACACACTTTACCAAATTCAGTCACCAGCTTCTACAGTTTCACACATGAATCAGCCACCAGCGGTGTATCATCAGCGAACAACAACTGACTCACTTCCCAAGCTCTCTCATCCACAACAGACTTTATACTTGCCCCTCATTCCAAAACTCTTGCATTCACGTCCCTAAGAACCCCTTCCATATATATATATATATATATATATATATATATATATATATATATATATATATATATATATATATATATATATATATATATATATATATATATATATATATATACAGAGCCAAAACATCCAAGTTCCTTTCCTCAAACATACTACCTATCTCTCCTTTTTTCACATCTTGGTTACATCCACACACATTTAGACACCCCAAGGCATGTACAAAGCATCAGATTGGGGAAGAGCAGTGTGGTTTCAGAAGTGGTAGAGGATGTGTGGATCAGGTGTTTCCTTTGAAGAATGTATGTGAGAAATACTTAGAAAAGCAAATGGATTTGTATGTAGCATTTATGGATCTGGAGAAGGCATATGATAGAGTTGATAGAGATGCTCTGTGGAAGGTATTAAGAGTATATGGTGTGGGAGGCAGGTTGTTAGAAGCAGTGAAAAGTTTTTATCGAGGATGTAAAGCATGTGTACGTGTAGTAAGAGAGGAAAGTAATTGGTTCTCAGTGAATGTAGGTTTGCGGCAGGGGTGTGAGATGTCTCCATGGTTGTTTAATTTGTTTATGGATGGGGTTGTTAGGGTGGTGAATTCAAGAGTTTTGGAAAGAGGGGCAAGTATGAAGTGTGTCGTGGATGAGAGAGCTTGGGAAGTGAGTCAGTTGTTGTTCGCTGATGATACAGCGCTGGTGGCTGATTCATGTGAGAAACTGCAGAAGCTGGTGATTGAGTTTGGTAAAGTGTGTGAAAGAAGAAAGTTAAGAGTAAATGTGAATAAGAGCAAGGTTATTAGGTACAGTAGGGTTGATGGTCAAGTCAATTGATAGATAAGTTTGAATGGAGAAAAACTGGAGGAATTAAAGTGTTTTAGAAATCTGGGAGTGGATCTGGCAGCGGATGGAACCATGGAAGCGGACGTGAATCATAGAGTGGGGGAGGGGGTGAAAATCCTGGAAGCCTTGAAGAATGTGTGGAAGTCGACAACATTATCTCGGAAAGCAAATATGAGTATGTTTGAAGGAATAGTGGTTCCAACAATGTTGTATGGTTACGAGGTGTGGGCTATGGATAGAGTTGTGCGCAGGAGGGTGGATATGCTGGAAATGAGATGTTTGAGGACAAATTGTGGTGTGAGGTGGTTTGATCGGGTAAGTAATGTAAGGGTCAGAGAGATGTGTGGAAATAAAAAGAGCGTGGTTGAGAGAGCAGAAGATGGTTTTTTGAAATGGTTTGGGCACATGGATAGAATGAGTGAGGAAAGATTGAACAAGAGGATATATGTGTCGGAGGTGGAGGGAACGAGGAGAAGTGGGAGACCAAATTGGAGGTGGAAAGATGGAGTGAAAAAGATTTTGAATGATCGGGGCCTGAACATGCAGGAGAGTGAAAGGCGGGCAAGGAATAGAGTGAATTGGATCGATGTGGTATACCGGGGTTGACCTGCTTTCAGTGGATTGAATCAGGGCTTGTGAAGCGTCTGGGGTAAACCATGGAAAGATTTTTGGGGCCTGGATGTGGAAAGGGAGCTGTGGTTTTGGGCATTATTGCATGACAGCTAGAGACTGAGTGTGAACGAATGGGGCATTTGTTGTCTTTTCCTAGCGCTACCTGGCACACATGAGGGGGGAGGGGGATGGTATTCCTTGTGTGGGGAGGTGGCGATGGAAATGAATAAAGGCAGACAGTGTGAATTGTGTGCATGGGTATATAGGGGTGTGTCTCTGGGTGTATATATATGTGTACATTGAGATGTATAAGTATGTATATTTGCTTGTGTGGACGTGTATGTATATACATGTGTATGGGAGTAGGTTTTACTATTTTTTTCGTCTGTTTCCTTTCGCTACCTCGCAAACGCGGGAGACAGCGACAAAGCAAAATAAATAAAATAAATTATATATATATATAAATCTATATATAAGTTTATATATATATATATATATATATATATATACATATATATATATATATATATATATATATATATATATATATATATATATATATATATATATACATATATATATTTTCTTTTTTTTATTTTGCTTTCTCGCTGCCTCCCGCGTTTGCGAGGTAGCGCAAGGAAACAGACAAAGGAAATGGCCCAACCCACCCCATACACATGCATATACATACACGTTCACACATGCAAATATTCATACCTATACATCTCAATGTACACATATATATACACACACAGACACATACATATATACATAAGCACACAATACACACTGTCTGCCTTTATTCATTCCCATCGCAACCTCCCCACACATAGAATACCATCCCCCTCCCTCCTCATGTGTGCGAGGTAGCGCTAGGAAGAGAAAACAAAGGCCCTTTCGTTCACACTCAGTCTCTAGCTGTCATGCAATAATGCCCGAAACCACAGCTCCCTTCCCACATCCAGGCCCCACACAACTTTCCATGGTTTACCCCAGACGCTTCACATGCCCTGATTCAATTCACTGACTGCACGTCAACCCCGGTATACCACATCGATCCAATTCTCTCTATTCCTTACCCGCCTTTCACCCTCCTGCAGGTTCAGGCCCTGATCACTGAAAATCTTTTTCAATCCATCTTTCCACCTCCAATTTGGTCTCCCACTTCTCCTCGTTCCCTCTACCTCCGACATATATATCCTCTTGGTCAATCTTTCCTCACTCATTTTCTCCATGTGCCCAAACCATTTCAAAACACCCTCTTCTGCTCTCTCAACCACGCTCTTTTTATTTCCACACATCTCTCTTACCCTTACATTACTTACTCGATCAAACCACCTCACACCACACATTGTCCTCAAACATCACATTTCCAGCACATCCACCCTCCTGCGCACAACTCTATCCATAGCCCACGCCTCGCAACCATACAACATTGTTGGAATCACTATTCCTTCAAACATACCCATTTTTGCTTTCCGAGATAATGTTCTCGACTTCCACATATTCTTCAAGGCTCCCAGGATTTTCGCCCCTTCCCCACCCTATGATTCACTTCCGCTTCCATGGTTCCATCCGCTGCCAGATCCACTCCCAGATATCTAAAACACTTCACTTCCTCCAGTTTTCCTCCATTCAAACTTACCTCCCAGTTGACGTGACCCTCAACCCTACTGTACCTAATAACCTTGCTCTTATTCACATTTACTCTTAACTTTCTTCTTTCACACACTATTCCAAACTCAGTCACCAGCTTCTGCAGTTTCTCACATGACTCAGCCCACCAGCGCTGTATCATCAGCGAACAACAACTGACTCACTTTCCAAGCTCTCTCATCCACAGCAGACTTCATACTTGCCTCTCTTTCCAAAACTCTTGCATTCACCTCTCTAACAACCCCATCCATAAACAAATTAAACAACCATGGAGACATCACACACCCCTGCCGCAAACCAACATTCACTGAGAACCAATCACTTTCCTCTCTTCCTACACGTACACATGCCTTACATCCTCGATAAAAACTTTTCACTGCTTCTAACAACTTGCCTCCCATTCCATATATTCTTAATACCTTCCACAGAGCATCTCTATCAACTCTATCATATGTCTTCTCCAAATCCATAAATGTTACATACAAATATATATATATATATATATATATATATATATATATATATATATGTATATATATATATATATATATATATATATATATATATATATATATATATATATATATATATATATATATATATATATATATATATATATATATATATATATATATATATATATATATATATACATATATATATATATATATATATATATATATATATATACATATATATATATATATATATATATATGTATATATATATATATATATATATATATATATATATATATATATATTATTTTATATTTCTATTATACTTTGTCGCTGTCTCCCGCGTTTGCGAGGTAGCGCAAGGAAACAGACGAAAGAAATGGCCCAACCCCCCCCATACACATGTATATACATACGTCCACACACGCAAAATACATACCTACACAGCTTTCCATGGTTTACCCCAGACGCTTCACATGCCCTGATTCAATCCACTGACAGCACGTTAACCCCGGTATACCACATCGGTCCAATTCACTCTATTCCTTGCCCTCCTTTCACCCTCCTGCATGTTCAGGCCCCGATCACACAAAATCTTTTTCACTCCATCTTTCCACCTCCAATTTGGTCTCCCTCTTCTCCTCGTTCCCTCCACCTCCGACACATATATCCTCTTCGTCAATCTTTCCTCACTCATTCTCTCCATGTGCCCAAACCACTTCAAAACACCCTCTTCTGCTCTCTCATCCACGCTCTTTTTATTTCCATACATCTCTCTTACCCTTACGTTACTCACTCGATCAAACCACTTCACACCACACATTGTCCTCAAACATCTCATTTCCAGCACATCCATCCTCCTGCGCACAACTCTATCCATAGCCCACGCCTCGCAACCATACAACATTGTTGGAACCACTATTCCTTCAAACATACCCATTTTTGCTTTCCGAGATAATGTTCTCGACTTCCACACATTCTTCAAACCCCCCAGAATTTTCGCACCCTCCCCCACCCTATGATCCACTTCCGCTTCCATGGTTCCATCCGCTGCCAGATCCACTCCCAGATATCTAAAACACTTCACTTCCTCCAGTTTTTCTCCATTCAAACTCACCTCCCAATTGACTTGACCCTCAACCCTACTGTACCTAATAACCTTGCTCTTATTCACATTTACTCTTAACTTTCTTCTTCCACACACTTTACCAAACTCAGTCACCAGCTTCTGCAGTTTCTCACATGAATCAGCCACCAGCGCTGTATCATCAGCGAACAACAACTGACTCACTTCCCAAGCTCTCTCATCCCCAACAGACTTCATACTTGCTCCTCTTTCCAAAACTATTGCATTTACCTCCCTAACAACCCCATCCATAAACAAATTAAACAACCATGGAGACATCACACACCTCTGCCGCAAACCTACATTCACTGAGAACCAATCACTTTCCTCTCTTCCTACACGTACACATGCTTTACATCCTCGATAAAAATTTTTCACTGCTTCTAACAATTTCCTCCCACACCATATATTCTTAATACCTTCCACAGAGCATCTCTATCGACTCTATCATATGCCTTCTCCAGATCCATAAATGCTACATACAAATCCATTTGCTTTTCTAAGTATTTCTCACATACATTCTTCAAAGCAAACACCTGATCCACACATCCTCTACCACTTCTGAAACCACACTGCTCTTCCCCAATCTGATGCTCTGTACATGGCTTCACCCTCTCAATCAATACCCTCCCATATAATTTACCAGGAATACTCAACAAACTTATACCTCTGTAATTTGAGCACTCACTCTTATCCCCTTTGGTAAGGTTATTTAATGTATGTATGACTCATGGTGAGGTGCCTGAGGATTGGCGGAATGCGTGCATAGTGCCATTGTACAAAGGCAAAGGGGATAAGAGTGAGTGCTCAAATTACAGAGGTATAAGTTTGTTGAGTATTCCTGGTAAATTATATGGGAGGGTATTGATTGAGAGGGTGAAGGCATGTACAGAGCATCAGATTGGGGAAGAGCAGTGTGGTTTCAGAAGTGGTAGAGGATGTGTGGATCAGGTGTTTGCTTTGAAGAATGTATGTGAGAAATACTTAGAAAAGCAAATGGATTTGTATGTAGCATTTATGGATCTGGAGAAGGCATATGATAGAGTTGATAGAGATGCTCTGTGGAAGGTATTAAGAATATATGGTGTGGGAGGCAAGTTGTTAGAAGCAGTGAAAAGTTTTTATCGAGGATGTAAGGCATGTGTACGTGTAGGAAGAGAGGAAAGTGATTGGTTCTCAGTGAATGTAGGTTTGCGGCAGGGGTGTGTGATGTCTCCATGGTTGTTTAATTTGTTTATGGATGGGGTTGTAAGGGAGGTAAATGCAAGAGTCCTGGAGGGAGGGGCAAGTATGAAGTCTGTTGGGGATGAGAGAGCTTGGGAAGTGAGTCAGTTGTTGTTCGCTGATGATACAGCGCTGGTGGCTGATTCATGTGAGAAACTGCAGAAGCTGATGACTGAGTTTGGTAAAGTGTGTGGAAGAAGAAAGTTGAGAGTAAATGTGAATAAGAGCAAGGTTATTAGGTACAGTAGGGGTGAGGGTCAAGTCAATTGGGAGGTGAGTTTGAATGGAGAAAAACTGGAGGAAGTGAAGTGTTTTAGATATCTGGGAGTGGATCTGTCAGCGGATGGAACCATGGAAGCGGAAGTGGATCATAGGGTGGGGGAGGGGGCGAAAATTTTGGGAGCCTTGAAAAATGTGTGGAAGTCGAGAACATTATCTCGGAAAGCAAAAATGGGTATGTTTGAGGGAATAGTGGTTCCAACAATGTTGTATGGTTGCGAGGCGTGGGCTATGGATAGAGATGTGCGCAGGAGGATGGATGTGCTGGAAATGAGATGTTTGAGGACAATGTGTGGTGTGAGGTGGTTTGATCGAGTAAGTAACGTAAGGGTAAGAGAGATTGTGTGGAAGTAAAAAGAGCGTGGTTGAGAGAGCAGAAGAGGGTGTTTTGAAATGGTTTGGGCACATGGAGAGAATGAGTGAGGAGAGATTGACCAAGAGGATATATGTGTCGGAGGTGGAGGGAACGAGGAGAAGAGGGAGACCAAATTGGAGGTGGAAAGATGGAGTGAAAAAGATTTTGTGTGATCGGGGCCTGAACATGCAGGAGGGTGAAAGGAGGGCAAGAAATAGAGTGAATTGGAGTCATGTGGTATACAGGGGTTGACGTGTTGTCAGTGGATTGAAGCAAGGCATGTGGAGCGTCTGGGGTAAACCATGGAAAGCTGTGTAGGTATGTATATTTGCGTGTGTGGACGTGTGTATGTGCATGTGTATGGGGGGGGGGGGTTGGGCCATTTCTTTCGTCTGTTTCCTTGCGCTACCTCGCAAACGCGGGAGACAGCGACAAAGTATAAAAAAAAAAAAAAAAATATATATATATATATATATATATATATATATATATATATATAGATATATATATATATATATATATATATATATATATATAATATATATATATATATATATATATATATATATATAATATATATATATATATATATATATATGTATATATACATATTATCCCTGTGGATAGGGGATTAAGAATACTTCCCACTTATTCCCTGTGTGTCGTAGAAGATGACTAAAAGGGGAGGGAGCGGGGGCTGGAAATCCTCCCCTCTCGTTTTTTTTTTTTTTAATTTTCCAAAAGAAGGAACAGAGGGGGCCAGGTGAGGATATTCCAAAAACGGCCCAGTCCTCTGTTCTTAACGCTACCTCGCTAACGCGGGAAATGGCGAATAGTTTTAAAAAGAAAGAAATATATATATATATATTTTTTTTTTTATACTTTGTCGCTGTCTCCCGCGTTTGCGAGGTAGCGCAAGGAAACAGACGAAAGAAATGGCCCAACCCCCCCCATACACATGTATATACATACGTCCACACACGCAAATATACATACCTACACAGCTTTCCATGGTTTACCCCAGACGCTTCACATGCCTTGATTCAATCCACTGACAGCACTTCAACCCCGGTATACCACATCGCTCCAATTCACTCTATTCCTTGCCCTCCTTTCACCCTCCTGCATGTTCAGGCCCCGATCACACAAAATCTTTTTCACTCCATCTTTCCACCTCCAATTTGGTCTCCCTCTTCTCCTCGTTCCCTCCACCTCCGACACATATATCCTCTTGGTCAATCTTTCCTCACTCATTCTCTCCATGTACCCAAACCACTTCAAAACACCCTCTTCTGCTCTCTCAACTACGCTCTTTTTATTTCCACACATCTCTCTTACCCTTACGTTACTCACTCGATCAAACCACCTCACACCACACATTGTCCTCAAACATCTCATTTCCAGCACATCCATCCTCCTGCGCACAACTCTATCCATATCCCACGCCTCGCAACCATACAACATTGTTGGAACCACTATTCCTTCAAACATACCCATTTTTGCTTTCCGAGATAATGTTCTCGACTTCCACACATTCTTTAAGGCCCCCAGAATTTTCGCCCCCTCCCCCACCCTATGATCCACTTCCGCTTCCATGGTTCCATCCGCTGCCAGATCCACTCCCAGATATCTAAAACACTTCACTTCCTCCAGTTTTTCTCCATTCAAACTCACCTCCCAATTGACTTGACCCTCAACCCTACTGTACCTAATAACCTTGCTCTTATTCACATTTACTCTTAACTTTCTTCTTCCACACACTTTACCAAACTCAGTCACCAGCTTCTGCAGTTTCTCACATGAATCAGCCACCAGCGCTGTATCATCAGCGAACAACAACTGACTCACTTCCCAAGCTCTCTCATCCCCAACAGACTTCATACTTGCCCCTCTTTCCAAAACTCTTGCATTTACCTCCCTAACAACCCCATGCATAAACAAATTAAACAACCATGGAGACATCACACACCCCTGCCGCAAACCTACATTCACTGAGAACCAATCACTTTCCTCTCTTCCTACACGTACACATGCCTTACATCCTCGATAAAAACTTTTCACTGCTTCTAACAACTTTCCTCCCACACCATATATTCTTAATACCTTCCACAGAGCATCTCTATCAATTCTATCATATGCCTTCTCCAGATCCATAAATGCTACATACAAATCCATTTGCTTTTCTAAGTATTTCTCACATACATTCTTCAAAGCAAACACCTGATCCACACATCCTCTACCACTTCTGAAACCACACTGCTCTTCCCCAATCTGATGCTCTGTACATGCCTTCACCCTCTCAATCAATACCCTCCCATATAATTTACCAGGAATACTCAACAAACTTATACCTCTGTAATTTGAGCATTCACTCTTATCCCCTTTGCCTTTGTACAATGGCACTATGCACGCATTCCGCCAATCCTCAGGCACCTCACCATGAGTCATACATACATTAAATAACCTTACCAACCAGTCAACAATACAGTCACCCCCTTTTTTAATAAATTCCACTGCAATACCATCCAAACCTGCTGCCTTGCCGGCTTTCATCTTCCGCAAAGCTTTCACTACCTCTTCTCTGTTTACCAAATCATTTTCCCTAACCCTCTCACTTTGCACACCACCTCGACCAAAACACCCTATATCTGCCACTCTATCATCAAACACATTGAACAAACCTTCAAAATACTCACTCCATCTCCTTCTCACATCACCACTACTTGTTATCACCTCCCCATTTGCGCCCTTCACTGAAGTTCCCATATATATATATATATATATATATATATATATATATATATATATATATATATATATATATATATATATATATATATATATATATATATATATATATATATATATATATATATATATATATATATATATATATATATATATATATACATATATATATATATATATATATATATATATATATATATTCTCCTTGTAAATTATATGGGAGGGCATTGATTGAGAGGGTGAAGGGATGTACAGAGCATCAGATTGGGGAAGAGCAATGTGGTTTCAGAAGTGGTAGATGATGTGTCTATCGGGTGTTTGTTTTGAAGGATGTATGTGAGAAATACGTAGAAAAGCAACTGGATTTGTATATAGCTTTTATGGATCTGGAAAAGGCATGTGATAGAGTTGATATAGATGCTCTGTGGAAGGTATTAAGAATATATGTGTTGGGAGGCAAGTTATTAGAATCAATGAAAAGTTTTTATCGAGGATATAAGGCATGTGTACGTGTAGGAAGAGAGGAAAGTGATTGGTTCTCAGTGAATGTAGGTTTGCGGCAGGGGTGTGTGATGTGTCCATAGTTGTTTAATTTGTTTATGGATGGGGTTGTTAGGGAGGTGAATGCAAGAGTTTTGGAAAGAGGGGCAAGTATGAAGTCTGTTGGGGATGAGAGAGTTTGTTAAGTGAGTCAGTTTATGTCCGCTGATGATACAGCGCTGGTGGCTGATTCATGTGAGAAACTGAAGCAGCTGGTGACTGAATTTGGTAAAGTCTGTGAAAGAAAAAAGTTAAGAGTAAATCTGAATAAGAGCAAGGTTATTAGGTACAGTAGGGTTGAGGGTCAAGTCAATTGGGATGTAAGTTTGGATGGAGATCAACTGGAAGAAATAAAGTGTTTTAGATATCTGGGAGTGGATCTGGTAGCTGATGGAACCATGGACGCGGAAGTGAATCATAGGTGGGGGGAGGAGGTGCAAATTTTTGGAGCCTTGAAGAATGTGTGTAAGTCGAGAACAATATCTCGGAAAGCAAAAATGGGTATGTTTGAAGGAATAGTGGTTCCAACAATGTTGTATGGTTGCGAGGTGTGGGCTATGGATAGAGTTGTGCGTAGGAGGGTGGATGTGCTGGAAATTAGATGTTTGAGGACAATATGTGGTGTGAGGTGGTTTGATCGAGTAAGTAATGTAAGGGTAAGAGAGATGTGTGGAAATAAAGAGTATGGTTGAGAGAGCAGAAGAGGGTGTTTTGAAATTGTTTGGTCACATGGAGAAAATGAGTGAGGAAAGATTTACCACGAAGATATATGTGTCAGAGGTGGAGGGAACGAGGAGAATTGTGTGGTTGGAGGTGGAAATTGGAGGTGGAAAGATGGAGTCAAAAAGATTTTGAGTGATCGGGGCCTGAACATGCAGGAGGGTGAAAGGCGTTCAAGGAATAGAGTGAATTGGAACGATGTGGTATACCGGGGTCGACGTGCCGTCAATGGATTGAACCAGGGCATGTGAAGCTTCATGGAAAGTTCTGTGGAGTCTGGATATGGAAAGGGAGCTGTTCTTTCGGTGCATTATTACATGACAGCTAAAGACTGAGTGTGAACGAATGGGGCCTTTGTTGTCTTTTCCTAGCGCTAACTCGCGCACATGAGGGGTGAGGGGGTTGTTATTCCATGTGTTGCGAGGTGGCGATGGGAATAAATAAAGGCAGACAGTATGAATTATGTACATGTGTATATATGTATATGTCTCTGTGTATATAGATATGTACATCGAGATGTATAGGTATGTATATTTGCGTGTGTGGACGTGTATGTATATACATGTGTAAGTGGGTGTGTTGGGTCATTTCTTTCGTCTGTTTCCTTGCGCTACCTCGCTAACGCGGGAGACAGCGACAAAGCAAAAAAAATAAAATAAAATATATATATATATATATATATATATATATATATATATATATATATATATATATATATAAATATATATATATATATATATGTATATATATATATATATATATATATATATATATATATATATATATATATATATATATATATATATATATATATATATATATATATATATATATATATATATATACATATATATATATATATATATATATATATATATATATATATATATATATATATATATATATATATATATATATATATATATATATATATATATATATATATATATATATATATATATATATATATATATTCTAACTTTGCTCTCACAAAAATATTACGACCGCTTGGACAATCTGTTTCGTTTCCAGGAATTAGAAAGTTTATTAGTGTATTATTTCCTAAGCTTTATGGAGTAAAGTCTTGCTCGTGCTAGCATGGAGGTGGAGGCGGCACCTCGCTTGCCAACGACAGCTGAAAAATGTTTGGATTATTAATTGTCTTCCTTATTAATTGTTATGCTGCATAGCACTTAGAAGATATGCATCACCTAATGTGGATGACGCTTCCAGAACGTTTATCAGGTACGGAGAGCATATTTCCATTACCTTCTGCTCATACGATCGAAATAGATTCGAATCTACAGATAGAATGTCATATCCCTCTAAACGGATCTTGAACAAGTGGACCATCAACTCTGGTTCAAAATATATGTTTTGTATTCTACACAGGAGTTTCCTGATGAAGTCGAGCTGAGTGATCACTACCACCCACGACCATAACAATATCACCCTCCTCTCCTCTCTTTCATCTCTGTCTGTATTCTTGTTTGTCCTTCAGCTACTGAACACGGGTCAGAGTTCAGAGGTTACATTTACTCATGTCATCCCTGGAAAGCAAAACATCCTCCTACTGTATCTGCCACTACTTATGTAGAATTACAATCTTATCCAATCCTTGGAGGGGGAACTATCCAATTCCCAAAGCTAGACATATGCACACCTATGCATTCTTTCACATACCTGGTAGCATCATTCTGTACCTCGAAATACTTGACTGTGTTTAAACATACCTACCTCTTCCTACATACATTTGTCGATACCTCCTATATCTACTTACATTTGCTGATAAAGAACGTTATTCTCTCATATCAGCACTACTTAATATAACATATGTATATGACTATGCACGTTATGCATATTCATTGACATCTATAATCGTATACATCTATGATTCCCTATAGATACCAGCAAGCGATCTAGTCCGTGTCTCTCTATTTACCTTTGCACAAATCATGTGGCAGGACCGTTGCCAAAAACAGGCAACATGATAAAGAATATATCATTGTCTTTCACCCTCCTGCATGTTCAGGCCCCGATTGCTCAAAATCTTTTTCACGCCATCTTTCCACCTCCAATTTGGCCTCTCACTTCTCGTTCCCTCCACCTCTGACACATTTAACCTCTTTGTCAATCTTTCCTCACTCATTCTCTCCATGTGACAAAACTCTTCAAAACACCCTCTTCTGCTCTCTCAACCACATTCTTTATTACCGCACATCTGTCTTACCCTTTCATTACTTGATCAAACCACCTCACACCACATATTGTCCTCAAACATCTCATTTCCAACACATCCACCCTCCTCCGCACAACTCTATTTATAGCCCACGCCTTGCAACTATATAACATTGTTGGAGCACTATTCTTCAAACATATCCATTTTTGCTTTCCGAGATAATGTTCTCGCCTTCCACACATTATTCAACGCTCTCAGAACTTTCGCCCCCTCCCTGACCCTGTGACTCACTTCCGCTTCCGTGGTTCCATCAGTTGCCAAATCCGCTCCCAGATATCTAAAACACTTTACTTCCTCCAGTTTTTCTACATTCAAACTTACCTCCCAATCGACTCGTCCCTCAACTCTACTGTACGTAATAACCTTGCTTTTATTCACATTCACTCTCAGCTTTCTACTTTCACACACTTTACCAAACTCAGTCACCAGCTTGTGCAGTTTCTCACCCGAATCAGCCACCAGCGCTGTATCATCAGCGAACAACTAATGACGTACTCCCCAAGATCTCACATCCACAACAAATTGCAAAATTGCCCCTCTTTCCAAAACTCTTGCATTCACCTGCCTAACAACCCCATCCATAAACAAATCAAACAACCATAGAGACATCACGCACCTCTGCCGCAAACCAACATTCACTGAGAACCAATCACTATCCTCTCTTCCTACTCGTACACATGCCTTACATCCTCGATAAAAACTTTTCACTGCTTCTAACAACTTGTCACCCACACGTTATATTATTGATATCATCCACAGAGCATCTCTATCAACTCAATCATATGCCTTGCATAGATCCATCAATGCTACATACAAATCCATTTGATTTTCTAAGTATTTCTCACATACATTCTTCAAACCCTGAAAGATATCAATTTCATCATTAATTAAATTACTGTATTTCTCTAAATTACAAAAAGACTTTGTGAAATCAACAGACTGGCTTCCCTGTTAGAGCACACAAAACTTAATCCATACCCTAATGCACACAAGGAATCCTTATCTAGTTGTTTATTAGACAGGTTTATCACAAAAGAAGGGTTTGTGTTCTTCGTCCAGTCGCTGTTCTTAATAAGATGGACCAACTTACAATTTAGTGTCATTTGTAGCCAACTGCATTCATTCCTTAATCTATCATAGCAATAGTCTACCATCTGGTTCTTCCAATATGTCGGTATTGCTATTTGAAAGGCATATATTGCCAAAGCGGATAAGGCTAAGACTGTTGTGATTTTAGACAAAAATAACTATTTACCGAAAACGAATGATCATTTAAATGATGACACAACATATTCTAAACTTAGTAAAGATCCCTTAGAAGAAGTTGATTCCCATTTCAATAAAGAAATGAAGTTGTTGAAAGGTAATGGTTCCCTTATCAAAAGCTTGTCATCTTTTTCCCCTTCATTGCCATATATGTATGGACTTATCAAAACACATAAACCTAAATTTCCAGCAAGACCTATAGTGAGTTCAGTAGGCTCCATCACATATGAATAGTCAAATGGTTATTTCTCTTTTAAGACCTTTAGTGGGTAAGGTATCAAATTCTAATATCATGAACAATGTAGATTAGTCAACAAGCTAAACAATATCAATGTTAATTTTGATTTCAAACTAGTTAGCTTTGATGTTTCCTCACTTTTCACAAAAGTTCCAGTTGATGATCTTTTAGTATATTTATTTGATGTCTTGGATAATATTCATTTACCAGTTTCAAAGTCTGATTTCACTGAGCTGATAAAATTGTGTATAAAAGACTGTATTTCAATTCAATGGAGATTATTATGCTCAAACACTTGGTATGTCAATGGGTAACCCTCTTTCACCTGTACTAAGAAATCTTTACATGGAAATTTTTTAAACAAAATTACTAAAGGATATCTTACCTTCTTATGTAGTTTGGTTTAGGTATGTAGATGATGTTCTTTGTGTTTCGCCAACAAATGAAAATTTACAAATATTTCTCCCCTTACTAAACAATTTAATACATTCCATCAAATTTGCTGCAGAAAATGAAAATAATGGTATGTTACCATTTTTAAGTTGCAGGATCCATAGGCAAGGAACCAAATATATACAAAAAACTTTCCTATGTATGCCCATATATCTATCATTACTCATCTCAACATGACAGAAAAAATATCATTTCAATCTATGTTCCTTAGGGCATTGCGTATTTCAAGTCCAGAGTTTATTGATGATGAGTTTGAGAAGAGATATTCTATTGGATCTAAGTTAAAGTACCCTAGATCTTTCATTGATAAATCCCTTAAGTTAGCAAAGAAATCATTTTATAGAGTGAGCACGAACCTCCCATCGACACCAACAATCTTTTAGTTCTCCCTTTTAATGATAATTTTACTTCCGATGTTATCTAAATCCTTTAATGTAAATGCTGCCATCAGCAACAATAATACTATAAAGACTATCTTAATCAGGAATTCACCAGAAAACTCTCCTGGATACATCTATTAAGTGCCATGTGGAAATTATGATAAACTTATGTTGGACACACTGGAAAGGATCTTTCTGTTAGACTTAAGCAATGTAAATATAGTATAAGAACGGGATAAGAATCAAATGCCTTGTTTATTAACGTTAAAAACAATAATCATTGTATTGACTAGAGTAATGCCATCTCAGTTATTAAATATATTTCTATTACTACGAAAAATATCATTGAATCTGTTATTACTAAATGTACAATGAATTATAATCTTATTATTATTGATGGTCTATACAAACTAGAAAACTTTATTGTTTTTTAAGATTTGTAAAATGATAAGCTTATGAACGCTCGTTGTCTGTCTTGGACAATCGTTTACCAAATGACGTCCTAACTTCGTCTCTTCGATGTATATAAACTGACTGTTATATTTCTATCCTGTGTGTCCCCTTAATGTGATTATTACGCGACAGTGCACTTTGGAGGTTATCGTGTTTCATTTTCCACGCGGACTCATAGGAAGATATATATATATATATATATATATATATATATATATATATATATATATATATATATATATATATATATATATATATATATATATATAAATATATATATATTTTTTTTTTTTTTTTTCATACTATTCGCTATTTCCCGCGATTGCGAGGTAGCGTTAAGAACAGAGGACTGGGCCTTTGAGGGAATATCCTCACCTGGACCTCTTCTCTGTTCCTTCTTTTGGAAAATTAAAAAAAAATTGTTTATGGATGGGGTTGTTAGGGAGGTGAATGCAAGAGTTTTGGAAAGAGGGGCAAGTATGAAGTCTGTTGGGGATGAGAGAGCTTGGGAAGTGAGTCAGTTGTTGTTCGCTGATGATACAGCGCTGGTGGCTGATTCATGTGAGAAACTGCAGAAGCTGGTGACTGAGTTTGGTAAAGTGTGTGAAAGAAGAAAGTTAAGAGTAAATGTGAATAAGAGCAAGGTTATTAGGTACAATAGGGTTGAGGGTCAAATCAATTAGGAGGTGAGTTTGAATGGAGAAAAACTGGAGGAAGTGAAGTGTTTTAGATATCTGGCAGTGGATCTGGCGGCGGATGGAACCATGGAAGCGGAAGTGGATCATAGGGTGGGGGAGGGGGCGAAAATTCTGGGAGCCTTAAAGAATGTGTGGAAGTCGAGAACATTATCTCGGAAAGCAAAAATGGGTATGTTTGAAGGAATAGTGGTTCCAACAATGTTGTATGGTTGCGAGGCGTGGGCTATGGATAGAGTTGTGCGCAGGAGGATGGATGTGCTGGAAATGAGATGTTTGAGGACAATGTGTGGTGTGAGGTGGTTTGATCGAGTAAGTAACGTAAGGGTAAGAGAGATGTGTGGAAATAAAAAGAGCGTGGTTGAGAGAGCAGAAGAAGGTGTTTTGAAATGGTTTGGGCACATGGAGAGAATGAGTGAGGAAAGATTGACCAAGAGGATATATGTGTCGGAGGTGGAGGGAACGAGGAGAAGAGGGAGACCAAATTGGAGGTGGAAAGATGGAGTGAAAAAGATTTTGTGTGATCGGGGCCTGAACATGCAGGAGGGTGAAAGGAGGGCAAGGAATAGAGTGAACTGGAGCGATGTGGTATACCGGGGTTGACGTGCTGTCAGTGGATTGAATCAAGGCATGTGAAGCGTCTGGGGTAAACCATGGAAAGCTGTGTAGGTATGTATATTTGCGTGTGTGGACGTATGTATATACATGTGTATGGGGGTGGGTTGGGCCATTTCTTTCGTCTGTTTCCTTGCGCTACCTCGCAAACGCGGGAGACAGCGACAAAGCAAAAAAAAAAAAAAATCTCCTCTTATGATGTGATCATCACATGAAAGTGCACTTAGATACTTATCGTTTCATTTTCCTGTGGGAACATCGGTGATGGGGATAATGGGGAGGTAAGAACACTTAGTCGTAATGTGAGAAGATGGAGTGAGTATTTTGAAAGTCTGTCGAATGTGCTTATAATAGACTGGTAGATATACGGTGTTTTGGTCGAGGTGGTGTGCCAAAGTGAGAGGAATAGGAAGATTGATTTGGTAAATAGAGAAAAGGTAGTAAAAGCTTTGCGGAAGAAGAAAGCCGGCAAGGCAGCAGGTTTGGATGGTACTGTTGTGGAATTTATTAAAAAAAAAAGGGTGACTGTATTGTTGACTGCTTGATAAGGTTATTTAATGTATATATGACTCATGGTGAGGTACCTGAGGACTAGAGGAATGCTTGCATAGTGCCATTGTACAAAGGCAAAGGGGATAAGAGTGGGTGCTCAATTACAGAGTTATAAGTTTGCTGAATATTCCTGAGAAATTATATCAGAGGGTATTGATTGAGAGGGTGAAGGCATGTACAGAGCATCAGTTTGGGGAAGAGCAGTATGGTTTCAGAAGTGGAAGAGGATGTGTGGATCAGGTGTTTGCTTTGAAAAATGTATGTGAGAAATACTTAAGAGAATAAATGGATTTGAATGCAGCATATATGGATATGGAGAAGTCATATGATAGAGTTGATAGAGGTGCTCTGTAGAAGGTATTAAGAATATATGGTGTTGGAGGTAAGTTGTTAGAAGCAGTGAAAGTTTTTATCGAGGATGTAAGGCATATGTAAGTGTAGGAAGAGAGGAAAGTGATTGGTTCTTAGTGAATGTTGGATTCCGGTAGGGGTGCGTGATGTCTCCATGGTTGGTTAATTTGTTTATAGATGGGGTTTCTAGGGAGGTGAATGCAAGAGTTTTGGAAAGAGGGGCAAGTATACGGTCTGTTGTGGATGAGAGAGCTTGGGAAGTGAGTCAGTTGTTGTTCGCTGATGATACAGCGCTGGTGGCTGAATCGGATGAGTGAATGCAGAAGCTGGTGACAGAGTTTGGTAAAGTGTGTGAAAGAAGAAAACTGAGAGTAAATGTGTATAAGAGCAAGGTTATTAGGTACAGTAGGGTTGAGGGACAAGTCAATTGGGTGGTAAGTTTGAATGGAGAAAAACTGAAGAAAGTAAAGTGTTTTAGATATCTGAGAGTGGATTTGGCAACGAATGGAGCCATAGAAGCGGAAGTGAATCAGGGGTTGGGGCAGGTGGTGAAAGTTCTGGGAGCGTTGAAAAATGTGGAAGTCGAAAACGTTATCTTGGAAAGCGAAAATGGGTACGTTTGAAGGAATAGTGGTTTCAACAATGTTATATGGTTGCAAGGCGTGGGCTATAAATAGAGTTGTGTGGAAGAGGGTGAATGTGCTAGAAATGAGATGTTTGAGGACAATATGTGTGTGAGGTGGTTTAATCGAGTCAGTAATGAAAGGGTAAGAGAGATGTGTGATGGTAAAAGAGTGTGGTTGAGACAGCAGATTAAGGTGTTTTGAAATGGTTTGGTCATATGGAGAGAATGAGAGAGGAATGAGTTACAAGGAGGATATATGTGTCAGAGGTGGAGGGAACGAGGAGAAGTGGGAGACCAAATTAGAGGTGGAAAGATGGAGTGAAAAAGGTTTTGAGTGGTTGGGGCCTGAACATGCAGGAGGGTGAAAGGCGTGCAGGTAATAGAGTGAATTGGAACGATGGCTGTATACCGGGGTCGACGTGCTGTCAATGGATTGAAGCAGGGCATGTAAAGCGTCTAGGGTAAACCAGGGAAAGTTTTATGGTGCCTAGAATTGGAGAGGGAGCTGTGGTTTCGATGCATTATGTATGACAGCTAGAGACTGAGTTTGAACAAATGTGGCCTTTGTTGTCTTTTCCTAGCATTACCTTGCGAATATACCGGGGGGACGCAGTTTTTCATTCTATGAGTGGCTGTCTCCCGCGTTAGCGAGGTAGCGCAAGGAATCAGACGAAAGAATGGCCCAACCCACCCACATACACATGTATATACATACGCGTCCATACACGCAAATATACATACTTATACATCTCGACGTATACATATATATACACACACAGACATATACATATATACACACGTACATAATTCATACTGTCTGCCTTTATTCATTCCCATCGCCACCTCACCACATATGAAATAACAACCCCCTCCCCCTCATGTGTGCGAGGTAGCGCTAGGAAAAGAGAACAAAGGCCACATTTGTTCAAACTCAGTCTCTAGCTGTCATGTAATAATGCACCGAAACCACAGCTCCCTTTCCATATCCAGGA
Source organism: Panulirus ornatus (assembly GCF_036320965.1). NCBI lineage: Eukaryota > Metazoa > Arthropoda > Malacostraca > Decapoda > Palinuridae > Panulirus > Panulirus ornatus. The sequence continues at coordinate 48,518,123 of NC_092226.1, forward strand.
CCCAAAGAACTTTCAATGGTTTACCCCAGGCGCTTCACATGCCCTGGTTCAATCCTTCCTGGTTCAATCTTTCCTCAGTCATTCTCTCCATGTGGTCAAACCATTTCAAAAAACCCTCTTCTGCTCTCTCAACCACACCATTTTTCTTACCACACATCTCTCGTATCCTATTTTTACTTACTCGATCAAACCACCTCACACCACATATTGTCCTCAAACATCTCATTTCCAGCACATCCACCCTCCTCCACACAACTCTATCCGTAGCCCACGACTTGCAACCATACAACATTGTTGGAACCACTATTCCTTCAAACATACCCATTTTTGCTTTCCGAGATAATGTTCTCGACTTCTACACATTCTTCAAGGCTCACAGAAATTTCGACCCCTCCCCCACCCAATGATTCGCTTCCGCTTCCATTGCTCTATCCTCTGCCAAATCGACTCCCAGATATCTAAAACACTTCACTTCATCCAGTTTCTCTCCCTTTAAACTTATCTCCCAGTTGACTTCACCCTCAACCCTACTGTACCTAATAACCTTGCTCTTATTCATATTTACTGTCAACTTTCTTCTTTCACACACTTTACCAAACTCAGTCACCAGCTTCTGCAGTTTCTCACGTTAATCAGCCACCAGCGCTGTATCATCAGCGAACAACAACTGACTCACTTCCCAAGCTCTCTTATCCACAACAGACTTCATACTTGCCCCTCTTTCCAAAACTCTTGCATTCACCACCCGAACAGCCTCATCCATAAACATATTAAACAGCCATGGAGACATCATACATCCCTGCCGCAAACCTACATTCACTGAGAACCAATCACTTTCCTCTCTTCCTACACGTACTTATGCCTTACATCCTCGATAAAAACATTTCACTCCTTCAAAAAACTTGCCTCCCACACCATATACTCTTAATACCTTCTACACAGCATCTCTATCAACTCTATCATATGCCACCTCCAGATCCATAAATGCTACATACAAATCTATTTGCTTTTCTAAGTATTTCTCACATACATTCTGCAAAGCAAACACCTGATCCACACATCCTCTACCACTTCTGAAACCACACTGATCTTCCCCAATCTGATGCTCTGTACATGCCTTCACCCTCTCAATCAATACCCTCCCATATGATTTACCAGGAATACTCAACAAACTTATACCTCTGTAATTTGAGCACTCACTCTTATCAAAGGGGATAAGAGTGAGTGCTCAAATTACAGAGGTATAAGAGACTGAGTACAGAATGGAAAAAGGTGAGAACAATGGAAGTAAGGGGAGTGGGGGAGGAATGGGATGTATTTAGGGAATCAGTGATGGATTGCGCAAAAGATGCTTGTGGCATTAGAAGAGTGGGTGGTGGGTTGATTAGAAAGGTTAGTGAGTGGTGGGATGAAGAAGTAAGATTATTAGTGAAAGAGAAGAGAGGGGCATTTGGACGATTTTTGTAGGGAAAAAATGCAATTGAATGGGAGATGTATAAAAGAAAGAGACAGGAGGTCAAGAGAAAGGTGCAAGAGGTGAAAAAGAGGGCAAATGAGAGTTGGGGTGAGAGAGTATCATTAAATTTTAGGGAGAATAAAAAGATGTTCTGGAAGGAGGTAAATAAAGTGCGTAAGACAAGGGAGCAAATGGGAACTTCAGTGAAGGGCGAAAATGGGGAGGTGATAAGAAGTAGTGGTGATGTGAGAAGGAGATGGAGTGAGTATTTTGAAGGTTTGTTGAATGTGTTTGATGATAGAGTGGCAGATATAGGGTGTTTTGGTCGAGGTGGTGTGCAAAGGGAGAGGGTTAATGGAAAATAATTTGGTAAAAGATTTGCGGAAGATGAAAGCCGGCAAGGCAGCATGTTTGGATGGTACTGCAGTGGAATTTATTAAAAAAGGGAGTGACTGTATTATTGACTGGTTGGCAAGGTTATTTAATGTATGTATGACTCATGGTAAGGTGCCTGAGGATTGGCGGAATGTGTGCATAGTGCCATTGTACAAAGGCAAAGGGGATAAGAGTGAGTGCTTAATTTACAGAGGTATAAGTTTGTTGAGTATTCCTGGTAAATTATATGGGAGGGCATTGATTGAGAGGGTGAAGGCATGTACAGAGCATCAGATTGGGGAAGAGCAGTGTGGTTTCAGAAGTGGTAGAGGATGTGTGGATCAGGTGTTTGCTTTCAAGAATGTATGTGAGAAATACTTAGAAAAGCAAATGGATTTGTATGTAGCATTTATGGATCTGGAGAAGGCATATGATAGAGTTGATAGAGATGCTCTGTGGAAGGTATTAAGAATATATGGTGTGGGAGGAAAGTTGTTAGAATCAATGAAAAGTTTTTATCGAGGATGTAAGGTATGTGTACGTGTAGGAAGAGAGGAAAGTGGTTGGTTTTCAGTGAATGTAGGTTTGCGGCAGGGGTGTGTGATGTCTCCATGGTTGTTTAATTTGTTTATGGATGGGGTTGTTAGGGAGGTAAATGCAAGAGTTTTGGAAAGGGGGAAAGTATGAAGTCTTTTGTGGATGAGAGAGCTTGGGAAGTGAGTCAGTTGTTGTTTGCTGATGACACAGCGCTGGTGGCTGATTCATGTGAGAAACTGCAGAAGCTGGTGACTGAGTTTGGTAAAGTGTGTGAAAGAAGAAAGTTAAGAGTAAATGTGAATAAGAGCAAAGTTATTAGGTACAGTAGGGTTGAGGGTCAATTCAATTGTGAGGTGAGTTTGAATGGAGAACAACTGGAGGAAGTAAAGTGTTTTAGATATCTGGGAGTGGATCTGCAGCGGATGGAACCATGGAAGCGGAAGTGGATCATAGGGTGGGGGAGGGGGCGAAAATTCTGGGAGCCTTGAAGAATACACCCCCATACACATGTATATACATACGTCCACACACGCAAATATACATACCTACACAGCTTTCCATGGTTTACCCCAGACGCTTCACATGTCCTGATTCAATCCACTGACAGCACGTCAACCCCGGTATACCACATCGCTCCAATTCACTCTATTCCTTGCCCTCCTTTCACCCTCATGCATGTTCAGGCCCCGATCACACAAAATCTTTTTCACTCCATCTTTCCACCTCCAATTTGGTCTCCCTCTTCTCCTTGTTCCCTCCACCTCCGACACATATATCCTCTTGGTCAATCTTTCCTCACTCATTCTCTCCATGTGCCCAAACCATTTCAAAACACCCTCTTCTGCTCTCTCAACCACACTCTTTTTATTTCCACACATCTCTCTTACCCTTACGTTACTTACTCGATCAAACCACCTCACACCACACATTGTCCTCAAACATCTCATTTCCAGCACATCCATCCTCCTGCGCACCACTCTATCCATAGCCCACGCCTCGCAACCATACAACATTGTTGGAACCACTATTCCTTCAATCATACCCATTTTTGCTTTCCGAGATAATGTTCTCGACTTCCACACATTCTTCAAGGCTCCCAGAATTTTCGCCCCCTCCCCCACCCTATGATCCACTTCCGCTTCCATGGTTCCATCCGCTGTCAGATCCACTCCCAGATATCTAAAACACTTCACTTCCTCCAGTTTTTCTCCATTCAAACTTACCTCCCAATTGACATGACCCTCAACGCTACTGTACCTAATAACCTTGCGCTTATTCACATTTACTCTTAACTTTCTTCTTTCACACACTTTACCAAACTCAGTCACCAGCTTCTGCTGTTTCTCACATGAATCAGCCACCAGCGCTGTATCATCAGCGAACAACAACTGACCCACTTCCCAAGCTCTCTCATCCTCAACAGACTTCATACTTGCCCCTCTTTCCAAAACTCTTGCATTTACCTCCCCAACAACCCCATCGATAAACAAATTAAACAACCATGGAGACATAACACACCCCTGGATGTTTTGGCTCTGAGTGAAACGAAGCTCAAGGGTAAAGGGGAAGAGTGGTTTGGGAATGTCTTGGGAGTAAAGTCAGGGGTTAGTGAGAGGACAAGAGCAAGGGAAGGAGTAGCAGTACTCCTGAAACAGGAGTTGTGGGAGTATGTGATAGAATGTAAGAAAGGAAATTCTCGATTAATATGGGTAAAACTGAAAGTTGATGGAGAGAGATGGGTGATTATTGGTGCATATGCACCTGGGCATGAGAAGAAAGATCATGAGAGGCAAGTGTTTTGGGAGCAGCTGAATGAGTGTGTTAGTGGTTTTGATGCCCAACACCGGGTTATAGTGTTGGGTGATTTGAATGCAAACGTGAGTAATGTGGCAGTTGAGGGAATAATTGGTATACATGGGGTGTTCAGTGTTGTAAATGGAAATGGTGAAGAGCTTGTAGATTTATGTGCTGAAAAAGGACTGGTGATTGGGAATACCTGGTTTAAAAAGCGAGATATACATAAGTATACTTATGTAAGTAGGAGAGATGGCCAGAGAGCGTTATTGGATTACGTGTTGATTGACAGGCGCGCGAAAGAGAGACTTTTGGATGTTAATGTGCTGAGAGGTGCAACTGGAGGGATGTCTGATCATTATCTTGTGGAGGCTAAGGTGAAGATTTATATGGGTTTTCAGAAAAGGAGAGTGAATGTTGGGGTGAAGAGGGTGGTGAGAGTAAGTGAGCTTGGGAAGGAGACTTGTGTGAGGAAGTACCAGGAGAGACTGAGTACAGAATGGAAAAAGGTGAGAACAATGGAAGTAAGGGGAGTGGGGGAGGAATGGGATGTATTTAGGGAATCAGTGATGGATTGCACAAAAGATGCTTGTGGCATGAGAAGAGTGGGAGATGGGTTGATTAGAAAGGGTAGTGAGTGGTGGGATGAAGAAGTAAGAGTATTAGTGAAAGAGAAGAGAGAGGCATTTGGACGATTTTTGCAGGGAAAAAATGCAATTGAGTGGGAGATGTATAAAAGAAAGAGACAGGAGGTCAAGAGAAAGGTGCAAGAGGTGAAAAAAAGGGCAAATGAGAGTTGGGTGAGAGAGTATCATTAAATTTTAGGGAGAATAAAAAGATGTTCTGGAAGGAGGTAAATGAAGTGCGTAAGACAAGGGAGCAAATGGGAAGTTCAGTGAAGGGCGAAAATATATATATATATATATATATATATATATATATATATATATATATATATATATATATATATATATATATATATATATATATATATATATATATATAAATATATATATATATATATATATATATATATATATATATATTTTTTTTTTTTTTTTTTTTTTTTTTTTTTTTTTTTTATACTTTGTCGCTGTCTCCCGCGTTTGCGAGGTAGCGCGAGGAAACAGACGAAAGAAATGGCCCAACCCCCATACACACGTACATACACACGTCCACACACGCAAATATACATACCTACACAGCTTTCCATGGTTTACCCCAGACGCTTCACATGCCTTGATTCAATCCACTGACAGCACGTCAACCCCTGTATACCACATCGCTCCAATTCACTCTATTCCTTGCCCTCCTTTCACCCTCCTGCATGTTCAGGCCCCGATCACACAAAATCTTTTTCACTCCATCTTTCCACCTCCAATTTGGTCTCCCTCTTCTCCTCGTTCCCTCCACCTCCGACACATATATCCTCTTGTTCAATCTTTCCTCACTCATTCTCTCCATGTGCCCAAACCATTTCAAAACACCCTCTTCTGCTCTCTCAACCACGCTCTTTTTATTTCCACACATCTCTCTTACCCTTACGTTACTTACTCGATCAAACCACCTCACACCACACATTGTCCTCAAACATCTCATTTCCAGCACATCCATCCTCCTGCGCACAACTCTATCCATAGCCCACGCCTCGCAACCATACAACATTGTTGGAACCACTATTCCTTCAAACATACCCATTTTTGCTTTCCGAGATAATGTTCTCGACTTCCACACATTTTTCAAGGCTCCCAAAATTTTCGCCCCCTCCCCCACCCTATGATCCACTTCCGCTTCCATGGTTCCATCCGCTGACAGATCCACTCCCAGATATCTAAAACACTTCACTTCCTCCAGTTTTTCTCCATTCAAACTCACCTCCCAATTGACTTGACCCTCAACCCTACTGTACCTAATAACCTTGCTCTTATTCACATTTACTCTTAACTTTCTTCTTCCACACACTTTACCAAACTCAGTCACCAGCTTCTGCAGTTTCTCACATGAATCAGCCACCAGCGCTGTATCATCAGCGAACAACAACTGACTCACTTCCCAAGCTCTCTCATCCCCAACAGACTTCATACTTGCCCCTCTTTCCAGGACTCTTGCATTTACCTCCCTAACAACCCCATCCATAAACAAATTAAACAACCATGGAGACATCACACACCCCTGCCGCAAACCTACATTCACTGAGAACCAATCACTTTCCTCTCTTCCTACACGTACACATGCCTTACATCCTCGATAAAAACTTTTCACTGCTTCTAACAACTTGCCTCCCACACCATATATTCTTAATACCTTCCACAGAGCATCTCTATCAACTCTATCATATGCCTTCTCCAGATCCATAAATGCTACATACAAATCCATATATATATATATATATATATATATATATATATATATATATATATATATATATATATATATATATATATATATATATATATATATTTATATATATATATATATAAATATATATACATATATATATATATATATATATATATATATATATATATATATATATATATATATATATATATATATATATATATATATATATATATACATAGTTATATAAAATGCTTTTAATTTCCTCGCGTTCATAAATGCTGTTGAGAGGAAAAACATCTTTTATTATATCTCTTCAGAAATTTTGTCATCATTATCCAAATACTTTATTTCAGAAGAGCACTTGAGGGCGTCTACTGAATGTCACACAGACATATAACAGAAAATGATGCTGAAAGCCTATGTTTGGGAAGCTACAATTGCTCATAGATATCGCAGGAAGATTCAGACACCATAACGTCATGGTATATAGAGGACGCAGGATTCTGAAAGGGATCCTGATCCGAGAGGGAACGAGGCTCTCACAGGACACGAATTACGCCACTTCATATATTCTACAGAAGCAGGAGTTTTACGTAAGACGCCCATTTTTGAACAGAAGGTTGCAGATTTACGCCTGCATGGGTGCCAGAGGAGGGAAAACTTCTACGAGCGTATGACGCTTGCATAGTCCCGAATTCTACAAGTGCACACGTCATGCCAGTATAAGAATTTGGCGATAGCATGAATCTCAGAAGGCCCACCATAAATTTTGCAGAGGCGAGCTGCCCAGTGCATGGCTTTTGCAAGAGCACATTTCTATCTTTTTTCTTTCTTTGAGGAAGAGGGGGGAGGACATGAGTTCTGAGAGGGCCCGAATAAAGGAACGGATACAAGCTCACCAAAAGCGTTTATTTCCATAATGGCCGCACTTGTAAAGGGCAGGGAAATTTGCAGGGTTATAGATTGTGCAAGAAGGGAAAATAGGGGGTTATGAGATAAGATGAATTAAATAAAAAGGGAGTAAAAGAAGGAAAACGAAAGAGAGGAGAGGAAATGGAAAAGTGTCTTGATTTCCCGTGTTTTCTTACTATGCTTCTTTTATTGGATGATATAGCTAGCTGTATTTTCTTCAAAAATACTAGCCAGTCTTCTGATAATGACAATCATTAGGTGATGTATACTGGTGAGGCAGCCTCTCAGTAACTCAGAAACGTCTCTTTCATAATTGTCGAATCGTTGGCCTTAAAGACGGAAAGGAACCCGGATACCAAGAATGTCGTCTGCTGTAAACGAAGAGATTCAGAAAAATGTCACCGTCATATTCCGCTCATAATGCAGGACGCAGAAATCCCGTGAGGAAAGCTTTATTGAATCGAGAAATGAAAGTGAGGAAGTATTCGTTCTTTCATTAGAGTTAGGATATTAGTAACATTATTCCTCGAATTAAGGAGTTATCACGTCTATACGTGAACGGGGCGGATTGCTTGAAGTGTTTGAAAGCGTAGGGGATACACACTTAGTCATTTCCCTTTTCTTCAGTTTCATTCTATAGTGGCAAGAGGCTCAGCCAGAAATCATCAAACAAATATGTTCATATTTAATCACTGAATGATCTTTTATTGCAAATAAATTAACTCGAGAGTTCGTGCAATGGAGAAAGCATCAACTTGGTGAGTTGCTGGTGGTGGCTGCGGCGGACACATCTGGGAAAATCTCTCTTGATGGATGACGTCAGTTCGATCACCGAGCAGTTCAGACGGGAGGCAACGAGAGCAGAAAATGTTTTTTCCATTAAGATGGTCATTGAGATGAGGCTGAGAAAAAAGGGGTGAATGCATACTGCCTCTGTCGACAGAGATAAGAAATGTGAGATAAAATTAATTGCGAGGTGTTGTGAAGGATGCTATATGTGTAAGGTATAAGGAAGTGATGGAGTTTGGTGGAAAACTGACGTCAGAAGGAACGTAGGCATGACCATCAAGGCCAAGAATAGTAAGGCTAACGCTACATGTTGCTGAATTTTTTGCTCTAGCAGCAATCTATTGAGAATGGTGTTGCATTAGTTTACTACTAGAAATAGGTTTTATATATATATATATATATATATATATATATATATATATATATATATATATATATATATATATATATATATATATATATATATATATATATATATATATATATATATATATATATATATATATATATATATATATATATATATATATATTTTTTTTTTTTTTTTCAAACTATTCGCCATTTCCCGCGTTAGCGAGGTAGCGTTAAGAACAGAGGACTGGGCCTTTGAGGGAATATCCTCACCTGGCCCCCTTCTCTGTTCCTTCTTTTGGAAAAAAAAAAAAAAAAAAAAAATTATGAGAGGGGAGGATTTCCAGCCCCCCGCTCCCTCCCCTTTTAGTCGCCTTCTACGACACGCAGGGAACACGTGGGAAGTATTCTTTCTCCCCTATCCCAAGGGATATATATATATATATATATATATATATATATATATATATATATATATATATATATATATATATATATATATATATATATATATATATATATATACTGAGTTTGGTAAAGTGTGTGAAAGAAGAAAGTTAAGAGTAAATGTGAATAAGAGCAAGGTTATTAGGTACAGTAGGGTTGAGGGTCAAGTCAATCGGGAGGTAAGTTTGAATGGAGAAAAACTGGAGGAAGTAAAGTGTTTTAGATATCTGGGAGTGGATCTGGCAGCGGATGGAACCATGGAAGCGGAAGTGGATCATAGGGTGGGGGAGGGGGCGAAAATTCTGGGAGCCTTGAAGAATGTGTGGAAGTTGAGAACATTATCTCGGAAAGCAAAAATGGGTATGTTTGAAGGAATAGTGTTTCCAACAATGTTGTATGGTTGCGAGGCGTGGGCTATGGATAGAGTTGTGCGCAGGAGGATGGATATGCTGGAAATGAGATGTTTGAGGACAATGTGTGGTGTGAGGTGGTTTGATCGAGTAAGTAACGTAAGGGTAAGAGAGATGTGTGGAAATAAAAAGAGCGTGGTTGAGAGAGCAGAAGAGGGTGTTTTCAAATGGTTTGGGCACATGGAGTGAATGAGTGAAGAAAGATTGACCAAGAGGATATATGTGTCGGAGGTGGAGGGAAAGAGGAGAAGTGGGAGACAAAATTGGAGGTGGAAAGATGGAGTGAAAAAGATTTTGTGTGATCGGGGCCTGAACATGCAGGAGGGTGAAAGGAGGGCAAGGAATAGAGTGAATTGGATCGATGTGGTATACCGGGTATGACGTGCTGTCAGTGGATTGAATCAAGGCATGTGAAGCGTCTGGGGTAAACCATGGAAAGCTGTGTAGGTATGTATATTTGCGTGTGTGGACGTATGTATATACATGTGTATGGGGGTGGGTTGGGCCATTTCTTTCGTCTGTTTCCTTGCGCTACCTCGCAAACGTGGGAGACAGCGAAAAAGCAAAAAAAAAAAAAAAAAAAAACATATATATATATATATATATATATATATATATATATATATATATATATATATATATATATATATATATATACATATATATATCCCTGGAGGTAGGGGAGAAAGAATACTTCCCACACATTCCTCACGTGTCGTAGAAGACGACTAAAGGGGACGTGAGCGGGGGGCTAGAAACTCTCCCCTCCTTGTATTTTAACTTTCTAAAAGGGGAAACAGAAGGAGTCACGCGCGGAGTGCTCATCCTCCTCGAAGGCTCAGACTGGGGTGTCTAAATGTTTGTGGGTGTAACCAAGATTAGAAAAAAGGAAAGATAGGTGGTATGTTTGAGGAAAGGAACCTGGATATTTTGGATTTGAGTGAAACGAAGCTCAAGGGTACAGGGAAACAGTGGTTTCGGAATGTCTTGGGAGTAAAGTCAGATGTTAGTGAGAGGACAAGAGCAAGGGAAGAAGTAGCACTACTCCTGAAACAGGAGTGGTGGGAGTATGAGATAGAGTATAAGAAAGTAAACTCTAAATTGGTATGGGTACAATTGAAAATTGATGGAGAGAGATGGGTGATTATTGGTGCATATGCACCTGGGCATGAGAAGAAAGTTCATGAGAGGCAAGTGTTTAGGGAGCAGCTGAATGAGTGTGTTAGTGGTTTTGATGCAAGAGACCGGGTTATAGTGATGGGTGATTAGAATGAAAACGTGAGTAATGTGGTAGTTGAGGGAATAATTGGTATACATGGGGTGTTCAGTGTTGTAAATGGAAATGGTAAAGAGCTTGTAGATTTATGTGCTGAAAAAGGACTGGTGATTGGGAATACATGGTTTAAAAGGGAGATATACATAAGTATACGTATGTAAGTAGGAGAGATGGCCAGAGAGCATTATTGGATTACGTGTTAATTGATAGGCGTGCAAAAGAGAGACTTTTGGATGTTAATGTGCTGAGAGGTGCAACTGGAGGGATGTCTGATCATTATCTTGTGGAGGCGAAGGTGATGATTTGTTAAGGCTTTCAGAAAAGAAGAAAGAATGTTGGGGTGAAGAGAGCGGTGAGAGTAATTGAGCTTGGGAAGGAGATTTGTGTGAGGAAGTACCAGGAGAGACTGAATACAGAATGGAAAAAGGTGAGAACAATGGAAGTAAGGGGAGTGGGGGAGGAATGGGATGCATTTAGGGAAGCAATGATGGCTTGCGCTTGTGGCATGAGAAGCGTGGGAGGTAGGCTGATTAAAAAGGGCAGTGAGTGGTGGGATGAAGAGGTAAGATTATTAGTGAAAGAGAAGAGAGAGGCATTTTGACGAGTTTTGCAGGGAAAATTGCAAATGAGTGGGAGATTTATAAAAGAAAGAGGCAGGAGGTCAAGAGAAAGGTGCAAGAGGTGAAAAAGAGGGCAAATGAGACGTGGTGAAAGAGTATCATTAAATTTTAGGGAGAATAAAAAGATTTTTTGGAAGGAGGTAAATAAAGTGCGTAAGACAAGGAAACAAATGGGAACATCAGTGAAGGGGGCTAATGGGGAGGTGATAACAAATAGTGGTGATGTGAGAAGGAGATGGATTGAGTATTTTGAAGTATTGTTTGATGATAGAGTGGGAGATATAGGGTGTTTTGGTCGAGGTGGTGTGCAAAGTGAAAGGGTTAGGGAAAATGATTTTGTAAACAGAGAAGAGGTAGTAAAAGCTTTGCAGAAGAAGAAAGCTGGCAAGGCAGTGGGTTTGGATGGAATTGCAGTGGAATTTATTAAAAAAGAGGGGGGATTGTATTGTTCACTGGTTGGTAAGGTTATTCAATGTATGTATGGCTCATGGTGAGGTGCCTGATGATTGGCGGAATGCTTGCATAGTGCCATTGTACAAAGGCAAAGGGGACAAAGGTGAGTGCTCAAATTACAGAGGTATAAGTTTGTTGAATATTCCTGGTAAATCATATGGGAGGGTACTGATTGAGAGGGTGAAGGCATGTACAGAGCATCAGATTCGGGAAGAGCAATGTGGTTTCAGAAGTGGTAGAGGATGTGTGGATCAGGTGTTTGCTTTGAAGAATGTATGCGAGAAATACTTAGAAAAGCAAGTGGATTTGTATGTAGCATTTTTGGGTCTGGAGAGGGCATATGAGAGAGTTGATAGAGATGCTCTGTGGAAGGTATTAAGAATATATTGTGTGGGAGGCAAGTTGGTAGAAGCAGTGAAAAGCTTTTATCGAGGATGTAAGGCATGTGTACGTGTAGGAAGAGAGGAAAGTGATTGGTTCTCAGTGAATGTAGGTTTGCGGCAGGAGTGTGTGATGTCTCCATGGTTGTTTAATTTGTTTATGGATGGGGTTGTTAAGGAGGTGAATGCAAGAGTTTTTGAAAGAGGGGCAAGTATGCAGTCTGTTGTGGATGAGTGAGTTTGGGAAGTGAGTCAGTTGTTGTTCTCTGATGATATAGCGCTGGTGGCTGATTCATGTGAGAAACTGCAGAAGCTGGTGACTGAGTCTGGTAAAGTGTGTGAAAGAAGAAAGTTGAGAGTAAATGTGAAATAAGAGTAAGGCTATTAGGTACTGTAGGGTTAAGGGTCAAGTCAATGGGGAGGTAAGTTTGAATGGAGAAAAACTGGAGGAAGTGAGGTGTTTTAGATGTCTGGGATTGGATTTGGCAGCGGATGCAACCATGGAAGCGGAAGTGAATCATAGGGTGCTGGAGGTGGCCAAAGTTCTGGGATCCTTGAAGAATGTGTGGAAGTCGAGAACATTACCTCGGAAAGCAAAAATGGGTATGTTTGAAGGAATAGTGGTTCCAACAATGTTGCATGGTTGCGAGGCGTGGGCTATGGATAGAGTTGTGCGGAGGAGGTTGATGTGATGGAAATGAGATGTTTGAGAACAATATGTGGTGTGAGGTGGTTTGATCGAGTACGTAATAACAGGGTAAGAGAGATGTGTGGTAATAAAAAGAGTGTGGTTGAGAGAGCAGAAGAGGGTGTTTTGAAATGGTTTGGTCACATGGAGAGAATGAGTGAGGAAAGATTGACCAAGAGAGTATGTGTCAGAGGTGGAGTGAACGAAAAGTGTGAGACCAAATTGGAGGTGGAAAGATGGAGTGAAAAAGATTTTGAGTGATCGGGGCCTGAACGTGCAGGAGGGTGAAAGGCGTGCAAGGAATAGAGTGAATTGGAACGATGTGGTATACCGGGGTAGACGTGCTGTCAATGGATTGAATCAGGGCATATGAAGCGTCTGTGGTAAACCATGGAAAGTTCTGCGGGGCCTGGATGAGGAGAGGGAGCTGTGGTTTCGGTGCATTATCACATGAGAGCTAGAGACTGAGTGTGAACGAATGTGGCCTTTGTTGTCTTTTCCTAGCTCTACCTCGCACACATGAGGGGGAAGGGGGTTGTTAGTCTATGTGTGGCGAGGTGGCAATGGGAATAAATAAAGGCAGACAATATGAATTATGTACATGCGTATATATGTATATGTCTGTGTGTGTATATATATGTGTACATTGAGATGTATAGGTATGTATTTTTGCTGTGTGGACGTGTATGTATATACATGTGTATGTGGGTGGTTTGGACCATTCTTTCGTCTGTTTCCTTGCGCTACCTCGCTAACGCGGGAAACAGCGACAAAGCAAAATATATATATATATATATATATATATATATATATATATATATATATATATATATATATATATATATATATATATATATATATATATATATATATATATATATATATATATATATATATATATATATATATATATATATATATATATATATATATATATATATATATATATATGTATGTATATAGACGAAAGAAATGGCCAAACTCACCCCCATACACAAATATATACACCCACACGCCCCCACACGCAAACATACACACCCATACACCCCAACGTACACATATATACACACATACAGACATATACATGTATACACATGCACACAATTCACACTGTCTGCCTTTATTCATTCCTATCGCCACCCAGCCACACGTGGAATAACATCACCCTCCCCCACATATGTGCGTGGCAGCGCTAGGAAAAGACAACAAAGGCCCCATTCGCTCACACTCAGTCTCCAGCTGCCATGCAATAATACCCGAAACCACAGCTCCCTTTCCACGTCCAGGCCCCACAGAAGTTTCCATGGTTTACCTCAGACGTTTCACATGCCCTGATTCAATCCATTGACAGCACGTCTACCCCTGTATACCACATCGTTCCAATTCACTCTATTCCTTGCACGCCTTTCACCCTCCTGCATGTTCAGGCCCCGATCACTCAAAATCTTTTTCACTCCATCTTTCCACCTCCAATTTGGTCTCCCACTTCTCCTCGTTCCCTCCACCTCCGACACATATATCCTCTTGGTCAATCTTTCCTTACTCATTCTCTCCATGTGCCCAAACCATCTCAAAACACCCTCTTCTGCTCTCTCAACCGCGCTCTTCTTATTTCCACACATCTCTCTTACCCTTACATTACTTACCCGATCAAACCGCCTCACACCACATATTGTCCTCAAACATCTCATTTCCAGCACATCCACCCTCTTGCGCACTACTCTATCTATAGCCCACGCCTCGCAACCATATAACATTGTTGGAACCACTATTCCTTCAAACATACCCATTTTTGCTTTCCGAGATAATGTTCTCGACTTCCACACATTCTTCAAGGCTCCCAGGATTTTCGCCCCTTCCCCCACCCTATGGTTCACTTCCGCTTCCATGGTTCCATCCGCTGCTAGATCCACTCCCAGATATCTAAAACACTTTACTTCCTCCAGTTTTTCTCCATTCAAACTTACCTCCCAAATGACTTGACCCTCAACCCTACTGTACCTAATAACATTGCTCTTATTCACTTTAACTCTTAACTTTCTTCTTTCACACACTTTAGCAAACTTAGTCACCAGCTTCTGTAGTTTCTCACATGAGTCAGCCACCAGCGCTGTGGAGTAGTGTGTCAAAAAAAAAGTTCATCAACGCGAGTACAACAGAAGTGACGACGTTTCATGAGCAACAATCTAAATTTGGATGAGAGAGAGAGAGAGAGAGAGAGAGAGAGAGAGAGAGAGAGAGAGAGAGAGAGAGAGAGAGAGAGAGAGAGAGAGAGAGAGAGAGAGAGAGAGAGAGAGAGAGAGAGAGAGAGAGAGAGATGAAGTGGACATTACTTGAGATGTGAAGAGATGATTCGATAGTCCTTGTAGGAAATGATGAGAAGCAACTCACTTGCAGGGAGTTCTGTCGTGAGAATCATCGTAGGCTGTTTGTGCACCGTCCTGGAAATCAGCTGGCGGTAAAGATAGAAAAAAAGTAACAATGGGGCCGGCAGATCGTGTCGAGTGACGAGATGAAAGGTGCGGATGACCACGTTTAGGAATATATGGAGTTGACAGAAGAGGATATAGTAGTTAGTTAAGGGAGGGGTAGCGGGATGGGAGGGAAATGCCCAGGGACTGAAGTATGATTCAAAGAGTCCTTGTTTACGGCAGACAAATCAATACGGGGCTATAGCACGGTAGGATCGTTGACGGACGCACGTAACACGTCTGTGTATGGCTTATACTAAGCAAGGAGACATTTGCCAAAGACGTCTTACGGAAGTCCGTCTCAGACCATCAACTCGTCCGGATTCGTAACCGATCCTCCCACACTGTACTTTCCTGATGCGTAGTGAGGCGTCCTTTTCCTGCCAAACACATCTCAAGGTGAAGCCTCCCTCGTTTGCCGCAGTCCATACATAAGGCGTCCCTCTACCGCCGCTAGTCACACGGTTAAGAATGATGCGGCCAGGGACTTGAAACCTTATCTTCCTCGGTTATTCCACACATCTCCTGAAGGGCCCTCCGCTCCCTCCTCACACATGAGGGGTCTCGGGAGGCTCCTCTCACTCTAAATAGTCTCGAGTCACCCTAATAGACATGAACCGGACAAACTGTCTTCTTGCCCTTCCTTTGATCCTTGTGTCTACTAATCCATTCCTCACCCTCCTCCTCTACAGTCCTATCGCTTCTTAATCCCCTTCTTTAATCATGCTGTGTCCCATTTCATTATCTATAATCAAATTGCTCTTCATTTCTCTTTATTACTTTTAACATACTTTCCAATCTGTATTCATTTTCAGAATTATTTTCTTTTCTAAAACTCTTATTTTTATCTTTGCTGTACTTTCTACAATTAAAATTTCTCTTATTCCTCACTTCAGAATTGTAAGTCATACTGATTCTTCTCCTTCTCTTATGCTACCTACTTCTCCACCTTTCTGAAATTATCTCACTTCATATTTTTCTTTCAAAAATAAGACTTCCTCATCCTCACCACTTCCTAATCATAATCAAATTACATCCAATCCTCCTGACCTATAATCATGGAGCGTTTTCTTTCCCATTTGTAATCAAAGTGCCTTGCAATCCCCCCTTCCCCTCTCCATAATTATTCCTTTGCCCCTCAAGCATACAAACTGCCATAGAAAAAGCGACCATGAATTTCATCTGTCTGGGTCCAGTTTCTGAATTTGAATACGAATCGGAATTAGTGGTCGGCAAGGTCGCGTGATCTTCCTTAAAAGCCAGCTCGAGAGACCGTATAAAGCCAGCTCGAGAGACCGTATATAATACGAATAATATTCAGCTTTCATTTGTGGAATAATAAACACATAAAGACCGACTGGGTGAATATAGAAGCGCCATCCCTTCCCCTCTTTCTTCAAGAAATTTATGTTGCTCCCGCGTGGTGACTCCCGGCAGAGCCAGTGAGCCAGGCCAGAAGGTAAACACGAAAATAGAAGAGGGAATGTAGGAGTGTGTTAAGTAACGCTGACGGTCGTTAAGTAAAGCTGGGATGGTGTCAAGTAACGCAAGAGGTTGCAAAGTAAAGCTGGGAGGGTGTCAAGTAAAGTTAGTGGTTTTAAGTAAAGCTCGGAGGGTGTTAAGTAACGTTAGAGGTTGTCAAGTAAAGCTGGAAGGGGTGTCAAGTAACGTTAGAAGTTGTTAAGTAAAGCTGGGAGAGTGTCAAGTAACGTTAGAGGCTGTTAAGTAAAGCTGGGAGGGGTGTCAAGTAACGTTAGAGGCTGTTAAGTAAAGCTGGGAGGGTGTCAAGTAACACCAGAGGTTGCTAAGTAAAGATGGGTGGATATTAATCACAGAAAAAGGTTGTTAAGTAAAGCTGTAAGGGTGTTTAGTAACGCTTGAGGTTGCTAAGTAAGGGTGAGACGGTGTTAAGTAACATTGAAGGAAGTTCAGTACAGCTGTTAAGGTACCAAGTAACGCCGGCGGATATCAAATAGCAATGGAGGATGTTAAGTAACGCTGGCAAGGTGTTACGTATCGCTGGGGTATGTTAGATTAACGCTGGAGGATGTTAAGTACCACTGCGATATGTTGATAAAGCCAGCAGATATTAAGCAGCACTGGAGGATGTTAAGTAACACTGGCAGGGTGTTAAGTAACGCTGGGAATGTTAAAGTAACGCTGGAGGATGTTAAGTACCACTGCGATATGTTTAATACCGCTGGGGGATGTTAAGTACAGCTGGGAGGGTACTACGTAACGCCGGCGGATATTAAGTAGCATTGGAGGATGTTGAATAACGCTGGGGTATCTTCATTAACGCTGGGGGATGTTAAGTATTTTTGGAGAATGTTAAATTAAACTGGAAGACGTTCAGTAACGCTGGAGAATGCTGTATAGAGCGAAGACGTTAAGTGAAACTGGAGAATGTTAAGTAATGATGGAAGATGTTAAGATGGGAGGGCGTTAAGTAACGCTGGATGATGTAAAGTAACTCTGAACGATGTTAAGTAACGCTGGATGATGTTAAGTAACGCTGGATGATGTTGAAGCTTGGAGGGTGTTGATTAACGCTGGAAGATGTTATAACGCTAGAGGATGATAAGTAATGGTGGAGGATGTCAGGTAACGCTGGAGGGTGGTAGGTAATACCAAGTAATGATGAGATATTAAGTAACACTAGGAATGGTATGTAACGTTAAGAGGATTTTAAACAACTGTGGAAGTGTTAAGTAGTGTGTAACTCTGGTTGATGTTCCCTAACGCTTTAGATTACCAAGTAACGATGAACGATGGTAACGCTCGAGGTTATATAGTGGCACTGGAGGATGTTAGATAACTTTAACGGATGGTAACAAGCCTTGATGTTAATCAGAACTGGGGATTCTTAAGTCGCGTTGGCGTAATGTTGGAGGATGTTTAGTAACACCAGCAGGTGCAAAGTTACGATAGCGTGGTGATTAGGCTGCGCTGTGGGTGAGTAACGTTGTAGGTGTTGTATAACGCTGGAGGGAATCAAATAACGACAGAGGGATTAGGTAACGCTGAACTTGTTATTCAGTTAAGATTCTCTTTCTTATAGCAGCAGACATGGCATGGGTAAGACCTGCCGTAATAAAGGCCATCCTGGGTGAAAATAAAAGAGAAAAAGAGTGAAGAAATTAATCAAGGCTCTGCAGATGTTTGTAGATATGACGCTTCAAGATGAAAGTTATAGAAAGAGGGGAAGATGAGAGAAAGATGAGAATTCCAAAGCTTCGCTATTCAAGGAAAGAAGGAAGTGAAATAATGGTCAGTCTTCGAAAGGCCGGCCTCTATGCAGAAGTTATAGGAAACAGCAGCCAGACTCGTGCTTAGGATCCAAGCCTTGGTGATAGTGATGAATGCAGACATCTCACAAGGGCAGGTGTCAAAATGATATCTGTAGAAGAGAGAAAAGGAAGTAACATTACGGTGGATAGAATGGATGGATGGAGAAAGGCGATACTAGGGGAACTGATGTCCTGATTGGCGTTTGGTACCGTTCGTCCTAACACACATGTGGACGAATGTGCACGTGATTAGTGCCCCATACAAAGGCGAACAAAATCCAAGTAGATATGAAACAGCTGCTCACAGTTCAAGCGATTACGATGTACGTGAATTCTCTAGCTTCTGGAAAACAGATTTTGTGATGATTATATGGGGTTTCCAGAGTAGAGTGGAGGATATGGTGATACCTAACATGGTTACATTATTACATGTTTAAAATGAGGTGTTTTGAAACTAAATAATAAGGAGCGAGTGGAATTCAGGAAGAGATACAGGTAGGAACTAATGAGTTTAGCCAGGTTACTGCTTGCCCTTTCTGAGACGCTGCATAGGTCCGAGTTAAGAGAGAAAATGTATTTTCAGGTCGAGAAACAGGAGAAGACGAAGTGAGCTGAACTGTGTAAAGTGGGAACAGCAGGGAAAGAGTTAATTAGGTTGAAGGCCGAAGAATGTCATTTATAGAGAGAAGAAACAGAGTAGGATATATGGAAGAACACTGAGGGACAACACTGATGATACTAATATAGAACGGAGATGACGCTCCATCGTTCATAACTGCATTGAATTAGCTAAAGAGGAAAGTCTGCGTCAAAGACCATAAAGAAGTATAAATACAAAGAAATAGAGTTTAGAAAGTAAAGTTTTCCGCTACACCTTGTCAGATGCTTTGCAAAGATCAAGAGATGCGACAAAAGTTTCACCACCATCCCAGAGAGAGGACCAAAGGTGAATCACAGAAATACGATCACCAGTACAGTTTGCTCTGAAAACTGTATTGGTGATCAGCAGAAAGGAATAGGTTTCTCATCGTTTGAGAAGATGAGAGTTAAGGAGAAGATAACAGAAATAAGAGCAATAGCGTGATAGTTAAAGCTGTTAGGACGGTCTCCTTTTTTAGGAATAGGCTGCACCAAGGCGTGCTGCCAAGAAAAGAGAAAGAATTGGGCTTTAGACTGAAAAGATATAGGCAAACAGGGATCGAACCTTGCTAGGAGGTAAATCATCTCAGTACCTTAGGAGGTATGCCATACGGGTCATACGCCCTTACCACTTGGAGCTGGGAAAGTACCCGAACGACCCTACACAACGAAGATACTGGAGATGGTGTCGGTTCTGTAGGAAAGATGCGGAGTGACGAGGCTCGATGCAATATGATCCATGGCTGAACTAAAGGATGTTGCATATGGTACGAAAAAGAGTGGTCGTATCAGCTGTAGAGATAAGTATAGATTGATCAGGTCGGAAGAGAGGATGACTTACAGTAACTTGATCAGGTCGGAAGAGAGGATGACTTACAGTAACTTGATCAGGTCGGAAGAGAGGATGACTTACAGTAACTTGATCAGGTCGGAAGAGAGGATGACTTACAATAACTTGATCAGGTCGGAAGAGAGGATGACTTACAGTAGTTACTGAATGTACTATTAGTTAAGGAATAAAGAATTTACATGAAGGGTAGAAGTCAAATTAGCACACAATAAGTAATGCAGAGGGTTCTAAGAAGAACTCAGAATATTGTTAGAGTAACGCATGTGTTTGGTAAGTAATACTACAAACAGTCAAATTACACAAGTTTATTAGGTTATTATGAAACAGCACAAACATTTCAAAACAACACTGCAAAATGCTTAGGAACACTGCTGATTTTCTATTAACATTAGCACTTCTGTCCGTTGACTGACATGTGAGGTTGTTAAATAAAGTTGAAGAAAGTAACAATGGGAATTGTGAAGCAATTAACGCTGGAAGTTGTTAAATTAAAGTGAAGCAAATAAGTCCGGAATTTTGAGGCATTCAAGCAGTGCTGGTGGTTTTAAAGTTGTGCTGAAGATGGTGAAGCATCGACGGTAATTATGAAAAAGTTCAGAAGATTTATTCCAGTTGCCACAAAAGTTTTTTTAAGAAGGTCTTGGTTGTTAAGCAACATTAAGTTTGAATGTCTCGAACACTCGTAGAAGAAATGCTGGAATGCTTAAATGAAGCCAGATGGAGTGTAATAAGTACCTGGGGATTATTACCTGGTGATGAAGAATGTTTAATGACAAGGTCGTTGCTGATTTACAAGAAGAAAAATAGTAACGAGAGATATGTCTAGAAATGAGAACTAGACATAAGCATACTAAACAACACAAGTAACACCAAACACTGGAGTGGTCTCTTCTCGGAAAACGTACACGAAAGAAAAAGACAGTGAATGACTTCTTACCTGCATGTTTGGTCGAGTATTCATCTAACTAGTCTATATAACTAACCATAAAAGCTGTCGCTAATGGGCTATCTTATATTACTGTTGAATGAAACCAAGTTGATCTTTTTTTCTTGCCATCAACTACGCTCTTTAAAGGTTGTTCCTGATTTTAGATGTGGCAAAAAGAGTTTAGATATGGACAATATTTTTCCACAGCTATAATGGAATACATATTTGACATGCTGAGGGCTCCTTATGTCTCGAAGAGTACGTGAAATAAGAAATTCCACTGCAGTACTTTGATGCTGTTTTGGTTTCATATCTGCTGTAGTGTTCGTCTGTAATGGAGTTTGCAGAGCTTTTCTATTGTCATAGAATTATTCACCAATATTTACTAATTCTTAAACCTGTGTACACAAGCCATTCCTCCTGCTACAATGCTTTCCAAAGACCTTCTTTACCTCTGTAAAGGTGCAGAAGATCCTTTCTGTTCCTCTCAAGCTACTTAAAGCCTCACTTTGTGCTCAAAAACTTTCCAAGACTTTCTGAAGCCGTAACGTTTATCATGTAGCCTCCACTGCGAACGCCAGGCTGAGAACTGCAAGAGCGAAAGACCCAATTATTCTGGCGTGGCTTTGTTGCACACAAGACCCAGCAGTTTCCCGGTTGCTTTGTTGCACACAAGACTCAACTACACCCAGGTTGCTTTGTTGCACACAAGACTCAACTACACCCAGGTTGCTTTGTTGAACACAAGACCCAACTGCTTCCCAGTTGCTTTGTCACACACAAGACCCAGCTGTTCTCCGGTTGCTTTGTTGCACACAAGACCCAACTACACCCAGGTTGCTTTGTTGCACATAAGATTCAACTACTTCGAGTTGCTTTGTTGCACACAAGACCCAACTGCACCTAGGTTCTTTGTTGCAAACAAGACCTTACTACACCCAGGTTGCTTTGTTGCAAACAAGACCTTACTACACCCAGGTTGCTTTGTTGCACACAAGACCCAACTACACCTAGGTTGCTTTGTTGCACGCAAGACCCAACTACACCCAGGTTGCTTTGTTGCCCATAAGGCTCAACTACTTCTCAGTTGCTTTGTTGCACATAAGACCCAACTACACCCAAGTTGCTTTGTTGCACATAAGGCTCAACTATTTCCCAGTTGCTTTGTTGCACATAGACTCAACTACACCCAGGTTGCTTTTTTGCACATAAGACTCAACTACTTCCCAGTTGCTTTGTTGCACACACGAGCCAACTACACCCAGGTTGCTTTGTTGCACATAAGACTCAACTACTTCTCAGTTGCTTTGTTGCACACAAGACCTAACTACACCCAGGTTGCTTTGTTGCCCATAAGACTCAACTACTTCCCAGTTGCTTTGTTGCACACACGAGCCAACTACACCCAGGTTGCTTTGTTGCACATAAGACTCAACTACTTCCCAGTTGCTTTGTTGCACACAAGACCTAACTACACCCAGGTTGCTTTGTTGCATATAAGACTCAACTACTTCCCAGTTGCTTTGTTGCACATACGAGCCAACTACACCCAGGTTGCTTTGTTGCACATAAGACTCAACTACTTCCCAGTTGCTTTGTTGCACACAAGACCTAACCACACCCAGGTTGCTTTGTTGCACACAAGACCCAACTACTTCCCAGTTGCTTTGATACACACAAGACCTAGCTGCTTCGCCGGTTGTTTTGTTGCACACAAGACCCAACTACTTCCCAGTTGCTTTGATACACACAAGACCTAGCCGCTTCCCCGGTTGCTTTGTTGCACACAAGACCCAACTACACCCATGTTGCGTTGTTGCACATAAGACTCAACTATTTCCCGGTTGCTCTGTTGCACACAAGACCTAACTACACCCGGGTTGCTTTGTTGAACACAAGACTCAACCTCAGTTGCTCTGTTGCACACGAGACCCTGCTACACTGTAGTTGCTCTTATGCACACAAAAACCCAACTAATCTCCAGTTGCTTCGTTTCACACAAGACCCAACTTCACCCTGGTTGCATTGTTGCACAGAAGATCAAACTAATGGAGAGTTGCTTTGTTGCACACAAGATTCAATTATTCCAGAGTTGCTTTGCTGTACACAGCGGTTCTATGATGGCTGGTCCTTGTACACCAGCCTGCCCTCCGTCCTTAATATCAAAGACCCTAAATTTGAGAGTTCGGGATTTAGTTCTGATGCAAACTTTAACCTCTCTACAGACGACTTCCCAGCAGCTACCCTCGACTTCTCTGACGTATAATGAACACACGAGTGCTAATACTCTGTCGGTTTTATTTCGTATATGAGAACGATATTCCGTGTGAAATTAAGTCTTTCTTCGAAAACCTTCGCTTTCCCGATAGTTCACAAAGCGTCAAATTTAACCATAAGTGCACAGCTGTCCTGTGCGATTAGTAGTCGTTATTACTACTAAGTGAGACCAATTAACATAACGAATAGCCTAATACCATTGATATACTGCCGTCACAGAGTTGCAACTGGGAATTCACCCAGACTCAGACTTTGACGATGAAACCCTATCCAGCTTGGTAGCTTCCACTGATGACGTTTTAAATCATGATCATTATGAATCCTAAACTCAGCAACATCACACACGAGATGTGGGCTGGTGCCACTGATGCGCAACATTAAATATAAGCAAAAGATGACGACAAACACAGCAGCAATTTGTAGATATCGGTCGAAGCTCCATCCTTCGGTTGTGATCAAAATACAGTGTTAGGTTGTGTTGATGTGGTATATTTACGTTCTGTCTAGTGTGCATGCTTTCATACTATACCCAGATCTCATAATGTTTACTATATCGAATCTAAAATGCCTAAGAACAGTAAACGATCAACGGGGATTAAGAATCATGGAAACTGTACAGTCGGCGAGTGAATCATACCAGTGTTGCCCTGAGGAACCTCCGACACACGACAAAGGCTTCACCTTTAATCGAAATAAAGAAATAAATGAAATTCGAAGTAGTTTCAGGTTACTATACCGAAGCCTTATGTTTACCAAAGCTTATGTTACATGGGAGTGCATGAGGAAGGACATAACAGGATACCTGATGGTCCATGATAAAGTTACGTGTGGTCATAATCTTATTTGCGACAGAGGGAGGATAGTAAAGCCGAGGACACGACCCACCCATCACACTCTGGCCTGCAGGAAAAAGGCCTAGAAGAAACGCCATGTAGCATGGTAAACCATTTTGGAATGAGACAATGTTACGTTAGTTTACATTACTCTTGATTAATTAATGCAATGATTGGCTAACGAAAACAGGACATTTCGATAATTAACGTTATGATATCGAGACCGACGTCCTAGTTGGCTAATGATAGTTTAATCTGTATAGTTTTGACTTGACTACATTAAAATGTGCTATATCAGTTTGAGCTAAAGCTGGGTAACGTAAGGCTAGGTTAGGCCAACTAAAAATTAAATATACATATTTCGTTAGTTACGATATCATGTTTTCAATATCTCCCAATCAAAAAAAGAAAAAGTTATCGGTGCAAAAGATATTAGAAATTTTTGCGAAATATTTTCACCCGAACTACATGCGAACCAATTACTCCAAAAACTCAGCGAACAGTATAGATAAATAACGTTTTGTTTTAAACTTACTGGAGGAAGAGCTGTCAAAGTTTGAGTCTAAAGTTACCGCAACGGAAAATAGATCGCCTTTCCCTACCGATGAACGAATTGATTTAGCTCTTCCTTCCTCCCTCGAGCAGTGATACATGCACGAGTGAGGTCTGAATCAGCTCTTTACTTTAGGAATTGTATGGTGAAGCTATATTCACATCCTGATTATACTGAATTCTCATATAGACTATGGTGAAGTTATATCTATACCCTGGTTATACTGGGTTCTCATATAGACTATGGTGATGCTATATTCATACTTGGTATACTGGATTCTCATCTAGACTATGGTGAAGTTATCTTCATACTTGGTTACTTTGGATTCTCATGTGAAAGTCTGCCGGGGTTAGCATCTTTAAATATATTTACGACTGGGTGCATATGTAAGTACATTTTTATGTGAGCGTGTGTTTCTCTTTCTATCTTTCTCTCCGTCCGTATCTTTCAGCATGTGTGTGTGTGTGTGTGTGTGTGTGTGTGTGTGTGTGTGTGTGTGTGTGTGTGTGTGTGTGTGTGTGTGTGTGTGTGTGTGTGTGTGTGGTGTGTGTGTGTGTGTGTGTGTGTGTGTGTGTGTGTGTGTGTGTGTGTGTGTGTGTGGTGTGTTTTATCTAACTGTGTTTAAGTTAGTCATCTCTCTCTCTCTCTCTCTCTCTCTCTCTCTCTCTCTCTCTCTCTCTCTCTCTCTCTCTCTCTCTCTCTCTCTCTCTCTCTCTCTCTCTCTCTCTCTCTCTCTCTCTCTCTCTCTCTCTTAATCTATCTCACTCTTTTTTCTAAGCGAGAGAGTGCGTGAATGTCTCATGTCTGTGTAGGTATTCTTTGTGTGTGTGTGTCTGTCTTTTCTTTTCTGCTGAAGGCTCTAGCGACGTACACAAGTCCTCACCGAAGCCAGGTCTTGATTGGAACAGAGAAAAAGGGATAAACCACAAAGACGGTAGGGGGAATTTAAAAAAAAAAAAAAGCGACAGACTTTGGGGGAGATGGAAAACGTGTCTTTTCAGAAAGGGGTTAGTCGTTGCTGCGAGGAAGGGGAGGTAGTACCTGTGAGGAGGGGGCAGGTCGTACCTGCGAGGAGGGGACAGGTTGTACCTGTGAGGAGAGGCCAGGTTGTACCTGTGAGAAGGAGGCAGGTCGTACCTGTGAGGAGGAGGCAGGTCGTACCTATGATAAAGAGACAGGTCGTAACTGTGAGGAAGGGCCAAATCGTACCTGAGAGGAGGGGGCAGGTTGTGCCTGTGAGAAAGGGGCAGGTCGTACATGTGAGAAAGCGACAAATCGTACTTGTGTGGAGGAGTAGGTCGTATTTTTGAGGAAGGGGCAAATCGTACCTGTGAGGTAAGGGCAGGTCATACCTGTGAGGAGGGGCAAGTTGTACCTGTGAGGAGGGGCAGGTCGTACCTGTGAGGAGGGGGCATTACGTACCTGTGAGGAGGGGGCAGGTCGTACCTGTGAGGAGGGGGCAGGTCGTACCTGTGAGAAAGGGGCAAGTCGTTCCTGTGAGGAGGGGCAGATCGTACCTGTGAGGAAGGGGGCATGTCGGACCGTTGTTGAGGGGACAGGTCGTACCTGTGAGGAGGGGACAAGTCGTACCTGTGAAGAGGCGGCAAATCGTTGTGAGGAAACATACAAGACTGTAAACAGCTTCAGTGCTTCGTGAGTTAAGTTAACAATCACAACAGCCCACTCCGCCCTTGCGTTACCAAAAGCCATATTGTAATCATACGAGGCAGTGGCCTGCCAAGTATTACACTATCTAGCTAATCCCAGAGGCACGCGAGCAGCCAGTTCTCGGGAACAGAAACCGAAGAAATATCTATGAATGAAGGGAATTGAACCAATACTGAGATGAATAGAAAGTAGGTCTTGCGTTGAGGTCACACCGGGAGAATAGTTAAGTTGGATTGGTCTGGACACTACTCCATCATGCGAGTATGTCTTGATGGAATAGCCGCTGATGCGAGTGCAATACTCAGCTAAAAGAAGAATCAGTCCCTTTTGTATAAGAGAGGGATCTTCGACATCTGAACAGAAAAACTAATTTTCTGGAGATGGACTCTCCTCTTTATGTAATGTAGTGTTTCCAAAATAGTTTGAGTACTACGTTAGTGCCACGTATGATTACTGTGTTGAGTGATAGAAATATAAAGCTATCATAGTACATGGCAAAGCTGTCCAGTATTACAAAGAGACATGGCAAGAAATTGGGCAGGGCGTTAAACTCGACCAGATTGCGTCCGTCACACAGGGAGAAGTTTTTAAATACGAGTTTAAAAAGATGGTTGTGACAAGACGAGACGGAGACTGGGCAAGAGAAGATGAAGGAGATTTGGAAGAAATGGAGGAATGCATTGGGAAGTTAGCGTATAAACGAAATGGGGTAAAGAAAAGAGATGGTTGATGAAGAGGAAGAATGGAGTAGTCGGCTGTGTATAGGTGTATATGAGTGCGAGTACTTTGGTCATTTCATCTGATTGTCCCTCAGAGCGTGTGTGTGTGGTGTGTGTGTATGTGTGTGTGTGTGTGTATGTGTGTGTGTGTGTGTGTGGTGTGTGTGTATGTGTGTGTGTGTGTGTATGTGTGTGTGTGTGTGTGTGGTGTGTGTGTATGTGTGGTCTGTGTGTATGTGTGTGTGTGTGTGTGTGGTGTGTGTGTATGTGTGGTCTGTGTGTATGTGTGTGTGTGTGTGTGTGGTGTGTGTGTATGTGTGGTCTGTGTGTATGTGTGTGTGTGTGTGTGTGTGTGTGTGTGTGTGTGTGTGTGTGTGCCCGCGTGTGTGTGTGTAGTGTTTTCTTTACTTTTTTCCTCTGTTGTCGTAGCAGCCGCAGGTATTACCGTGTATCCAGTCTCTTGTCCAACTCCTCAACACAGACACAGTGTAAGTGTATGGCACCCGTGAACCCACTACCCACAACCTCGAGCGAGCACTGACACGCCAGAGGAGCAGGCACACCGCCCATCTCGACCCTGAGAGGAGCATCGAGGCGGCATCGGGCTTTAAGAGCGCCACGTCCACTCTAACCAACCCACATTATCGGCTGACCAAAAGTAAGATTCTGAAACGTTGAAGTGAATATGTCGATAAGAGACTGAAGAAACAATGACCCTCGTTGTCAACAACAATATACTAAATCCTTATTCACCCGACAAGAATTTCTGAGGTCACTCCGGTCTACGTTTCATTAATTAGACTAAGAATTGTAAGGTCGGAGTTCTAGCGACTGTACAACAATACACTTATCAGCTCTAGAGACCTACTTTCATCTACCATATACATATCTTCTTTTTTTAGATTTATATCTACACCATGACTTCAAACTCGAGTGATAAATAAAGAGAGGAACATGGAATTTCCTGGAACAAACAATTTAAAACATGGAATTTACCGAATCAAACAACAAAGTTGGAAATTCGTATTGACTTGCAATAGCCCATAGTCCTCCGTAATTGGTCTGGTGGCTCGGTAATCCAGTGACCTGAGTTGTAGCCTGCTTGATGTTGCCTGCCAGTGTACACAAGCAAGTGACTATGTGTCCCATGCACTGTAACATCGACCTCTTCACTGTACCTCTTACCCCGTCGTTGTACCCTCTTGTTCACCAGAGCACCATCTCAGGAGCTCTGTCGCTGAGCCTGTAACATATTCTCATCTCTTTACTGTATCGTTCGCGCAACATCATCATACAATCTCCCCCACTATTGCACGGTCACCCTATACTCATATCATCATATTCCTGTATACCTAATATCATCACTGCATTCACATCCACAGCACTGTGCAATCGTTACCACAAATGTTATTTCATCATCACTGCCATTACAACATCCCCATCGTCACTGTCCCATGAACTTCCATCGTTGTACCATCAGCCCATCAATGCATCCTACCAACCAAATTCTCTTGTCCCCACTATCTCTACTGCTGCACCATCACAACAATACTCCCTCCCTCACCACGACGCCATCATCACCCAAACGACAATACAATCTGGCGCGCACCATCGCACTATAAACACCGTTATCCGAGTTCCTGTGTTCGTTTGTGGAGCGCCTCCTGCAGACAGCCCAGAAGTCGCCCCTGATATGTAAATGGGGGAAGGAGGTATACAGGAATCTCCTCGCTGTCAGGAAGGACGTGCTGCATCATCTTGCAGGAGTCGAGGCCGAGCCGGAGGTTGGGAGGGAGGGAGGGAAGAGTGGTAGATGCCAATATAGGAGAAGCTTCATGTACAGGCGGACATATAGATATTCGGCATTGTTCTGTCGCGGATTTTATGTGTCAATATGGAGGGGCTGAGGCGTGCGCTGTCAGGAGTCTCTCTCTCTCTCTCTCTCTCTCTCTCTCTCTCTCTCTCTCTCTCTCTCTCTCTCTCTCTCTCTCTCTCTCTCTCTCTCTCTCTCTCTCTCTCTCTCTCTCTCTCTCTCTCTCTCTCTCTCTTAAAAATCCAAGGAAGAATTAGATGAACTATTCAGCCAATGTGATGACGATGCAGTCACACAGTCATACATTCTGAAATGTCGGAAAATGATATAAGCAGAACAACTGATGAGCTAAGAGGTAACTCAGCGCCAAGACCGAATGGAATTCCAGCCAATTTCTCTTAAAAGACAAAAAATGTAAGAAAGTCTAAACAAAAGCAAAAGAGAAGTCGTTTACAATATGGCGAATGGAACTGTAATACACACTCGATGATGTAAGTTAGTAGCTATACGTCACAGGCTATTTAGCTATTTAAACGTTTTCAATAATGTTAAATGGAGATATAATAAAACATTTGATAAGGAACAATTACCTTAACGAAGGGAAATATGGATTTGTGGCAGGAAAAAGTCAGCAAACCCAATCATTACTAGTTCCTCATAATAACTTGTATGAAACTTTACTGCAGAGAGAAAATGTATATTTTTTTTTCCGATTTTCTATGGTATTTAGGTAAAGAAATAAAAATAATTATGATGGGAGGATGGGTCAACGTTTCCAGCAAATTTCAGAGTAGAAGCAAATTGACCAATTGATGAAAACTATTGATGAAAACGTTGAAGGTATGCGTCGGAAGCAAAATTGAATACTGCTATGTTATATGATCACAAACAAAACAAATGAGGTATAAAAGAATCATGTTATAGAGAATTCAGAAGCACTTCATGGGCAAAATCGAGGGGATGGTCCACATGAGAGAGGTCGTAAGAACTCGAAATTTACAGCCAAGAGAGAAAAAAAGAAAAATGCAAGGTACTGAGTGCATAACAACAAATTAGGGGGATGAA
Source organism: Panulirus ornatus (assembly GCF_036320965.1). Lineage (NCBI taxonomy): Eukaryota > Metazoa > Arthropoda > Malacostraca > Decapoda > Palinuridae > Panulirus > Panulirus ornatus. The sequence goes on from NC_092226.1 coordinate 48,548,060, forward strand.
GGAGAATATTATGAAACGACAACACCCTCAACAAGGAGGTTTTAAGGTCTACAAGCGCATCATGATATACACCAATATATCAAATAAACATATTCGAGGAACCTGCTACCAGGAGATATAAGAAACATGCATGGAACTCTAGAAATATTTAGACGAAAATGATGTATGTTAAGACAGTCTTAGTTGAGCCCAGGACTAACAATTATGAAAAGAACGTGGTGGCAGAGAGAGACTTTAAGGCGAGTGCAAGGCACGAGTTGGCTCTGCCAATTGGCAAAAATCTTGTCTGTGTGTTTGTTTATCTGTTTCTCTCCATCTTCACACACACACACACACACACACACACACACACACATACACATACGCACAGAAATATATATATATATATATATATATATATATATATATATATATATATATATATATATATATATATATATATATATATATATATATCCATGGGATAGGGGAGAAAGAATACATCCAACGTATTCCCTGCGTGTCGAAGAAGGCCTCTAAAAGGGGAGGGAGCGGGGGGCTGGAAATCCTCTCTTTTCGTTTTTCTTTTTTTTATATTTTCCAAAAGAAGGAACAGAGAAGGGGGCCAGGTGAGGATATTCCCTCAAAGGCCCAGTCCTCTGTTTTTAACGCTTCCTTGCTAACGCAGGAAATGGCGAATAATATAAAAGAAAAGATATATATGAATATATATATATATATATATATATATATATATATATATATATATATATATATATATATATATATATATATATATATATATATATATATATATTTCATAACGTGCAAAATCATGCACGTTATGAAAAATGGCTAGAATAGAAGAATTCAGCACTGTATAACAATGCTTGAGGTGTTATGGAAGGTCACTGAAAAATGAATGAAATATAGAAGGTAACATGTAGAGTTGCAGCAAATGTGGTGATAGGTAGTTGGCTTAACCCAACCCTTCCTAATCCTTGCTAGTCTTATATCCTGTTGTGCTGTTGTCATGCACTGTGTAATTGTTTTCTATTATTTTAGCATTACTGGAGACAAACATACAAGAATGCCCCAGGGAACTAGGGCATACTTCAATTTGCTTAACTTTGGGCATTAATCTTAGGATTTTGAAAGAAGTGGGGACTGGCACTAGCTTTCATTTTATTGTGAATCTCAGCATTACACATTAGGAGGCAGAGATAAGTCTTGCAGATTGGCAAGATATAATGTGGAAAACTGAACCCACTACAGACTAATGCTCGGTTTTTTAAACTTTAAACAATGTACGTATATATATATATATATATATATATATATATATGAGCATTGTGAATTATTAAAGATTTGGTGTAACAAAGCAATGATTAATAGTTTCGTTAGTTTAATGTACTCATAATATAAACTTCACTGCAACTGCTTCATGGTTTCATTGGTAAATCCAGTTATTTATATATATATATATATATATATATATATATATATATATATATATATATATATATATATATATATATATATATATATATATGTATCCCTGGGGATAGGGGAAAAAGAATACTTCCCACGTATTCCCTGCGTGTCGTAGAAGGCGACTAAAAGGGGAGGGAGCGGGGGGCTGAAAATCCTCCCCTCTTGTTTTTTTTTTAATTTTCCAAAAGAAGGAACAGAGAGGGGGGCCAGGTGAGGATATTCCCTCAGGCGCCCAGTCCTCTGTTCTTAACGCTACCTTGCTAACGCGGTAAATGGCGAATAGTTTGAAAGGAAGAAAGAATATATATACATATATATATATATATATATATATATATATATATATATATATATATATATATATATATATATATGGGAGCGGGGGGCTGGAAATCCTCCCCTCTCGTTTTTAATTTTCCAAAAGAAGGAACAGAGAAGGGGGCCAGGTGAGGATATTCCCTCAAAGGTTCAGTACTCAGTTCTTAACGCTACCTCGCTAAGACGGGAAATGGCGAATAGTATGAAAAAAAAATATATATATATATATATATATATATATATATATATATATATATATATATATATATATATATATATATATATATATATATATATATATATATATATATATATATATATATATATATATGTGTGTGTGTGTGTGTATACATATATATGTGAAAGCCGGCAAGGCAGCGGTACTGGATGCTATTGCAGTGGAATTTATCAAAAAAGGGGGGTGACTGTATTGTTGACTGGTTGGTAAGGTTATTCAATGTATGTTTGACTCATGGTGAGGTGCCTGAGGACTGGCGAAATGCTTGCATAGTGCAATAGTGCATAGGCAAAGGGGATAAGAGTGTGTGCTCAAATTACAGAGGTATAAGTTTGTCGAGTATTCCTGGGAAATTATATGGAAGGGTATTGATTGAGAGGGTGAAAGCATGTACAGAGCATCAGATTGGGGAAGAGCAGTGTGATTTCAGAAGTGGTAGAGGATGTGTGAATCAAGTGTTTGCTTTGAAGAATGTATGTGAGAAATACTTAGATAAGCAAATGGATTTGTATGTAGCATTTATGGATCTAGAAAAGGCATATGATAGAGTTGATAGAGATGCTCTGTGGCAGGTATTAAGAATATATGTTGTGGGAGGTAAGTTGTTAGAAACAGTGAAAAGTTTTTTATCGAGGATGTAAGGCATATGTACGTGTAGGAAGAGAGGAAAGTGATTCTTTCTCAGTGAATGTTGGTTTGCGGCAGGGCCTGCGTGATGTTTCCATGTTTGTTTAATCAGTTTATGGATGGGGTTGTTAGGGAGGTGAATGCAAGAGTTTTGGAAAGAGGGGCAAGTATGTAGTCTGTTGCGGACGAGAGAGCTTGGGAAGTGAGCCAGTTGTTCGCTGATGATACAGCGCTGGTGGGTGATTCAGGTGAGAAACTATAGAAGCTGGTGACTGAGTTTGGTAAAGTGTGTGAAAGAAGAAAGCTGAGAGTAAATGGGAATAAGAACAAGGTTATTAGGTACAGTAGGGTTGAGGGACAAGTCAATTAGGAGGTAAGTTTGAATGGAGAAAAACTGGAGGAAGTAAAGTTTTTTAGATATCTCTGAGTGGATTTGGCCGCGGATGGAACCATGGAAGCGGAAGTAAATCATAGGGTTGAGGAAGGAGCGAAAGTTCTGGGAGCGTTGAAAAATGTGTTAAAATTAAGAACGTTATCTTGGAAAGCAAAAATGGGTATGTTTGAAGGAATAGTGGTTCCAACAATGTTATATGGTTGCGAGGCGTGGGCTATAGATAGAGTTGTGCGGAAGAGGGTGGATGTGCTGGGAATGAGATGTTTGAGGACAATATATGGTGTGAGGTGGTTTGATCGAGTAAGTAATGAACGGGTATGAGAGATGTGTGGTAATAAAAAGAGTGTGGTTGAGAGAGCAGAAGAGGGTGTTTTGAAATGGTTTGGTCACATGGAGAGAATGAGTGAGGAAAGATTGACCAAGAGGATATATGTGTCAGAGGTGGAGGGAACGAGAAGTGGGAGAGCAAATTTTAGGTGGAAAGATGGAGTGAAAAAGATTTTGAGTGATCGGGGCCTGAACATGCAGGAGGGTGAAAGGCGTGCAAGGAATAGAGAGAATTGGAACGATGTGGTATACCGGGGTCGACGTGCTGTCAATGGATTGAACCAGGGCATGTGAAGCGTCTGGGGTAAACCATGGAAAGTTTTGTGGGGCCTAGATGTGGAAAGGGAACTTTGATTTCGGTGTATTATACATGCCAGCTAGAGACTGAGTGTGAACAAATGTGGCCTTTGTTGTCTTTTTCCTTGTGCTACCTCGCGCACATACGGTTGGAGGGGGTTTTCATTTCATGTGTGGCGGGTGGCGACGGGAATAAGAAGGGCAGACAGTATGAAGTATGTACATGTGTATATATGCATTTGTCTCTATGTGTATATATGTATGTATACGTTGAGTTGTATAGATATATATATATGTGCTGTGTGTGGACATGTGTATGTGGGTGGGTTGGGCCATTCTTTCGTCTGTTTCGTTGCGCTACCTCGCTAACGCGGGAAACAGCGACAAAGTATAATAGATGAATATATATATATATATATATATATATATATATATATATATATATATATATATATACAGTTTTTTGCGTGTGTGTGTGGTGTGTGTGTGTGTGTGTGGATGTGTGTGTGTGTGCGTATGTGTGTGTGTGTGTGTGTGTGTGTGTGTGTGTGTGTGGTGTACAGACAGTTAGATCAACCTGTACTGTACTGGTGGTGGAGTTCAGATGTTGGAGAACCTTCCGCTCTGAGCAGTTAATAGAGTCATGCAGGAGACTAAATGCTGCTCTTACATTTGGCGAGGCTGTAACTCAACGCTTTTATTCAATAAAATTGAAGGTACAGCAATACGAGACTTTTCAGTGTTCCCAAACTGACCTCAATACTCGATCCACTTTTCGTAAACAGCAATCCAGTTTCTCCTCTCGATAGTTGGCTTCTTCAGCGCATTTAATATTATCTTGGCCAAGCAGCATTTGGCTCAGGAAGCTGGTACATCGTCGCGTAATTACTGTGTGGCCGATAGCAACTCGAGGGCAAGCCTCTGAAATGTCTGTTTCTTTCCTTCTATCGCTAAACTTTGGAACTGTTTATCTTCTCATGTCTTTCTTAACAACCTTGCCCAATCTCTTTTTAAAAGGCAGGCTTTCTACGTCCCTAGAACTCCTGGAATGTTCTTTTCCTTTTGTGTCTTTATCTATTTTTCTTTTCTTCTTTCAAGACCCGATTTCCATGAGGACACATTAGTGTGGTATACAAATGGTTCAAAAAGTTTTACAGATGTTTTGAAGGACAAAAAAGACAACTTTTTATTATAGGCGTAGATAACGTTGGTCGTGAAATTAAAGGGAAATACTTATCATGTCTGTTCTCAGACAAATCTATATTACCTTCAACGTCTATTTAGTAGATCATCCCATATGTGAACAGTCTTGTTGAGTAAAGAGTACTTGGCCTCATTCGAGGCAAAACGTTTGCCAACGAGTTTGTACTCATTATTGCATGTACATTCAGACGAACCAAGCCTTAAGTAGCTGCTTAGATCGAGACTGTCAAAGCATTTGATAATTTTGAATACTTGCATCACATCGCCTCTGCTTTCTTATAAGAGCTTCTCTTTTCAAAGCTAATAGGATTTGCTTCTTAGTTTGGGAATCATCTAGGTACCTCGGCGCTGTACCCTCTCTATTCTGTCTGTCTTTTTTGAAGTAAGGCGACCAAAACTAAACGTAGTATTCAAGATGGGGAAGCACCAATGAACTATAAAGACTAGGGATTATTTCCTTTGACTTAAATTTGAAAGCCCCACCTTTGAATCCAAAAGCTTGTTCTTCTTTTTTACTGCTAATGTATACTGCTTACTTGGTTCTATGTCACTAGACATTATTACACTCAAGTTAAATTCCTCGTTTACATGTTGCAATTGTCTTTTTTTTTTATTCTTACAACTGGTATGTTAAATTTTGCACTCATCTATATTAAGATTCATTTGCCACGAGACCAGTTCATCAATTCGTTTATTTCAGTTTGAAACCGCCGAAGTTCATTTTTAGTTCTATCATAATCTGCGAATATCGATATCTTAGAATGTAGCTTATCATGAATATCATTGGTATAATACGAAAAAGAGACCTGGTCTTAAGACTAACTTCTGTGGAGCACCACTTGTTTTGTCTAACCATTCTGAGACTTGACTATTAATCTTAACCCTATATTCACTACCAGTCAACCAATACCCTATCCTTACGAAGCACAATGCCATCTACATGTGACAAATTCTGCGAGCGACCGTTGAATCGAAACAATCTGATGATATCTGAAACTATATAGATGACATTTGTTTTGCTTTCATCATTCATGTTGTAAAAAATATCAATAAGATTTGTCAAACATGAGCGACTTCGCCGTAAACCATGCCGAGATTCGTTAATTGAGCGGTGCTCTTCTAAATGGTTTATAGTTTTGTCCTGAATGATGGTTTTTATTTCCCAATTACAGACAATAATTAGAATTTTTAGAACATTGGTGTTGCATTAGCAAACTTCCACCCATCTGGAACTCTACCCGTAGCCAGTAATTAATGAAAAGAGCAGCCAAGTGCTTAATTAAATACTTCCTTTTTCACCTTATTTCTTTTTTTTATATAACTTATCTGGGCTTGCCGTTTTTCTTGCTCTCTGTTCATTTATTGTTGACAGTATATCTCCAACTTTGATTTGAATTCGTTGCATTACATTTCCCAATTTAGAACTGGAATTGGATTCGAGACACATTATGGCTTCTTCATTAGTAAGAACGAGCGGATGTAAGAAAATCATTTAAGATCTTCGCCATGGCTTCTTTTTCTTGAACTATGGCAACATCTTCTCTGATTTATGGAGCAATTTAGCAAGCAATGATTCTCTTGCTTGTAACATATCTTTAAAACTCCTCAGGGCTTCTTTTGATGTTCTCACAATATGAGTTTTTAGCTCTCGTTTATTGTGATGTTTGAGACTTAGTTTCCCTAAGCATTGTCACATAAAATATAGTCTATTATTGGTTATTGGTTCCTTTGAGTTTGTTACGTGCTACTTTTTCTTACACAACACGTACTCATTTATTTCATTATTCCACCATTTTTCTTCGAAAGGGTCTATTATGCATTAGTAATTATGTTCCCTCTACTGCATTGAACGTTTAGATTGATATTTTTCAAGGTACGTCTGTGATTGTCTCTGACGATATTGTATCGGATTTACCCGTCAAGAATAACACGAATATCATCAGAATTTGCAAGTTGAAAATCAGGTTCTTTTTTCGACTTTCACGTTGACCAGCAGTATTTGCTGTGATGAAAGTCACCTCAAAAGTAATCTTACTTGTTCTAAACTATTCTCCAACATTATAATCATTAACCTGATTCTTTCTTTTGACTCTGCTGCTTTCTCTTGTACAAATGCCAGTCTCACTCCATCCCTGCAGGAAACGCCTATAATACTCTTTTCTGTTTCACTATCAACTTTTCTTTTTCATCCTACCACTCACTCCTTCCTCACCTGCCCACATCCCACCCTCCATTTCTCGCCCAATCCCCTAGTTGTCTTTACTCTTGGTTATTCTTTGCCCAGTCTCCCTTAGTTTGTCCTTATTTAATTTCTCTTCCAAGCTCCCTGTCTTTCAAAACCCTTTTACAACAAACACACACACACACACATGCACAAATCTTATACATATATATATATATATATATATATATATATATATATATATATATATATATATATATATATATATATATATATATATATATATATTCCATGGAAGCGGAAGTGGATCATAGGGTGGGGGAGGGGGCGAAAATTTTGGGAGCCTTGAAAAATGTGTGGAAGTCGAGAACATTATCTCGGAAAGCAAAAATGGGTATGTTTGAAGGAATTGTGGTTCCAACAATGTTGTATGGTTGCGAGGCGTGGGCTATGGATAGAGACGTGCGCAGGAGGATGGATGTGCTGGAAATGAGATGTTTGAGGACAATGTGTGGTGTGAGGTGGTTTGATCGAGTAAGTAACGTAAGGGTAAGAGAGATGTGTGGAAATAAAAAGAGCGTGGTTGGGAGAGCAGAAGAGGGTGTTTTGAAGTGGTTTGGGCACATGGAGAGAATGAGTGAGGAAAGATTGACCAAGAGGATATATGTGTCGGAGGTGGAGGGAACGAGGAGAAGGGGGAGACCAAATTGGAGGTGGAAAGATGGAGTGAAAAAGATTTTGTGTGATCGGGGCCTGAACATGCAGGAGGGTGAAAGGAGGGCAAGGAATAGAGTGAATTGGAGCGATGTGGTATACAGGGGTTGACGTGCTGTCGGTGGATTGAATCAGGGCATGTGAAGCGTCTGGGGTAAACCATGGAAAGCTGTGTAGGTATGTATATTTGCGTGTGTGGACGTGTGTATGTACATGTGTATGGGGGGGGGGGGGTTGGGCCATTTCTTTCGTCTGTTTCCCTGCGCTACCTCGCAAACGCGGGAGACAGCGACAAAGTATAAAAAAAAAAAAAAAAAAAAAAATATATATATATATATATATATATATATATATATATATATATATATATATATATATATATATATATATATATATATATATATATATATATATATATATATATATATATATGGGGAGGTGATAACAAGTAGTGGTGATGTGAGGGGATGGAATGAGTATTTTGAAGGTTTGTTGAATGTGTTTGATGATAGAGTGGCAGATATAGGGTGTTTTGGTCGAGGTGGTGTGCAAAGTAAGAGGGTTATGGAAAATGATTTGGTAAACAGAGAAGAGGTAGTAAAAGCTTTGCGTAAGATGAAAGCCGGCAAGGCAGCGGGTTTCGATGGTATTGCAGTGGAATTTATTAAAAAGGGGGTGATTGTATTGTTGACTGGTTGGTAAGGTTATTTAATGTGTGTATGACTCATGGTGAGGTGCCTGAGGAATGGCAAAGGGGATAAGAGTGAGTGCTCAAATTTCAGAGGTATAACTTTGTTGAGTATTCCTGGTAAATTATATGGGAGGGTATTGATTGAGAGGGTAAAGGCATGTACAGAGCATCAGATTGGGGAAGAGCAATGTGGTTTCAGAAGTGGTAGAGGATGTGTGGATCAGTTGTTTGCTTTGAAGAATGTATGTGAGAAATACTTAGAAAAGCAAATGGATTTGTATGTAGCATTTACGGATCTGGAAAAGGCATATAATAGAGTTGATAGAGATGCTCTGTGGAAGGTATAAAGAATATATGGTGTGTGAGGCAAGTTGTTAGAAGCAGTGAAAAGTTTTTATCGAGGATGTAAGGCATTTGCACGTGTAGGAAGAGAAGAAAGTGATTGGTTCTCAGTGAATGTAGGTTTGCGGCAGGGGTGTGATGTTTCCATGGTTGTTAGATTTGTTTATGGATGGGGTTGTTAGGGAGGTGAATGCAAGAGTGTTGGAAAGAGGGGCAAGTATGTAGTCTGTTGTGGAAGAGAGAGCTTGGGAAGTGATTCAGTTGTTCGCTGATGATACAGCGCTGGTGGCTGATTCATATGGGAAACTTCAGACGCTGGTGACTGAGTTTGGTAAAGTGTGTGAAAGAAGAAAGGTAAGAGTAAATGCGAATAAGAACAAGGTTATTAGGTACAGTAGGGTTGAGGGTCAAGTCAATTGAGAGGTAAGTTTTGAATGGACAAAAACTGGAGGAAGTGAAGTGCTTTAGATATCTGGGAGTGGATTTGGCAGCGGATGGAACCATGGAAGCGGAGGTGAATCATAGGGTGGGGGAGGGGGCGAAAATTCTGGGAGCGTTGAAGAATCTGTGGAAGTCGAGAACATTATCTCGGAAAGCAAAAATGGTTATGTTTGAAGGAATAGTGGTTCCAACAATGTTATATGGGTGCGAGGCGAGGGCTATGGATAGATTGGAGGTGGAAAGATGGAGTGAAAAAGATTTTGAGTGATCGGGGCCTGAACTTGCATGAGGGTGAAAGGGGTGCAAGGAATAGAGTGAATTGGAACGATGTGGTATACTGGGGTCGACGTACTGTCAATGGATTGAACCAGGGCATGTGAAGCGTTTGAGGTAAACCATGGAAAGTTTTGTGCGGTCTGGATGTGGAAAGGGAGCTGTGGTTTCGGTGCATTGTTACATGACACCTAGAGATTGAGTGTGAACGAATATGGCCTTTGTTGTCTTTTCCAAGCTCTACCTCGCGCACATGAGGAGGGAGGGAGTTGTTATTCCATATGTAACGAGGTGGCGATTGGAATGAATAAAGGCAGACAGTATGAATTATGTACATGTGTATATATGTATATGTCTGTGTGTGTACATATATGTATCCGTTGAGATGTAGAGGTATGTACATTATGTACAATTATATACATGTGTATATATGTATATGTCTGTGTGTGTACATATATGTATACGTTGAGATGTATAAGTATGTATATTTGCGTGTGTGGACGTATATGTATATACATGTGTATGTGGGTGGGTTGGGCCATTCTTTCGTCTGCGCTACCTCGGTAACGGAGGAGACAGCGACAAAGCAAAATAGATAGATATTATTCTTTCATACTATTCGCCATTTCCCGCATTAGCGAGGTAGCGTTGAGAACAGAGGACTGGGCCCTTGAGGGAATATCCTCACCTGGGCCCCTTCTCTGTTCCCTCTTTTGGAAAATTAAAAAAAAAAAAAAAAAGTGAGAGGGGAGGATTTCCAGCCACCCGCTCCCTCCCTTTTAGTCGCCTTCTACGACACGCAGGGAATACGTGGGAAGTATTCTTTCTCCCCTATCCCCAGGGATAAAGATAGATATTATATATATATATATATATATATATATATATATATATATATATATATATATATATATATATATATATATATATATATATATGTATATATATATATATATATATATATATATATATATATATATATATATATATATATATATATATATATATATATATATATATATGTATATATATACATATATATATATATATATATATATATATATATATATATATATATATATATATATATATATATATATATATATATATATATATATATATATATATATATATATATATATATATATGTATATATATACATATATATATATATATATATATATATATATATATATATTTTTTTTTTTTTTTTTTGTCGCTGTCTCCCGCGTTTGCGAGGTAGCGCAAGGAAACAGACGAAGGAAATGGCCCAACCCACCCCCATACCCATGTATATACATACGTCCACACACGCAAATATACATACCTACACAGCTTTCCATGGTTTACCCCAGACGCTTCACCTGCCCTGATTCAATCCACTGACAGCACGTCAACCCCGGTATACCACATCGCTCCAATTCACTCTATTCCTTGCCCTCCTTTCACCCTCCTGCATGTTCAGGCCCCGATCACACAAAATCTTTTTCACTCCATCTTTCCACCTCCAATTTGGTCTCCCACTTCTCCTCGTTCCCTCCACCTCCGACACATATATCCTCTTGGTCAATCTTTCCTCACTCATTCTCTCCATGTGCCCAAACCATTTCAAAACACCCTCTTCTGCTCTCTCAACCACGCTCTTTTTATTTCCACACATCTCTCTTACCCTTACGTTACTTACTCGATCAAACAACCTCACACCACACATTGTCCTCAAACATCTCATTTCCAGCACATCCACCCTCCTGCGCACAACTCTATCCATAGCCCACGCCTCGCAACCATACAACATTGTTGGAACCACTATTCCTTCAAACATACCCATTTTTGCTTTCCGAGATAATGTTCTCGACTTCCACACATTCTTCAAGGCTCCCATGATTTTCGCCCCCTCCCCCACCCTATGATCCACTTCCGCTTCCACGGTTCCATCCGCTGCCAGATCCACTCCCAGATATCTAAAACACTTTACTTCCTCCACTTTTTCTCCATTCAAACTTACCTCCCAGTTGACTTGACCCTCAACCCTACTGTACCTAATAACCTTGCTCTTATTCACATCTACTCTTAACTTTCTTCTTTCACACACTTTACCAAACTCAGTCACCAGCTTCTGCAGTTTCTCACATGAATCAGCCACCAGCGCTGTATCATCAGCGAACAACAACTGACTCACTTCCCAAGCTCTCTCATCCCCAACAGACTTCATACTTGCCCCTCTTTCCAAAACTCTTGCATTCACCTCCCTAACAACCCCATCCATAAACAAATTAAACAACCATGGAGAGATCACACACCCCTGCCGCAAACCTACATTCACTGAGAACCAATCACTTTCCTCTCTTCCTACACGTACACATGCCTTACATCATCGATAAAAACTTTTCACTGCTTCTAACAACTTGCCTCCCACACCATATATTCTTAATACCTTCCACAGAGCATCTCTATCAACTCTATCATATGCCTTCTCCAGATCCATAAATGCTACATACAAATCCATTTGCTTTTCTAAGTATTTCTCACATACATTCTTCAAAGCAAACACCTGATCCACACATCCTCTACCACTTCTGAAACCACACTGCTCTTCCCCAATCTGATGCTCTGTACACACCTTCACCCTCTCAATCAATACCCTCCCATATAATTCACCAGGAATACTCAACAAACTTATATCTCTGAAATTTGAGCACTCACTCTTATCCCCTTTGCCTTTGTACAATGGCACTATGCACGCATATATATATATATATATATATATATATATATATATATATATATATATATATATATATATATATATATATATATATATATATATATATATATATATATATATATATACATATATATATATGTATATATATATATATATATATATATATATATATATATATATATATATATATATATATATATATATATATATATATATATATATATATATATATATATATATATATATATATATATATATATATATATATATATATATATGTATATATATATATGTATATATATATATATATATATATATATATATATATATATATATATATATATATATATATATATATATATATATATATATATATATATTTTTTTTTTTTTTTCTTTGTTTATCTTATTTTACTTTGTCGCTGTCTCCCGCGTTAGGGAGGTATTTATTCATTCACTCGTATACGATTATGATGGTTGATCTCTTTTACTTTCTCTTCGTCTCATCTCATTCCATCCTTTCGTTTGATGAGGAAATACAGTCTATCGAAATAATATGTAGATTACAGCAATTTTACCGAACGACATCGTTTCAAAAAGAAAAGTACCAAACTTTTTCCGTGTACTTTTGCTACTCTAATGGATAGCCGCGCAATAGAAAACATGAAATAGTCGTTAATGATGAAATTTTCTCCTTCAAACAGATAGCTATTCGATTATAGCTGGCATTACCCCCTCCTGAAGGCCATATTCACCACAGCACATATTCCATTCGGAGTCGGCTCCAGAGAGGCTATAAGAATTTTATATCATACCATCAGGCGAGGCAACTGGATTCTAAATAGAATACCTTACGGTTATTGGAAATTCTGGTTTTTCTTTTTATCTCTTTTTTATAGAATAGCCAAGAACTTAACAACCCCTCTTATTCCAGATGTGGCATTGCTGGAGTGATCAACTCAAAAGTTTACTGTTGAACTTATTTCAGTTGAAGGTATGGACGATGGTGTTTGGGTGATATCCTACTCTTGGGTTTGTTTGCATATCAGATTTAACAAAGGATCCTAAGCAGCACTTTCCGACCTGTTGAGAGCTGGTGCAGCTGTAGGAGGAGGGCGATGCAATTGTTGTGGTTGGATAT
>NC_092226.1:48566444-48688944 GCF_036320965.1 Panulirus ornatus
TATAAACAAACAAGAGCTCACACAAACACAAATACATGTACACACGCCGACACACATATACACACATTATATTACACAATGTTTAAGAAATGGGATTCCAAAAGTGCAAACATCCTCCCCTTACAATGCAAATGGTTCATTCCAAATAGTTTATCTCACACACACTCACACACACACACACACACACACACACACACACACTAATGTATATATACAGTGCGCAACAGTCGGTCTACAGCTAAGCCAATAGTTTATCCTCGCCTTTGCACTGGCCGATACATGGCTTAGGCTGGAGTGTGTATACATGCACACAAGACTAAAGACATGATACATAGGCAATACTAGGTTAAGAGACGGGGCAACAGGAGTGTAATACTCTCTCTCCGTAGTGCACAAATAACAAACACACACAAACACGCGTACAACTACCGCTTCAGAGATGGTTTCCATTACTACCTTTACTTACATCGTCAGTTCAGTGATAGACCAAATAATCGATTTTCCATTAACAATTTTTCAATATATTCTTTTTTTTTTTTTTTTTCATACTATTCGCCATTTCCCGCGATAGCGAGGTAGCGTTAAGAACAGAGGACTGGGCCTTTGAGGGAATACCCTCACCCGGCACCCTTCTCTGTTCCTTCTTTTGGAAGAAAAAAAAAAAAAAAAAAGAGAGGGGAGGATTTCCAGCCCCCCGCTTTTCAATATATATATATATATATATATATATATATATATATATATATATATATATATATATATATATATATATATATATATATATATATATATATATTTTTTTTTTTTTTCTTTTTTTTTTGCTTTGTCGCTGTCTCCCGCGTTTGCGAGGTAGCGCAAGGAAACAGACGAAAGAAATGGCCCAACCCACCCCCATACATATGTCTTGATTCAATCCACTGACAGCACGTCAACCCCGGTATACCACATCGCTCCAATTCACTCTATTCTTTGCCCTCCTTTCACCCTCCTGCATGTTCAGGCCCCGATCACACAAAATCTTTTTCACTCCATCTTTCCACCTCCAATTTGGTCTCCCTCTTCTCCTCGTTCCCTCCACCTCCGACACATATATCCTCTTGGTCAATCTTTCCTCACTCATTCTCTCCATGTGACCAAACCATTTCAAAACACCCTCTTCTGCTCTCTCAACCACGCTCTTTTTATTTCCACACATCTCTCTCACCCTTACGCTACTTACTCGATCAAACCACCTCACACCAAATATTGTCCTCAAACATCTCATTTCCAGCACATCCATCCTCCTGCGCACAACTCTATCCATAGTCCACGCCTCGCAACCATACAACATTGTTGGAACCACTATTCCTTCAAACATACCCATTTTTGCTTTCCGAGATAATGTTCTCGACTTCCACACATTCTTCAAGGCTTCCAGAATTTTCGCCCCCTCCGCCACCCTATGATCCACTTCCGCTTCCATGGTTCCATCCGCTGCCAGATCCACTCCCAGATATCTAAAACACTTCACTTCCTCCAGTTTTTCTCCATTCAAACTCACCTCCCAATTGACTTGACCCTCAACCCTATTGTACTTAATAACCTTGCTCTTATTCACATTTACTCTTAACTTTCTTCTTTCACACACTTTACCAAACTCAGTCACCAGCTTCTGCAGTTTCTCACATGAATCAGCCACCAGCGCTGTATCATCATCATCATCATATATATATATATATATATATATATATATATATATATATATATATATATATATATATATATATATATATATATATATATATATATATATATATATATATATCCTCCCCTCTCAATTTTTTTTAATTTTCCAAAAGAAGAAACAGAGAAGGGGGCCAGGTGAGGATATTCCCTCAATGGCCCAGTCCTCTGTTCTTAACGCTACCTCGCTAACGCGGGAGATGGCGAATAGTTTAGTTTGAAATATATATATATATATATATATATATATATATATATATATATATATATATATATATATATATATATATATATATATATATATATATATATATATATGTATATATATATATATATATATATATATATATATATATATATATATATATATATATATATATATATATATATATATATATATATATATATATATATATATATATGTATATATATATATATATATATATATATATATATATATATATATATATATATATATATATATATATATATATATATATATATATATATATATATATATATATATATATATGGTCAAATAAATATGCAGAAGAAATACTTTCAGTTGGGAACCAGTAACTTCGTTATAGTTTCGACTTACTCAATGGTAGAAAGCATGAATTATTGAAAATGGAGATTTTGTATGTGAAATATCACTCCTCACATTTACTGTAAATTGTAGCTCAATTGTGCTTTGAAAGCCAGAAAGATAACACTACTTGTACTTGCAGTAAGCTGAAAGTCGAATATTTCCTCAAGGAAATATTCTCTCCACGCTCACTTACTGTAAGTTAGAATTCCAATTTACGTTAGTGCCCAAGAAACGACATACCCCTCACACTTACGATCTGCTGGATCTCTAATGTGCGATCATACCGAGGTGACATACCACCTTTCTGAGACTGGACACGTAAGGCAGTACTTCGCTCTCATCATCTAACCAGTATTCCCACCCACGCCCACTCTCTTAAGTTTGAGCCGCACGCCTCACACCACGCACACAGGGCAGTGATGTGTTCGTCGCGTGCTGCAAAGTCACGAATGTTCATGTGCAACCTTGTTTATGGGGCCATCACCTCACCCCCTCAGGCCACGGCGTATTGACATGTAACTTAATATAACCAGCGAGGACAGAGGCCAAGAAGAAATAGCGGGAAAGACACACTACATTTTGGTATATACAACGGGGAGTAGAACTGGACTTGGGATAGAAATTGCACGTGTCTTGGGGAGGAGGAGAATTTAAGAGGAAACGGAAAAAAAAGATTGCAGGGATTGGATTGGATTATAAACTATGGTCTTATTAGCCAAGGACTGGAGCGTGTAAGACTATTCAGCGCTCTTAATATAGTTTAGAATATTCTATCTTCATTTTAACTCAAACAAATGACTAATGCCAGTTCTGATAGACCAAGAAGGAAAGGACGAAAAGTATAGGAGAGAAAACAGCCAACATGTGTTGGTGAGAGAGTTAAAGCTTGACCTTTGCAGCGTGGTTAAACCTACCAGGAAAAGGAAAATCCCTGGTGCCATAGCTCAAGCCATCACTGCTCCACACAAACCCAACCACCGCGTTAAAGGCCATGTAGACCGGAGAGAGAGAGAGAGAGAGAGAGAGAGAGAGAGAGAGAGAGAGAGAGAGAGAGAGAGAGAGAGAGAGAGAGAGAGAGAGAGAGAGAGAAATTGCAAGGCATAACCCACAAAAGTAGAAATGCATGGGAAAAGTTAAAGTGATCTTAGAGAAGAATCTGAAAAATAAGAGGACTTGAGGTGATATCTTGAAAATGTGTCTGCGATATGCGTCCTTGACAATGTCACGTCAGTGAGCGAAATAGTGGTGGTGAACTTTCTGGGGATGAGTTTGCAATATATAACTGAGGTTTACATGAGCACACATTGATTCAAATCTCCCATTGTACTTCGATAGTATGAATTCCCACAAAGTATCATCCAGGAATATATATGCGTTATCTTTGTGAACACCAGCGCACATCCCTGTATGTGGGTTGTCGCACAGAGATATAAGAAAGATAAACAAAGCAGACGGAAGAACAGGAAAAACATGAAAGGCGGCCCGTGTGAACACCGCGTTTCCGTGGCAGATGAGAGTTGGCCGCAGTCATGCGAGTAATGGTAGATTAATGTCTGAGAGCAGCGTTGGAAGAGGAGATGCTGAACGTGATACATGGCTCTGCACCTCGGGTGGGATTTCTCAGAGACGTGACAGAGGGATTTAAAAGAGCCGTTCAGGATTTGGGGAGAGGAGCATTACGAGGGGAGGTGGACGGAACAACAACAGGTGGAGGTAAGTGACGATGGTGGCCGCCAGGGATATATGAGGTGGACTAACGATGCCTTGAGTCACAGAGATGGCTTAAGAAATTGACCAGTAAGTCGGAAGTACAATATTACGGGAGACAGTGGTAGTGCCAGGGATCACACGTACCAGAGGGCCAAAAAGACGGAAGATCGATGACGTCTTCGTAAAGCGAAGACACACGAGAAAAGGCCTGGAGAGTGAGTTATCACCAGAAGAGGCAGTGGTGAGCTGACATACATTACTATTATGGATATAGAAGAGAAAAAATGGAAACGAGAAATGGAGATCTTATCGTAGGGTATAATAATCTGAGAAGTAAACATAAATGAGGGGGATATACACATTCCATGCGAGATTGATATCAAGATAGAATGGTCAGAAAAAAACATGGTTAGGTGTCTTAGAATACAATTAAAAAAAAGAATAAGGAATGTAAAAATTCCTGCTTTTGGAAATAAGACCTAAGAAAGTTTATATGAAAAATAATGACATGAAAAGAACAGGTAAGGACGAAGGAAAAAAATAAGATGAATTTGCGGCAGACGTTAACTCCACGAAGGAAGCACACCAAGATCAGTAAGGCAAACCAGCAGGAGAACAAGAAAGGAAAAATGCTTGAAAAAGAGGAAAGATTTAGAAAGACTCGTAGGAAATAAACAATTAACAATCAAATTTTTAAAGATGAAAATACATGGAAAAATAAAGAAAACGTTCATCGTAAAATTAAGATGAAGGGTGGAGAAAAAATATGGAACATGGAAAGAAGATGGAAAAACAGCATCTATTAAGAATAAGATCCGGGGAAATTGCATGACCCACCGGCTGGCGACGGCAGCGGAGGTAATCACAAGTGTCTGGGAGATGGAGGTGTGGACGTGTGTGGCAGATGAGAAAGTTTGAGAAGAGGAGAGAATGGCAGTGGAGTGAAGCGAAGTCTTTGTGTATTGTTCATTTATGCACAAGGATGGATGCGTAATGAACTTTTAAAACTATAAAGTATAAAGCTCATAGACTATGAATAAAGTATTTGGAGAGAAAGTACGATGAGATAAGATAAGTAAGATCTTAAAGACAAAGTGCCGATTAGTTTACTTCAGCAAGAGGGAGAAAGAGACGCTATACTTAATTTGATTAATTAAGTTAGCCTCAAGACCCCTTTTGTGGGGTTCCTGCAGCTTAAAGGTTGCCTTCCAATCAGAGGCGAGAAGTTTCTCGACGAGACTTTACTTCTTTCTTCACTGTTGATGCCGCAAGCCTCGCTAGAGGTGTCTTTTCACTCGCGGGGTAACCGTACACATGTGGAGTCCGGTAACACCTGCTATACTCATGATGAGAGACACGGAGAAAATTAACAAAAAGATCTATTTCATTCATGCACATAGAGCTATACTGATTTTATATTTCCACAGATACAACGATATTGTGATTTTATTTACCCTCTGATATAAAATCGAAAAATGGATAGTGGGAGTACTATTGACACAACATTTATAGAGACAAATTCGGTGAAAGAGGAGGTGAACAACAGCTGTAGAGGTAGTGTGAGATACCAATAAAAAGTTGAAGTTTGAGTGGAGTCACTCCAGGTGTTGTTTATAGTTGGAACGATAAACAAAAAGGGGAATAATGTGTAGTCTGTTGCTTGCAGATGATTTAATGAGAACAGCCAACGGTTGAGGGGTATGTGAATGACACGACACGAAAATCTAAAGATAGAAAAAGACCTGAATTTTATAATACAGCAAAAATTATGTTAATTGTGAGGAAAGGTAGGGGAGGGCAGGACCCGAAATGAAAAAGTGAAAGAAGAATCTGAGTTCTACAAAGCAATGTAGAAGCGTTCAGGCGGAGTCGTAAGTGAAGGAGGAAGTAGTATGAGAGATGCGAGCGTATGCATGAATTCCGAAAAATTCAAGTTTCAGGAACCGTTTACGACGAGAAAATGCAATAGAATTTATAGCAAAAATCTGCGAAACAGCAATGGAACCAGTGTTATTGGATAGAGGAGATATTTGGTCGAAAACGAGATGGAAAAATAATGCCTCCAAAAGCGGAGATAAAGGTTAATATGAGAGATGGATGCTGAAGCGATTGCTTAGGGAAAACTAATTGATTACATTATGGAAGAGAAAAGGGGAGAGAAAAGGGAAGAGAAAGGGGCAAAGGGGATAAGAGTGAGTGCTCAAATTACAGAGGTATAAGTTTGTTGAGTATTCCTGGTAAATTATATGGGAGGGTATTGATTGAGAGGGTGCAGGCATGTACAGAGCATCAGATTGTGGAAGAGTAATGTGGTTTCAGAAGTGGTAGAGGATGTGTGGATCAGGTGTTTGCTTTGAAGAATTTATGTGAGAAATACTTAGAAAAGCAAATGGATTTGTATGTAGCATTTATGGATGTGGAAAAGGCATATGATAGAGTTGATGGAGATGCTCTGTTGAAGGTAATAAGAATATATGGTGTAGGAGGCAAGTTGTTAGAAGCATTGAAAAGTTTTTATCGAGGATGTAAGGCATGTGTACGTGGAGGAAGAGAGGAAAGTGATTGGTTCTCAGTGAATGTAGGTTTGCGGCAGGGGTGTGTGATGTCTCCATGGTTGTTTAATTTGTTTATGGATGGGGTTGTTAGGGAGGTAAATGCAAGAGTTTTGGAAAGAGGGGCAAGTATGAAGTCTGTTGGGGATGAGAGAGCTTGGGAAGTGAGTCAGTTGTTGTTCGCTGATGATACAGCGCTGGTGGCTGATTCATGTGAGAAACTGCAAAAGCTGGTGACTGAGTTTGGTAAAGTGTGTGAAAGAAGAAAGTTAAGAGTAAATGTGAATAAGAGCAAGGTTATTAGGTACAGTAGGGTTGACGGTCAAGTCAATTGGGATTTAAGTTTGAATGGAGAAATAGTGGAGGAAGTAGTGTTTTAGATATCTGGGAGTGGATCTGGCAGCGGATGGAACCATGGAAGCGGAATTGGATCATAGGGTGGGGGAGGTGGCGAAAATGCTGGGAGCCTTGAAGAATGTGTGGAAGTCGAGAACATTATCTCGGAAAGCAAAAATGGGTATGTTTGAAGGAATAGTGGTTCCAACAATGTTGTATGGTTGCGAGGCGTGGGCTATGGATAGAGTTGTGCGAAGGAGGATGGATGTGCTGGAAATGAGATGTTTGAGGACAATGTGTGGTGTGAGGTGGTTTCATCGAGTAAGTAACGTAAGGGTAGGAGAGATGTCTGGAAATAAAAAGAGCGTGGTTGAGAGAGCAGAAGAGGGTGTTTTGAAATGGTTTGGGCACATGGAGAGAATGAGTGAGGAGAGATTGAACCAGAGGATATACGTGTCGGAGGTGGAGGGAACGAGGAGAAGAGGGAGACCAAATTGGAGGTGGAAAGATGGAGTGAAAAAGATTTTGTGTGATCGGCGCCTGAACATGCAGGAGGGTGAAAGGAGGGCAAGGAATAGAGTGAATTGTATCGATGTGGTATACCGGGGTTGACGTGCTGGGAGTGGATTGAATCAGGGCATGTGAAGCGTCTGGGGTAAACCATGGAAAGCTGTGTAGGTATGTATATTTGCGTGTGTGGACGTATGTATATACATGTGTATGGGGGTGGGTTGGGCCATTTCTTTCGTCTGTTTCCTTGCGCTACCTCGCAAACGCGGGAGACAACGACAAACCACAAAAAAAAAAAAAAATATATATATATATATATATATATATATATATATATATATATATATATATATATATATATATATTTATATATATATATATATATATATATATATATATATATATATATATATATATATATATATATATATATATATATGTATATATATATATATATATATATATATATATATATATATATATATATATATACATATATATATATATATGTATATATATGTATATATGTATATATATATATATATATATATATATATAAATATATATATATATATATTTATTTTTTTTATTATACTTTGTCGCTGTCTCCCGCGTTTGCGAGGTAGCGCAAGGAAACAGACGAAAGAAATGGCCCAACCCCCCCCCATACACATGTATATACATACGTCCACACACGCAAATATACATACCTACACAGCTTTTCATGGTTTACGCCAGATGCTTCACCTGCCTTGATTCAATCCACTGACAGCACGTCAACCCCGTTATACCACATCGCTCCAATTCACTCTATTCCTTGCCCTCCTTTCACCCTCCTGCATGTTCAGGCCCCGATCACACAAAATCTTTTTCACTCCATCTTTCCACCTCCAATTTGGTCTCCCTCTTCTCCTCGTTCCCTCCACCTCCGACACATATATCCTCTTGGTCAATCTTTCCTCACTCATTTTCTCCATGTGCCCAAACCACTTCAAAACACCCTCTCCTGCTCTCTCAACCACGCTCTTTTTATTTCCACACATCTCTCTTACCCTTACGTTACTCACTCGATCAAACCACCTCACACCACACATTGTCCTCAAACATCTCATTTCTAGCACATCCATCCTCCTGCGCACAACTCTATCCATAGCCCACGCCTCGCAACCATACAACATTGTTGGAACCACTATTCCTTCAAACATACCCATTTTTGCTTTCCGAGATAATGTTCTCGACTTCCACACATTCTTCAAGGCCCCCAGAATTTTCGCCCCCTCCCCCACCCTATGATCCACTTCCGCTTCCATGGTTCCATCCACTGACAGATCCACTCCCAGATATCTAAAACACTTCACTTCCTCCAGTTTTTCTCCATTCAAACTCACCTCCCAATTGACTTGACCCTCAACCCTACTGTACCTAATAACCTTGCTCTTATTCACATTTACTCTTAACTTTCTTCTTCCACACACTTTACCAAACTCAGTAACCAGCTTCTGCAGTTTCTCACGAGAATCAGCCACCAGAGCTGTATCATCAGCGAACAACAACTGACTCACTTCCCAAGCTCTCTCATCCCCAACAGACTTCATACTTGCCCCTCTTTCCAAAACTCTTGCATTTACCTCCCTAACAACCCCATCCATAAAGAAATTAGACAACCATGGAGACATCACACACCCCTGCCGCAAACCTACTTTCACTGAGAACCAATCACTTTCCTCTCTTCCTACCCGTACAAATGCCTTACATCCTCGAAAAAACTTTTCAGTGCTTCTAACAACTTTCCTCCCACACCATATATTCTTAATACCTTCCACAGAGCATCTCTATCAACTCTATCATATGCCTTCTCCAGATCCATAAATGCTACATACAAATCCATTTGCTTTTCTAAGTATTTCTCACA
This sequence comes from Panulirus ornatus, assembly GCF_036320965.1. NCBI lineage: Eukaryota > Metazoa > Arthropoda > Malacostraca > Decapoda > Palinuridae > Panulirus > Panulirus ornatus. The sequence goes on from NC_092226.1 coordinate 48,575,779, forward strand.
TACATTCTTCAAAGCAAACACCTGATCCACACATCCTCTACCACTTCTGAAACCACACTGCTCTTCCCCAATCTGATGCTCTGTACATGTCTTCACCCTCTCAATAAATAACCTCCCATATAATTTACCAGGAATACTCAACAAACTTATACCTCTGTAATTTGAGCACTCACTCTTATCCCCTTTGTCTTTGTACAATGGCACTATGCACGCATTCCGCCAATCCTCAGGCACCTCACCATGAGTCATACATACATTAAATAACCTTACCAACCAGTCAACAATACAGTCACCCCTTTTTTAATAAATTCCACTACAATACCATCCAAACCTGCGGCCTTGCCGGCTTTCATCTTCCGCAAAGCTTTCACTACCTCTTCTCTGTTTACCAAATCATTTTCCCTAACCCTCTCACTTTGCACACCACCTCGACCAAAACACCCTATATCTGCCACTCTATCATCAAACACATTCAACAAACCTTCAAAATACTCACTCCATATATAGTTGTTAGAAGCAGTGAAAAGTTTTTATCGACTATGTAAGGCATATGTACGTGTAGGAATTACTGTACCTAATTACCATGCTCTTATTCACATTTACTCTTAACTTTCTTCTTTCACAAACTTTACCAAACTCAGTCACCAGCTTCTGCAGTTTCTCACATGAATCAGCCACCAGCGCTGTATCATCAGCGAACAACAACTGACACTTCCCAAGCTCTCTCATCACCAACAGACTTCATACTTGCCCGTCTTTAAAAATCTCTTCCGTTCACCTCCCTAACAACCCCATCCATAAACAAATTAAACAACCATGGAGACATCACACACCCCTGCCGCAAACCTACATTCACTAAGAACCAATCACTTTCCTCTCTTCCTACACGTACACATGCCTTACATCCTCGATAAAAACTTTTCACTGCTTCTAACAACTTGCCTCCCACACCATATATTCTTAATACCTTCCACAGAGCATCTCTATCAACTCTATCATATGCCTTCTCCTGATCCATAAATGCTACATACCAATCCATTTGCTTTTCTAAGTATTTCTCACATACATTCTTCAAAGCAAACACCTGATCCACACATCCTCTACCACTTCTGAAACCACACTGCTCTTCCCCAATCTGATGCTCTGTACATGCTTTCACCCTCTCAATCAATACCCTCCCATATAATTTACCAGGAATAGTCAACAAACTTATACCTCTGTAATTTGAGCACTCACTCTTATCTCCTTTGCCTTTGTTACAATGGCACTATGCACGCATTCCGCCAATCCTCAGGCACCTCACCGTGAGTCATACATACATTAAATAACCTTACCAACCAGTCAACAATACAGTCACCCCCTTTTTTAATAAATTCCACTGCAATACCATCCAAACCTGCTGCCTTGCCGGCTTTCATCTTCCGCAAAGCTTTCACTACTTCTCTGTTTACCAAATCATTTTCCCTAACCCTCTCACTTTGCACACCACCTCGACCAAAACACCCTATATCTGCCACTCTATCATCAAACACATTCAACAAACCTTCAAAATACTCACTCCATCTCTTTCTCACATCACCACTACTTGTTATCACCTCCCCATTTGCGCCCTTCACTGAAGTTCCCATTTGCTCCCTTGTCTTACGCACTTTATTTACCTCCTTCCAGAACATCGTTTTATTCTCCCTAAAATTTAGTGATACTCTCTTACCCCAACTCTCATTTGCCCTTTTTTTCACCTCTTGCAAATTTCTCTTGACCTCCTGTCTCTTTCTTTTATACGTCTCCCACTCAACTGCATTTTTTCCCTGCAAAAATCGTCCAAATGCCTCTCTCTTCTCTTTCACTAATACTCTTACTTCTTCATCCCACCACTCACTACCCTTTCTAATCAACCCACCTCCCACTCTTCTCATGCCACAAGCATCTTTTGCGCAATCCATCACTGATTCCCTAAATACATCCCATACATCCCTAGGAAGAGAGGAAAGTGATTGGTTCTCAGTGAAAGTAGGTTTGCGGCAGGGGTGTGTGATGTCTCCATGGTTGTCTAATTTCTTTATGGATGGGGTTGTTAGGGAGGTAAATGCAAGAGTTTTGGAAAGAGGGGCAAGTATGAAGTCTGTTGGGGATGAGAGAGCTTGGGAAGTGAGTCAGTTGTTGTTCGCTGATGATACAGCTCTGGTGGCTGATTCATGTGAGAAACTGCAGATATATATATATATATATATATATATATATATATATATATATATATATATATATATATATATATATATATATATATATATATATATATATATATATTTTTTTTTTTTTTTTTTTCAAACTATTCGCCATTTCCCGCGTTAGCGGGGTAGCGTTAAGAACAGAGAACTGGGCCACTGAGGGAATATCCTCACCTGGCCACCTTCTCTGTTCCTTCTTTTGGAAAATTAAAAAAAAAGAATTGAGAGGGGAGGATTTTCAGCCCCCCGCTCCCTCCCCTTTTAGTCGCCTTCTACGACACGCAGGGAATACGTGGGAAGTATTCTTTCTCCCCTATCCCCAGGGATATATATATATATATATATATATATATATATATATATATATATATATATATATATATATATATATATATATATATATATATATATATATATATATATATATATATATGGAATTTATTAAAAAAGGGGGTGACTGTATTGTTGACTGGTTGGTAAGGTTATTTAATGTATGTATGACTCATGGTGAGGTGCCTGAGGATTGGCGGAATGCGTGCATAGTGCCATTGTACAAAGGCAAAGGGGATAAGAGTGAGTGCTCAAATTACAGAGGTATAAGTTTGTTGAGTATTCCTGGTAAATTATATGGGAGGGTATTGATTGAGAGGGTACAGAGCATCAGATTGGGGAAGAGCAGTGTGGTTTCAGAAGTGGTAGAGGATGTGTGGATCAGGTGTTTGCTTTGAAGAATGTATGTGAGAAATACTTAGAAAAGCAAATGTATTTGTATGTAGTATTTATGGATCTGGAGAAGGCATATGATAGAGTTGATAGAGATGCTCTGTGGAAGGTATTAAGAATATATGGTGTGGGAGGCAAGTTGTTAGAAGCAGTGAAAAGTTTTTATCGAGGATGTAAGGCATGTGTACGTGTAGGAAGAGAGGAAAGTGATTGGTTCTCAGTGAATGTAGGTTTGCGGCAGGGGTGTGTGATTTCTCCATGGTTGTTTAATTTGTTTATGGATGGGGTTGTTAGGGAGGTGAATGCAAGAGTTTTGGAAAGAGGGGCAAGTATGAAGTCTGTTGGGGATGAGAGAGCTTGGGAAGTGAGTCAGTTGTTGTTCGCTGATGATACAGCGCTGGTGGCTGATTCATGTGAGAAACTGCAGAAGCTGGTGACTGAGTTTGGTAAAGTGTGTGAAAGAAGAAAGTTAAGAGTAAATGTGAATAAGAGCAAGGTTATTAGGTACAGTAGGGTTGAGGGTCAAGTCAATTGGGAGGTGAGTTTGAATGGAGAAAAACTGGAGGAAGTGAAGTGTTTTAGATATCTGGGAGTGGATCTGGCAGCGGATGGAACCATGGAAGCGGAAGTGGATCATAGGGTGGGGGAGGGGGCGAAAATTCTGGGAGCCTTGAAGAATGTGTGGAAGTCGAGAACATTATCTCGGAAAGCAAAAATGGGTATGTTTGAAGGAATAGTGGTTCCAACAATGTTGTATGGTTGCGAGGCGTGGACTATGGATAGAGTTGTGCGCAGGAGGATGGATGTGCTGGAAATGAGATGTTTGAGGACAATGTGTGGTGTGAGGTGGTTTGATCGAGTAAGTAACGTAAGGGTAAGAGAGATGTGTGGAAATAAAAAGAGCGTGGTTGAGAGAGCAGAAGAGGGTGTTTTGAAATGGTTTGGTCACATGGAGAGAATGAGTGAGGAAAGATTGTCCAAGAGGATATACGTGTCGGAGGTGGAGGGAACGAGGAGAAGAGGGAGACCAAATTGGAGGTGGAAAGATGGAGTGAAAAAGATTTTGTGTGATCGGGGCCTGAACATGCAGGAGGGTGAAAGGAGGGCAAGGAATAGAGTGAATTGTATCGATTTGGTATACCGGGGTTGACGTGCTGTCAGTGGATTGAATCAAGGCATGTGAAGCGTCTGGGGTAAACCATGGAAAGCTGTGTAGGTATGTATATACATGTGTATGGGGGTGGGTTGGGCCATTTCTTTCGTCTGTTTTCTTGCGCTACCTCGCAAACGCGGGAGACAGCGACAAAGCAAAAAAAATATATATATATATATATATATAAATATATATATATATATATATATATATATATAAAAAAAAAAATATATATATATATATATATATATATATATATATATATATATATATATATATATATATATATATATATATATATATATATATATATATATATATATATATATATATATATATATATATATATATATATATATATATATATCCCTAGGGATAGGGGAGAAAGAGTACTTCCCACGTATTCCCTGCGTGTCGTAGAAGGCGACTAAAAGGGGAGGGAGCATGGGGCTGGAAATCCTCCCCTCTCTTTTTTTTTTCTTTTTCTTTTTTTAGTTGTCCAGGAGAGGGAACAAAGCAGGGGGCCAGGTGAGGAACTCTCTCAAAGGCCCGTCCTCTGTTCTTAACGCTACCTCGCTAACGCGGGAAATGGCGAATAGTTTGAAAGAAAGAAAAGTGTACATATATATATATATATATACATATATATATATATATATATATATATATATATATATATATATATATATATATATATATATATTTCTTTTTTTTTTATTCATTATATATTTTATATAATTCTTTGTTGCTGTCTTCCCCGTTTGCGAGGTGGCACAACGAAACAGACGAAAGAATGGCCCAACGCACCCACATATACATGTATATATCATTGAATATCATTCAATCTTCTATTATCAAATACACAAAGAATTATAATCTTAATATTAGTGATGGTCTGTACAATTTAGATAACTTTATTGTTTATAAGATTTGTAAAATGATAAGTTTGTGAACGCTCGTTGTATATTTTGGACAATCACATGTTTACGAAATGGCGTCCTAGCTTCTTCTCTTCGATGTATATCAACTGACTGTTTTATTTTTCTCTTTTGTCTCCCCTGATGATGTGATTATTACACGAAAGTGCATTTGGGAACTTTTCGTGTTTTATTTTCCCCATGGATTCATAGGAATATCTTGATAACGCACAAAATTGTGATCCTTTCCAACATGGATTCCACACGGCTCTAGCATTACTTCTCTACAAGCTGTCCTGGACTTTCTCCTTTCATTACTGTTTTCTCTAAATCGCTAATCAAGGCTCACCAACTAAAGTTACGATTTGAATTCCTTCGGAAATGCCTTGATGAACAAGTGATGCCAAGATCTGTCCTACCTCAACGTTTGTTGCAGCTGTCTGGTCGACCATTCGACCAATTTGAAAATATTGTTTTAAAGAAAAATATTGAATTAAAGAAACTTGAAATGGAAGAGGCTTTTCGCATTTCAAGAGAGAAGAAACGTGCCATTCTAATGAAAATACCGACACACTGGAAAAACCGGATGTTGGACTATTGCTATGATGAATCAAGGAAAGAACGCAATAAGCTATAAGTGTCACTAAATCGTAAGTTGGACCATCTTATTGAAAACAGCGACTGGACCAAGAACACAAACCCATCTTTTGTGGTAAACCTGTCTAATAAACAACTAGGTAAAGATTCCTTGTGTGCATTTGGCTTTGGTGTAAGTTTTGTGTGCTCAAACAAAGAAGCCAGCTGTGTTGATGACACAAAGTCTTTTTGTAATTTAGAAAAATACAGTAATTTAAGTAATGATGATATTAATATTTATAAGGATTTAGTGTATGCCAGTTTGTCAAAACCAGTGGAAGCTAATTGCCCTAAAAGATTCATAAGAGCTATCAACACCTTAAAAAAAGACAAGTATACACATATTACTAAAGCAGATAAGACTAACACTGTTGTGATTTTAGACAAAAGTAACTATCTATCTAAAATGAATGATCTAAATGATAACACAACATATTCTAAACTTAGTAAAAATCCCTTAGAAGCAGTTAATTCTCACTTCAATAAAGAAATGAGGTTGTTGTTGAAAGGTAACATTTCTCTTATCAAAAATTTGTCATCTTTGTCCCCTTCATTGCCATATATGTATGGACTTATCAAAACACGTAAAAAATTTTCCAGCAAGACCTATAGTGAGTTCAGTAGGCTCCATCACATATAAATTATCAAAATGGTTAGTTTCCTTATTAAGCCCCTTAGTGGGTAAGGTATCAAATTCTAATATCATGAACAATGTAGATTTAGTCAACAAGCTAAACAATATCAATATTAATTTTGATTTCAAACTAGTTAGCTGTGATGTTTCCTCACTTTTCACTAAAGTTCCAGTTGATGACCTTTTAGAATATTTATTTGATGTCTTGGATGATATTCATTTACCTGTTTCAAAGTCTAATTTCATTGAACTGATAAAATTATGTATAAAAGACTGTGTCTTTCAATTTAATGGAGATTATTATGCTCAAAAATTTGGTATGGCAATGGGCAACCCTCTTTCACCTGTACTAAGTATTCTTTATATGGAATTTTTTGAAACAAAATTACTAAAGGATATCTTACCTTCTAATGCAATTTGGTTTAGGTATGTAGATGATGTTCTTTGTGTTTGGCCAACAAATGATTATTTACAAATATTTCTCCCCTTACTTAACAATTTAGTACCTTCCATCAAATTTACTGTAGAAAATGAAAATAATGGTATGTTACCATTTTTAGATTGCATGATCCATAGACAAGGAAACAAGTTTGAGTTTAGCATATACAGAAAACCCACCATTGTATGCTCATATATCCATTATTACTCATCTCAACATGACAGAGTTAAATTAACATTTCAATTTATGTTCCTTACGGCATTACGTTTTTGCAGTCCAGAGTTTATTGATGATGAGTTTGAGAAGATATATTCTATTGGATCTAAGTTAAAGTACCCTAGATCTTTCATTGATAAATCCCTTAAGTTAGCAAAGAAATCATTTAATAGAGTTGAGCCCAAACCTCCCATTGACACCAAAAACCTTTTAGTTCTCCCTTTTAATAATAATTTCACTTTGCTTCCCATGTCGCTTAAATCCTTTAATGTCAATGTTGCCTTTAGCAACAATAATACTTTAAAGAATATCTTAATCAGGAATTCACCAGAAAATTCTCTTGGTTGCATCTATAAAGTTCCTTGTGGAAAGTGTGATAAATTTTATGTTGGTCAGACTGGTAAGGATCTTTCTGTGAGACTTAAGCAACATAAATGTAGTATAAGAACGGGACAAGAATCAAATGCCTTGTTTAATCATGTCAAAAACTATGATCATTTTATTGACTGGAGTAACGCCATCTCAGTTGTTAACTCTAACTCTATTACCAAGAGAAATATCATTGAATCTTCTATTATCAAATACACTAAGAATTATAATCTTGATATTAGTGATGGTCCGTACAAATTAGATATATATATATATATATATATATATATATATATATATATATATATATATATATATATATATATATATATATATATATATATATATATATATATATATATATATATATATATTTGCTCTCAGCTTTCATCTTTAACAGACTTCATCAAACCCAGTCACCACCTTTTGCATTTTCTCACTCAAATCAGCCACCAGCGAAATATCATCAGTAAACAACAACTGACTCACTTCCCAAGCTCTCTCAACCACAACAGACTGCATACTTCTCCCTCTCTCCAAAACTCTTGCATTAACCTACCTAACAACCCCATTCATAAACACTTTAAACAACCTTGGAGACATCATGCACCACTGCCAAATCCACTCCCAGATATCTAAAACACTTCACTTCCTCCATTTTTTCTCCATTCAAACGTACCTCCCAATTGACTTGTCCCTCAACCCTACTCTGCCGAATAACCTTGCTCTTATCCACATTTACTCTCAGCTTTCTTCTTTCCCACACGTTACCAGACTTAGTCATCAGTTTCTGCAGTTTCTCACCCGAATAAGCCACGAACGCTGTATAATCAGCGAACAACAACTGACTCACTTCCCAAGCTCTCTCTTCCACAACAGACTGTTTACTTGTCCCTTTCTGCAAAACTCTTGCATTTAGCTCCTTATCAACCCCATCCATAAACTAACTAGGCAACCATGGAGACGTCACACACCCCTGCAGTAAACCGACATTCACTGAGTACCAATCACTTTCCTCTCTCCTTACTCGTACACATTCCTTATATCCTCAATAAAAACTTTTCACTGAATCACAACTTACCTCCTACACCATATATTCTTAATACCTTCCACAGAGCATCTCTATCAACTCTAACATATGCCTTCTCCAGATTCATAGATCCTACATAGATATCCATTTGCTTTTCTAAGTATTTTTCATATACATTCTTCAAAGGAAACACCAGATCCACACATCCTCTACCACTTCTGAAACCACACTGCTCTTCCCCAATCTGATGCTCTGTACAAGCCTTCACCCTTTCAGTCAATACCCTTCCATATAATTTCCCAGGAAAACTTAACATTCTTATACCTCTGTAATTTGAGCACTCATCTTTATCCCCTTTGCCTTAGAATTCTAATATGGCACTATGTATGCATTCCGCGAATCATCAGGCACCTTACCATAGCCATATATACATTGAATATCCTTACTAACATATATATATATATATATATATATATATACATATATATATATATATATATATATATATATATATATATATATATATATATATATATATATATATATATATATATATATATATATATATATATATATATATATATATATATATATATATATATATATATATATATATATATATATATATATATATATATATATATATATATATATATATATATATATATATATATATATATATATATATATATATATATATATATATATATATATATATATATATATATATATATATATATATATATATATATATATATATATATATATATATATATATATATATATATAAATATATATATATATATATATATATATATATATATATATATATATATATATATATATATATATATATATATATATATATATATATATATATATATATATATATATATATATATATATATATATATATATATATCCCTGGGGATAGGGGATTAAGAATACTTCCCACGTATTCCCTGCGTGTTGTAGAGGGCAACTAAAAGGGGAGGGAGCGGGAGGCTGGAAATCCTCCCCTCTCTTTTTTTTTTTTTTAATTTTCCAAAAGAAGGAACAGAGGGGGTCCAGGTGAGGATATTCCACAAAGGCCCAGTCCTCTGTTCTTAACGCTACCTCGCTAACGCGGGAAATGGCGAATAGTTTAAAATTTTAAAATAGTTTAAAAGATATATATATATATATATATATATATATATATATATATATATATATATATATATATATATATATATATATATATATATATATATATATACATTTATTTTTTTTTATTATACTTTGTCGCTGTCTCCCGCGTTTGCGAGGTAGCGCAAGGAAACAGACGAAAGAAATGGCCCAACCCCCCCCCCATACACATGTATATACATACGTCCACACACGCAAATATACATACCTACACAGCTTTCCATGGTTTACCCCAGACGCTTCACATGCCTTGCTTCAATCCACTGACAGCACGTCAACCCCGGTATACCACATCGCTCCAATTCACTCTATTCCTTGCCCTCCTTTCACCCTCCTGCATGTTCAGGCCCCGATCACACAAAATCTTTTTCACTCCATCTTTCCACCTCCAATTTGGTCTCCCTCTTCTCCTTGTTCCCTCCACCTCCGACACATATATCCTCTTGGTCAATCTTTCCTCACTCATCCTCTCCATGTGCCCAAACCACTTCAAAACACCCTCTTCTGCTCTCTCAACCACGCTCTTTTTATTTCCACATATCTCTCTTACTCTTACGTTACTCACTCGATCAAACCACCTCACACCACACATTGTCCTCAAACATCTCATTTCCAGCACATCCATCCTCCTGCGCACAGCTCTATCCATAGTCCACGCCTCGCAACCATACAACATTGTTGGAACCACTATTCCTTCAAACATACCCATTTTTGCTTTCCGAGATAATGTTCTCGACTTCCACACATTCTTCAAGGCCCCCAGGATTTTCGCCCCCTCCCCCACCCTATGATCCACTTCCGCTTTCATGGTTCCATCCGCTGCCAGATCCACTCCCAGATATCTAAAACACTTCACTTCCTCCAGTTTTTCTCCATTCAAACTCACCTCCCAATTGACTTGACCCTCAACCCTACTGTACCTAATAACCTTGCTCTTATTCACATTTACTCTTAACTTTCTTCTTCCACACACTTTACCAAACTCAGTCACCAGCTTCTGCAGTTTCTCACATGAATCAGCCACCAGCGCTGTATCATCAGCGAACAACAACTGACTCACTTCCCAAGCTCTCTCATCCCCAACAGACTTCATACTTGCCCCTCTTTCCAAAACTCTTGCATTTACCTCCCTAACAACCCCATCCATACACAAATTAAACAACCATGGAGACATCACACACCCCTGCCGCAAACCTACATTCACTGAGAACCAATCACTTTCCGCTCTTCCTACACGCACACATGCCTTACATCCTCGATAAAAACTTTTCACTGCTTCTAACAACTTTCCTCCCACACCATATATTCTTAATACCTTCCACAGAGCATCTCTATCAACTCTATCATATGCCTTCTCCAGATCCATAAATGCTACATACAAATCCATTTGCTTTTCTAAGTATTTCTCACATACATTCTTCAAAGCAAACACCTGATCCACACATCCTCTACCACTTCTGAAACCACACTGCTCTTCCCCAATCTGATGCTCTGTACATGCCTTCACCCTCTCAATCAATACCCTCCCATATAATTTACCAGGAATACTCAACAAACTTATACCTCTGTAATTTGAGCACTCACTCATATCCCCTTTGCCTTTGTACAATGGCACTATGCACGCATTCCGCCAATCCTCAGGCACCTCACCATGAGTCATACATACATTAAATAACCTTACCAACCAGTCAACAATACAGTCACCCCCTTTTTTAATAAATTCCACTGCAATACCATCCAAACCTGCTGCCTTGCCGGCTTTCATCTTCCGCAAAGCTTTCACTACCTCTTCTCTGTTTACCAAATCATTTTCCCTAACCCTCTCACTTTGCACACCACCTCGACCAAAACACCCTATATCTGCCACTCTATCATCAAACACATTCAACAAACCTTCAAAATACTCATTCCATCTCCTTCTCACATCACCACTACTTGTTATCACCTCCCCATTTGCGCCCTTCACTGAAGTTCCCATTTGCTCCCTTGTCTTACGCACTTTATTTACCTCCTTCCAGAACATCTTTTTATTCTCCCTAAAATTTAATGATACTCTCTCACCCCAACTCTCATTTGCCCTTTTTTTCACCTCTTGCACCTTTCTCTTGACCTCATGTCTCTTTCTTTTATACATCTCCCACTCAATTGCATTTTTTCCCTGCAAAAATCGTCCAAATGCCTCTCTCTTCTCTTTCACTAATACTCTTACTTCTTCATCCCACCACTCACTACCCTTTCTAATCAACCCACCTCCCACTCTTCTCATGCCACAAGCATCTTTTGCGCAATCCATCACTGATTCCCTAAATACATCCCATTCCTCCCCCACTCCCCTTACTTCCATTGTTCTCACCTTTTTCCATTCTGTACTCAGTCTCTCCTGGTACTTCCTCACACAGGTCTCCTTCTCAAGCTCACTTACTCTCACCACCCTCTTCACCCCAACATTCACTCTTCTTTTCTGAAAACCCATACAAATCTTCACCTTAGCCTCCACAAGATAATGATCAGACATCCCTCCAGTTGCACCTCTCAGCACATTAACATCCAAAAGTCTCTCTTTCGCACGCCTGTCAATTAACACGTAATCCAATAACGCTCTCTGGCCATCTCTCCTACTTACATAAGTATACTTATGTATATCTCGCTTTTTAAACCAGGTATTCCAATCATCAGTCCTTTTTCAGCACATAAATCTACAAGCTCTTCACCATTTCCATTTACAACACTGAACACCCCATGTATACCAATTATTCCCTCAACTGCCACATTACTCACCTTTGCATTCAAATCACACATCACTATGACCCGGTCTCGTGCATCAAAACCACTAACACACTCATTCAGCTGCTCCCAAAACACTTGCCTCTCTTGATCTTTCTTCTCATGCCCAGGTGCATATGCACCAATAATCACCCAACTCTCTCCATCAACTTTCAGTTTTACCCATATTAATCGAGAATTTACTTTCTTACACTCTATCACATACTCCCACAACTCCTGTTTCAGGAGTATTGCTACTCCTTCCCTTGCTCTTGTCCTCTCACTAACCCCTGACTTTACTCCCCAGACATTCCCAAACCACTCTTCCCCTTTACCCTTGAGCTTCGTTTCACTCAGAGCCAAAACATCTCTTTTCCTCAAACATACTACCTATCTCTCTTTTTCACATCTTGGTTACATCCACACACATTTAGGCACCCCACTCTGAGCCTTCGAGGAGGATGAGCACTCCCCGCGTGACTCCTTCTTCTGTTTCCCATTTTAGAAAGTTAATACAAGGAGGGGAGGATTTCTGGCCCCCCGATCCCGTCCCCTCTAGTCGCTTTCTACGACACGCGAGGAATACGTGGGAAGTATTCTTTCACCCCTATCCCCAGGGATAATATACATATATATATACATATACACATACACACACATACACATACATACGCACATACACACACACACACACACACACACATACATATATATACATATGAGAAATGTAAGAAACAATTTAGAAAACTGAAACTTCTAGCTTGAAATGAATGAAAAAAAAGAATGTCACATAATGGTTCAACCTCTGGCTATGGAAAAAAGGAAATGTATAATTTATTTACACAAACGTCAATAGCAGTTCTCATCAATTTAACCACTGTATCAATAAGCTTCAATGTCTAAGCTACATTTTTCTCCAATTTCACTATTTTCCTTCACATTTTCAATTGTGTCTGAAGGTTCTACTTCAAGAGTGATTGTTTTTCCAGTAAGGGTCTTCACATCTTGGTTACATCCACACACATTTAGGCACCCCACTCTGAGCCTTCGAGGAAGATGCTTTACTTTATATATATATATATATATATATATATATATATATATATATATATATATATATATATATATATATATATATATATATATATATATATATCTATTTATATCTTCAACAACTTAACCAAGGATATCAAGCAACAAACTATGACCGTAGGGAAGTGTAGCGTCGTAAATCATAACGTTCATTAAGGAGCTGAAATTACTTCCTACAGTGTTGCCAACTCTGCTCTCAGCACTAGTGTTTATCGAAGTCCAAGCGAGTGTGCCAGGTGTTGGGACCTCGTCCAGCACTGGCACTAGCCCTGGTGCCATATGCATGGTATCCTATACTAGCCTGAACTCACGAGCATTTCTTACGAAAATTCTTCCAGAGAAACCCCAGTTGCTTCACCGGTTAGTAATGTTAAGGGGAACTTTAAATAGTTTTATGTAACAGGTGGCGTTCATAAGTGATCGTATGCGTCGCGTACAGTAGCAGCAGCCGAGGCAACAGCAGCGGCAGCAGCAGCAGTGGCCTGATCAATCACTAGCAGTCAGTTTGGGTTGGATCATAATTCCAGTCACTTTTCAGGGGATTTTATTATCCCCGAACTTCAAACACCGTGAGGCAAAAATCAATCGCTTTGATGCGAAAATTAGCGATAATAATTCCTCATTTGGAATCTGATATTTTCTGCAATACAGTTTTGATACTTATGTTTCGTTATATCTCAACTAGAATATATTTTTCAGCTCTATTTATTTTTCTCATATATCTATTGTTTAATGATTTCTTGTCTTCAATGTTTTCTCATGTACATTTTGCCATCATGGCCTCTTGCAGCTAATACCAATGGAAACTAGCAACATACATAAATCTATTTACTTAAACCACCAAAAAATTTATATTTAGTTTGAATGTACGTGGCTGATGCAGCTCAGATAGGAAGCAGATGTATAACACGTGGTTGACGTAAAAGGGATTTGCATAGAACTACTTCAGGATTTTACCGGATTTTTCGCATCAGGTCCTGTGTCACGGATTTTTAAACCCAAATTGGCAGGACTCAGTGCCCATGTTGTTCAGTACCAGGAATTTTTTTTGTGCTGGTTGAAATCCTGTTTACACTCTACGAGTAAATTTCTCCACTAGAGAACCCGAGTGTGAGTGCGCGAGCAGACGGCACTTGCGGGAGCAATTAAGCGAAGAGTAAAGTGCGTGTCACATCACAAATTTTCTGCTTCAGTGAGTGCTTCACCCAGCCCGTTAGGGTGTGTGGGTGTATATATATATATAAATATATATATATATATATATATATATATGTATATATATATATATATATATATATATATATATATATATATATATATATATATATATATATATATATATATATATATATATGTATAGATAGATATATTGATATGTATTTCCGGCGATAGCGAAGGAGCGTTAAGAACACAGGACTGAGCCTTTGAGAGAAATTATCAATTGGCCCCCTTCTCTGTTCTTTCTTTTGGAAAATTAAAAACTAGAGGGAAGGATTTCCAGCCCCCCGCTTCCTCCCCTTTTGCTCGCCTTATACGACACACAGGAAACACGTTGAAAATATTCTTTCTCCCCTATCACCAGGGATAATATATATATATATATATATATATATATATATATATATATATATATATATATATATATATATATATATTGCGCAAAAGATGCTTGTGGCATGAGAAGAGTGGGAGGTGGGTTGATTAGAAAGAGTAATGAGTGGTGGGATGAAGAAGTAAGAGTATTAGTGAAAGAGAAGAGAGAGGCATTTGGACGATTTTTGCAGGGAAAAAATGCAATTGAGTGGGAGATGTATAAAAGAAAGAGACAGGAGGTCAAGAGAAAGGTGCAAGAGGTGAAAAAAAGGGCAAATGAGAGTTGGGGTGAGAAGAGTATCATTAAGTTTTAGGGAGAATAAAAAGATGTTCTGGAAGGAGGTAAACAAAGTGCGTAAGACAAGGGAGCAAATGGGAACTTCAGTGAAGGGCGCAAATGGGGAGGTGATAACAAGTAGTGGTGATGTGAGAAGGAGATGGAGTGAGTATTTTGAAGGTTTGTTGAATGTGTTTGATGATAGAGTGGCAGATATAGGGTGTTTTGGTCGAGGTGGTGTGCAAAGTGAGAGGGTTAGGGAAAATGATTTGGTAAACAGAGAAGAGATAGTGAAAGCTTTGCGGAAGATGAAAGCCGGCAAGGCAGCAGGTTTGGATGGTATTGCAGTGGAATTTATTAAAAAAGGGGGTGACTGTATTGTTGACTGGTTGGTAAGGTTATTTAATGTATGTATGACTCATGGTGAGGTGCCTGAGGATTGGCGGAATGCGTGCATAGTGCCATTGTACAAAGGCAAAGGGGATAAGAGTGAGTGCTCAAATTACAGAGGTATGAGTTTGTTGAGTATTCCTGGTAAATTATATGGGAGGGTATTGATTGAGAGGGTGAAGGCATGTACAGAGCATCAGATTGGGGAAGAGCAGTGTGGTTTCAGAAGTGGTAGAGGATGTGTGGATCAGGTGTTTGCTTTGAAGAATGTATGTGAGAAATACTTAGAAAAGCAAATGGATTTGTATGTAGCATTTATGGATCTGAAGAAGGCATATGATAGAGTTGATAGAGATGCTCTGTGGAAGGTATTAAGAATATATGGTGTGGGAGGAAAGTTGTTAGAAGCAGTGAAAAGTTTTTATCGAGGATGTAAGGCATGTGTACGTGTAGGAAGAGAGGAAAGTGATTGGTTCTCAGTGAATGTAGGTTTGCGGCAGGGGTGTGTGATGTCTCCATGGTTGTTTAATTTGTTTATGGATGGGGTTGTTAGTTAGGTAAATACAAGAGTTTTGGAAAGAGGGGCAAGTATGAAGTCTGTTGGGGATGAGAGAGCTTGGGAAGTGAGACAGTTGTTGTTCGCTGATGATACAGCGCTGGTGGCTGATTCATGTGAGAAACTGCAGAAGCTGGTGACTGAGTTTGGTAAAGTGTGTGGAAGAAGAAAGTTAAGAGTAAATGTGAATATGAGCAAGGTTATTAGGTACAGTAGGGTTGAGGGTCAAGTCAATTGGGAGGTGAGTTTGAATGGAGAAAAACTGGAGGAAGTGAAGTGTTTTAGATATCTGGGAGTGGATCTGGCAGCGGATGGAACCATGGAAGCGGAAGTGGATCATAGGGTGGGGGAGGGGGCGAAAATTCTGGGGGCCTTGAAGAATGTGTGGAAGTCGAGAACATTATCTCGGAAAGCAAAAATGGGTATGTTTGAAGGAATAGTGGTTCCACCAATGTTGTATGGTTGCGAGGCGTGGGCTATGGATAGAGTTGTGCGCAGGAGGATGGATGTGCTGGAAATGAGATGTTTGAGGACAATGTGTGGTGTGAGGTGGTTTGATCGAGTGAGTAACGTAAGGGTAAGAGAGATGTGTGGAAATAAAAAGAGCGTGGTTGAGAGAGCAGAAGAGGGTGTTTTGAAGTGGTTTGGGCACATGGAGAGAATGAGTGAGGAAAGATTGACCAAGAGGATATATGTGTCGGAGGTGGAGGGAACGAGGAGAAGAGGGAGACCAAATTGGAGGTGGAAAGATGGAGTGAAAAAGATTTTGTGTGATCGGGGCCTGAACATGCAGGAGGGTGAAAGGAGGGCAAGGAATAGAGTGAATTGGAGCGATGTGGTATACCGGGGTTGACGTGCTTTCAGTGGATTGAATCAAGGCATGTGAAGCGTCTGGGGTAAACCATGGAAAGCTGTGTAGGTATGTATATTTGCGTGTGTGGACGTATGTATATACATGTGTATGGGGGGGGGGGGTTGGGCCATTTCTTTCGTCTGTTTCCTTGCGGGAGACAGCGACAGAGTATAAAAAATATATATATATATATATATATATATATATATATATATATATATATATATATATATATATATGTATATATATATATATATATATATATATATATATATATATATATATATATATATATATATATATATATATATATATATATATATATATATATGTATATATATATATATATATATATATATATATATATGTATATATATATATATATATATATATATATATATATATATATATATATATATATATATATATATATATATATATATATATATATATATATATATATATATATATATATATATATATATATATATATATATATATATATATATATATATATATATATATATATATATATATATATATATATATCCTCCTCGAAGGCTCAGAGTGGGGTGCCTAAATGTGTGTGGATGTAACCAAGATGTGAAAAAAGGAGAGATAGGTAGTATGTTTGAGGAAAGGAACCTGGATGTTTTGGCTCTGAGTGAAACGAAGCTCAAGGGTAAAGGGGAAGAGTGGTTTGGAAATGTCTGGGGAGTGAAGTCAGGGGTTAGTGAGAGGACAAGAGCAAGGGAAGGAGTAGCAATACTCCTTAAACAGGAGTTGTGGGAGTATGTGATAGAATGTAAGAAAGTAAATTCTCGATTAATATGGGTAAAATTGAAAGTTGATGGAGAGAGGTGGGTGATTATTGGTGCATATGCACCTGGGCATGAGAAGAAAGATCATGAGAGGCAAGTGTTTTGGGAGCAGCTGAATGAGTGTGTTAGCGATTTTGATGCACGAGACCGGGTTATAGTGATGGGTGATTTGAATGCAAAGGTGAGTAATGTGGCAGTTGAGGGAATAATTGGTATGCATGGGGTGTTCAGTGTTGTAAATGGAAATGGTGAAGAGCTTGTAGATTTATGTGCTGAAAAAGGACTGATGATTGGGAATACCTGGTTTAAAAAGCGAGATATACATAAGTATACTTATGTAAGTAGGAGAGATGGCCAGAGAGCGTTATTGGATTACGTGTTAATTGACAGGCGTGCGAAAGAGAGACTTTTGGATGTTAATGTGCTGAGAGGTGCAACTGGAGGGTTGTCTGATCATTATCTTGTGGAGGCTAAGGTGAAGATTAGTATGGGTTTTCAGAAAAGAGGAGTGAATGTTGGGGTGAAGAAGGTGGTGAGAATAAGTGAGCTTGGGAAGGAGACCTGTGTGGGGAAGTACCAGGAGAGACTGTGTACAGAATGGAAAAAGGTGAGAACAATGGAAGTAAGGGGAGTGGGGGAGGAATGGGATGTATTTAGGGAATCAGTGATGGATTGCGCAAAAGATGCTTGTGGCATGAGAAGAGTGGGAGGTGGGCTGTTTAGAAAGGGTAGTGAGTGGTGGGATGAAGAAGTAAGAGTATTAGTGAAAGAGAAGAGAGAGGCATTTGGACGATTTTTGCAGGGAAAAAATGCAATTGAGTGGGAGAAGTATAAAAGAAAGAGACAGGAGGTCAAGAGAAAGGTGCAAGAGGTGAAAAAAAGGGCAAATGAGAGTTGGGGTGAGAGAGTATCATTAAATTTTAGGGAGAATAAAAAGATGTTCTGGAAGGAGGTAAATAGGGTGCGTAAGACAAGGGAGCAAATGGGAACTTCAGTGAAGGGCGTAAATGGGGAGGTGATAACAAGTAGTGGTGATGTGAGAAGGAGATGGAATGAGTATTTTGAAGGTTTGTTGAATGTGTCTGATGACAGAGTGGCAGATATAGGGTGTTTTGGTCGAGGTGGTGTGCAAAGTGAGAGGGTTAGGGAAAATGATTTGGTAAACAGAGAAGAGGTAGTAAAAGCTTTGCGGAAGATGAAAGCCGGCAAGGCAGCAGGTCTGGATGGTATTGCAGTGGAATTTATTAAAAAAGGGGGTGACTGTATTGTTGACTGGTTGGTAAGGTTATTTAATGTATGTATGACTCATGGTGAGGTGCCTGAGGATTGGCGGAATGCGTGCATAGTGCCATTGTACAAAGGCAAAGGGGATAAGAGTGAGTGCTCAAATTACAGAGGTATAAGTTTGTTGAGTATTCCTGGTAAATTATATGGGAGGGTATTGATTGAGAGGGTGAAGGCATGTACAGAGCATCAGATTGGGGAAGAGCAGTGCGGTTTCAGAAGTGGTAGAGGATGTGTGGATCAGGTGTTTGCTTTGAAGAATGTATGTGAGAAATACTTAGAAAAGCAAATGGATTTGTATGTAGCATTTATGGATCTGGAGAAGGCATATGATAGAGTTGATAGAGATGCTCTGTGGAAGGTATTAAGAATATATGGTGTGGGAGGCAAGTTGTTAGAAGCAGTGAAAAGTTTTTATCGAGGATGTAAGGCATGTGTACGTGTAGGAAGAGAGGAAAGTGATTGGTTCTCAGTGAATGTAGGTTTGCGGCAGGGGTGTGTGATGTCTCCATGGTTGTTTAATTTGTTTATGGATGGGGTTGTTAGGGAGGTGAATGCAAGAGTTTTGGAAAGAGGGGCAAGTATGAAGTCTGTTGGGGATGAGAGAGCCTGGGAAGTGAGTCAGTTGTTGTTCGCTGATGATACAGCGCTGGTGGCTGATTCATGTGAGAAACTGCAGAAGCTGGTGACTGAGTTTGGTAAAGTGTGTGGAAGAAGAAAGTTAAGAGTAAATGTGAATAAGAGCAAGGTTATTAGGTACAGTAGGGTTGAGGGTCAAGTCAATTGGGAGGTAAGTTTTAATGGAGAAAAACTGGAGGAAGTGAAGTGTTTTAGATATCTGGGAGTGGATCTGTCAGCGGATGGAACCATGGAAGCGGAAGTGGATCATAGGGTGGGGGAGGGGGCGAAAATTTTGGGAGCCTTGAAAAATGTGTGGAAGTCGAGAACATTATCTCGGAAAGCAAAAATGGGTATGTTTGAAGGAATAGTGGTTCCAACAATGTTGTATGGTTGCGAGGCGTGGGCTATGGATAGAGTTGTGCGCAGGAGGATGGAGGTGCTGGATATGAGATGTTTGAGGACAATGTGTGGTGTGAGGTGGTTTGATCGAGTAAGTAACGTAAGGGTAAGAGAGATGTGTGGAAATAAAAAGAGCGTGGTTGAGAGAGCAGAAGAGGGTGTTTTGAAATGGTTTGGGCACATGGAGAGAATGAGTGAGGAAAGATTGACCAAGAGGATATATGTGTCGGAGGTGGAGGGAACGAGGAGAAGAGGGAGACCAAATTGGAGGTGGAAAGATGGAGTGAAAAAGATTTTGTGTGATCGGGGCCTGAACATGCAGGAGGGTGTAAGGAGGGCAAGGAATAGAGTGAATTGGAGCGATGTGGTATACAGGGGTTGACGTGCTGTCAGTGGAGTGAATCAAGGCATGTGAGGCGTCTGGGGTGGACCATGGAAAGCTGTGTAGGTATGTATACACGTGTGTGGACATGTGTATGTGCATGTGTATGGGGGGGGGGGTTGGGCCATTTCTTTCGTCTGTATCCTTGCGCTACCTCGCAGACGCGGGAGACAGCGACAAAGTATAAAAAAAAAAAAAAAAAAAAAAAAAAAAAAAATATATATATATATATATATATATATATATATATATATATATATATATATATATATATATATATATATATATATATATATATATATATATATATATATATATATATATATATATATATATATATATATATATATATATATATATATATATATATATATATATATATATATATATATATATATATATATATATATATATATATATATATATATATATATATATATATATATATAAGGGTAAAGGGGAAGAGTGGCTTGGGAATGTCTTGGGAGTAAGGTCAGGGGTTAGTGAGAGGACAAGAGCAAGGGAAGGAGTAGCACTACTCCTGAAACAGTTGTGGGAGTATGTGACAGAGTGTAAGAACGTAAATTCTAGATTGATATGGGTAAAACTGAAAGTTGATGGAGTGAGATGGGTGATTATTGGTGCATATGCACCTGGGCATAATAAGAAAGATCATGAGATGCAAGTGTTTTGGGAGCAGCTTAATGAATGTGCTAGTGGTTTTGATGCACGAGACCGGGTTATAGTGATGGGTGATTTGAATGCAAAGGTGAGTAATGGGGCAGTTGAGGGAATATTTGGTATACATGGGGTGTTCAGTGTTGTAAATGGAAATGGTAAAGAGCTTGTAGATTTATGTGCTGAAAAAGGACTGGTGATTGGGAATACCTGGTTTAAAAAGCGAGATATACATAAGTATACCTATGCAAGTAGGAGAGATGGCCAGAGAGCATTATTGGATTACGTGTTAATTGATAGGCGAGCGAAAGAGAGACTTTTGAATGTTAATGTGCTAAGAGGTGTAACTGAAGGGATGTCTCATCATTATCTTGTGGAGGCGAAGGTGAAGATTTGTATGGGTTTTCAGAAAAGAAGAGAGAATGTTGGTGAGAGTGGTGAGAGTAAGTGAGCTTGGGAAGGAGACTTGTGTGAGGAAGTACCAGGAGAGACTGAGTACAGAATGGAAAAAGGTGAGAACAAAGGAGGTAAGGGGAGTGGGGGAGGAATGGGATGTACTCTACTTTGTTTACCAAATCATTCTCCCTAACCCCTCACATCGCACACCACCTTGACCAAAACACCCTTATATGCCACTCTAACAATTAACACATTCAACAATCCTTGAAAATACTCACAACATCTTTCTCTCTTCTTTTCTGAAAACTTCTACAAATCTTCACCATCGCCTCTACTAGATAATGATCAGACATCCCTTCAGTTGCACCTCTCAGCACATTAACATCCAAAAGTCTCTTTTTTGTGCGTCTGTCAATTAACACGAAATCCAATAACTCTCTCTGGGCATCTCTCCTTATTACATACGTCTACTTCTGTACATCTCTCATTTTAAACCAGGTATTTCCAATCACCAGTCCTTTTTAGCACAAAATTCTACAAGCTCTTCACCATTTCAATTTACAACACTGAACACCCAATGTACACCAATTATTTCTTCAACTGCCACATTACTCACCTTTGCATTCAAATCACCAATCCCTATATTCCGGTCTCGTTCATCAAAACTACCAACACACTCACTCAGCTGCTATCAAATCATTTGCCTTTCATCGTCTTTCTCTCTCATGCCCTGGTGCATATGCACCAATGATCACCCATCTCTCTCCATCCACTCTCAGTTTAACCCATATCAATGTAGTGTTTTCTTTCTTACACTCCACCACATACGCTCACCACTCCTGTTTCAGGAGTAGTGCAACTCTTTCCATTGCTCTTGTCTTCTCACCCATCACTGACTTTACTCCCAAGACATTCCCAAACCACTCTTCTCTTTTACCCTTGAGCTTCGTTTCACTCAGAGCCAAAACACACACGTTCCTTTCCTCAAACACACTACCTCTATCTCAATTTTTCTCATCTTGGTTACATCCACACACATTTACACACCCTAATCTGAGATTTTAGGAGGATGAGCACTCCCCGCTTGACTCATTCTTCTGTTTCCCCTTTTAGAAAGTTAAAATACAAGGAGCGGAAGATGTTTAGCTTCCCGCTCCCGTCCCCTTCAGTCGCCTTCTATGATACGTGAGGAATGCGTGGGAAGTATTATATCTCCCTTATCTCCAGGGATAATACCTTCATATATATATATATATATATATATATATATATATATATATATATATATATATATATATATATATATATATATATATATATATATACATATATATATATATATATATATATATATATATATATATATATGTATATATATATATATATATATATATATATATATATATATATATATATATATATATATATATATATATATATATATATATATATATATATATATATATATACATATATATATATATATATATATATATATATACATATATATATATATATATATATATATATATATATATATATATATATATATATATATATATATATATATATATATATATATATATATATATATATATATATATATATATATATATTTGATTTGAATGCAAAGGTGAGTAATGTGGCAGTTGAGGGGATAATTGGTATACATGGGATGTTCAGTGTTGTAAATGGAAATGGTGAAGAGCTTGTAGATTTATGTGCTAAAAAAGGACTGATGATTGGGAATACCTGGTTTAAAAAGCGAGATATACATAAGTATACTTATGTAAGTAGGAGAGATGGCCAGAGAGCGTTATTGGATTATGTGTTAATTGACAGGCGCGCGAAAGAGAGACTTTTGGATGTTAATGTGCTGAGAGGTGCAACTGGAGGGATGTCTGATCATTATCTTGTGGAGGCTAAGGTGAAGATTTGTATGGGTTTTCAGAAAAAAAGAGTGAATGTTGGGGTGAAGAGGGTGGTGAGAGTAAGTGAGCTTGGGAAGAAGACTTGTGTGAGGAAGTACCAGGAGAGACTGAGTACAGAATGGAAAAAGGTGAGAACAATGGAAGTAAGGGGAGTGGGGGAGGAATGGGATGTATTTAGGGAATCAGTGATGGATTGCGCAAAAGATGCTTGTGGCATGAGAAGAGTGGGAGGTGGGTTGATTAGAAAGGGTAGTGAGTGGTGGGATGAAGAAGTAAGAGTATTAGTGAAAGAGAAGAGAGAGGCATTTGGACGATTTTTGCAGGGAAAAAATGCAGTTGAGTGGGAGATGTATAAAAGAAAGAGACAGGAGGTCAAGAGAAAGGTGCAATAGGTGAAAAAAAGGGCAAATGAGAGTTGGGGTGAGAGAGTATCATTAAATTTTAGGGAGATTAAAAAGATGTTCTTTAATTTAATGTATGTATGACTCATGGTGAGGTGCCTGAGGATTGGCGGAATGCGTGCATAATGCCATTGTACAAAGGCAAAGGGGATAAGAGTGAGTGCTCAAATTACAGAGGTATAAGTTTGTTGAGTATTCCTGGTAAATTATATGGGAGGGTATTGATTGAGAGGGTGAAGGCATGTACAGAGCATCAGATTGGGGAAGAGCAGTGTGGTTTCAGAAGTGGTAGAGGATGTGTGGATCAGGTGTTTGCTTTGAAGAATGTATGTGAGAAATACTTAGAAAAGCAAATGGATTTGTATGTAGCATTTATGGATCTGGAGAAGGCATATGATAGAGTTGATAGAGATGCTCTGTGGAAGGTATTAAGAATATATGGTGTGGGAGGAAAGTTGTTAGAAGCAGTGAAAAGTTTTTATCGAGGATGTAAGGCATGTGTACGTGTAGGAAGAGAGGAAAGTGACTGGTTCTCAGTGAATGTAGGTTTGCGGCAGGGGTGTGTGATGTCTCCATGGTTGTTTAATTTGTTTATGGATGGGGTTGTTAGGGAGGTAAATGCAAGAGTTTTAGAAAGAGGGGCAAGTATGAAGTCTGTTGGGGATGAGAGAGCTTGGGAAGTGAGTCAGTTGTTGTTCGCTGATGATACGGCGCTGGTGGCTGATTCATGTGAGAAACTGCAGAAGCTGGTGACTGAGTTTGGTAAAGTGTGTGGAAGAAGAAAGTTAAGAGTAAATGTGAAAAAGAGCAAGGTTATTAGGTACAGTAGGGTTGAGGATCAAGTCAATTGGGAGGTGAGTTTGAATGGAGAAAAACTGGATGAAGTGAAGTGTTTTAGATATCTGGGAGTGGATCTGGCAGCGGAGGGAAACATGGAAGCGGAAGTGGATCATAGGGTGGGGGAGGGGGCGAAAATTCTGGGGGTCTTGAAAAATGTGTGGAAGTCGAGAACATTATCTCGGAAAGCAAAAATGGGTATGTTTGAAGGAATAGTGGTTCCAACAATGTTGTATGGTTGCGAGGCGTGGGCTATGGATAGAGTTGTGCGCAGGAGGATGGATGTGCTGGAAATGAGATGTTTGAGGACAATGTGTGGTGTGAGGTGGTTTGATCGAGTGAGTAACGTAAGGGTAAGAGAGATGTGTGGAAATAAAAAGAGCGTGGTTGAGAGAGCAGAAGAGGGTGTTTTGAAGTGGTTTGGGCACATGGAGAGAATGAGTGAGGAAAGATTGACCAAGAGGATATATGTGTCGGAGGTGGAGGGAACGAGGAGAAGAGGGAGACCAAATTGGAGGTGGAAAGATGGAGTGAAAAAGATTTTGTGTGATCGGGGCCTGAACATGCAGGAGGGTGAAAGGAGGGCAAGGAATAGAGTAAATTGGAGCGATGTGGTATACCGGGTTGACGTGCTGTCAGTGGATTGAATCAAGGCATGTGAAGCGTCTGGGGTAAACCATGGAAAGCTGTCTAGGTGTGTATATTTGCGTGTGTGGACGTATGTATATACATGTGTATGGGGGGGGGTTGGGCCATTTCTTTCGTCTGTTTCCTTGCGCTACCTCGCAAACGCGGGAGACAGCTACAAAGTATAATAAAAAAAAAAAAAAAGATGTTCTGGAAGGAGGTAAATAAAGTGCGTAAGACAAGGGAGCAAATGGGAACTTCAGTGAAGAGCGCAAATGGGGAGGTGATAACAAGTAGTGGTGATGTGAGGAGATGGAGTGAGTATTTTGAAGGTTTGTTGAATGTGTTTGATGATAGAGTGGCAGATATAGGGTGTTTTGGTCGAGGTGGTGTGCAAAGTGAGAGGGTTAGGGAAAATGATTTGGTAAACAGAGAATAGGTAGTAAAAGCTTTGCGGAAGATGAAAGCCGGCAAGGCAGCATGTTTGGATGGTATTGCAGTGGAATTTATTAAAAAAGGGGGTGACTGTATTGTTGACTGGTTGGTAAGGTTATTTAATGTATGTATGACTCATGGTGAGGTGCCTGAGGAGTGGCGGAATGCGTGCATAGTGCCATTGTACAAAGGCAAAGGGGATAAGAGTGAGTGCTCAAATTACAGAAGTATAAGTTTGTTGAGTATTCCTGGTAAATTATATGGGAGGATATTGATTGAGAGGGTGAAGGCATGTACAGAGCATCAGATTGGGGAAGAGCATTGTGGTTTCAGAAGTGGTAGAGAATGTGTGGATCAGGTGTTTACTTTGAAGAATGTATACGAGAAATACTTAGAAAAGCAAATGGATTTGTATGTAGCATTTATGGATCTTTAGAAGGCATATGATAGAGTTGATAGAGATGCTCTATGGAAGGTATTATGAATATATGGTGTGGGAGGCAAGTTGTTAGAAGCAGTGAAAAGTTTTTATCGAGGATGTAAGGGATGTGTACGTGTAGGAAGAGGGGAAAGTGATTGGTTCTCAGTGAATGTAGGTTTACGGCAGGGGTGTGTGATGTCTCCATGGTTGTTTAATTTGTTTATGGATGGGGTGGTTAGGGAGGTGAATGCAAGAGTCTTGGAAAGAGGGGCAAGTATGAAGTCTGTTGGGGATGAGAGAGCTTGGGAAGTGAGTCAATTGTTGTTCGCTGATGATACAGCACTGGTGGCTGATTCATGTGAGAAACTGCAGAGGCTGGTGACTGAGTTTGGTAAAGTGTGTGAAAGAAGAAAGTTAAGAGTAAATGTGAATAAGAGCAAGGTTATTAGGTACAGTAGGGTTGAGGGTCAAGTCAATTGGGAGGTGAGTTTGAATGGAGAAAAACTGGAGGAAGTGAAGTGTTTTAGATATCTGGGAGTGGATCTGGCAGCGGATGGAACCATGGAAGCGGAAGTGGATCATAGGGTGGGGGAGGGGGCGAAAATTCTGTGAGCCTTGAAGAATGTGTGGAAGTCGAGAACATTATCTCGGAAAGCAAAAATGGGTATGTTTGAAGGAATAGTGGTTCCAACAATGTTGTATGGTTGCGAGGCGTGGGCTATGGATAGAGTTGTGCGCAGGAGGATAGATGTGATGGAAATGAGATGTTTGAGGACAATGTGTGGTGTGAGGTGGTTTGATCGAGTAAGTAACGTAAGGGTAAGAGAGATGTGTGGAAATAAAAAGAGCGTGGTTGAGAGAGCAGAAGAGGGTGTTTTGAAATGGTTCGGGCACATGGAGAGAATGAGTGAGGAAAGATTGACCAAGAGAATATATGTGTCGCAGGTGGAGGGAACGAGGAGAAGAGGGAGACCAAATTGGAGGAGATTTTGCGTGATCGGGGCCTGAACATGCAGGAGGGTGAAAGGAGGGCAAGGAATAGAGTGAATTGGAGCGATGTGGTATACCGGGGTTGACGTGCTGTCAGTGGATTGAATCAAGGCATGTGAAGCGTCTGGGGTAAACCATGGAAAGCTGTGCAGGTATGTGTATTTGCGTGTGTGGACGTATGTATATACATGTGTATGGGGGTGATTGGGCCATTTCTTTCGTCTGTTTTCTTGCGGTACCTCGCAAACGCGGGAGACAGCGACAAAGCAAAAAAAAAAAAAAAATATATATATATATATATATATATATATATATATCTTTTTCTTTTCTTTTAAACTATTCGCCATTTCCCGCGTTAGCGAGGTAGCATTAAGAACAGAGGACTGGGCCTTTGAGGGAATACCCTCACCTGGCCCAATTCTCTGTTCCTTCTTTTGGAAAATTAAAAAAAAAAAAACGAGAGGGGAGGATTTCCAGCCCCCCGCTCCCTCCCCTTTTAGTCGCCTTCTACGACACGCAGGGAATACGTGGGAAGTATTCTTAATCCCCTATCCCCAGGGATATGTATATATATATATATATATATATATATATATATATATACATATATATATATATATATATATATATATATATATATATATATATATATATATATATATATATATATATATATATATATATATATATATATATATATATATATATATATACATATATCCAAGGAAGAGAGTGAATTGGATCGATGTGGTATACTGGGGTCGACGTGCTGTCAATGGATTGAATCAGGGCATGTGAAGCGTCTGGGGTAAACCATGGAAAGTTGTGTGGGGCCTGGGTGTGGAAAGGGAGCTGTGGTTTCGGGCATTATTGCATGACAGTTGGAGACTGAGTGTGAGCGAATGGGGCCAATGTTGTATTTTCCTGGCGCTGCCTCGCGCACATGAGGGGGAGGGGGATGTTATTCCGTGTGGGGCGGGGTGGCGATGGGGTGAGTAGGAGCAGACAGTGTGATTTGTGTGCATGTGTGTATATGTGTGTCTGTGTATGTATATATGTTTGTACGTTGGGATGTGTGGATGTGTATGTTTGCGTGTGAGGACGTGTGTGTGTGTGCATGTGTGTGTGGGGGGTGGGTTGGGCCATTTCTTTCGTCTGTTTCCTTGCGCTAACTCGCAGGCGCGGGAGACAGCGACAAAGCAAAATACATGTATATATATATATATATATATATATATATATATATATATATATATATATATATATATATATATATATATATATCTTTTTCTTTCATACTATTCGCCATTTTCCGCGTTAGCGAGGTAGCGTTAAGAACAGAGGACTGGGCCTTTGAGGGAATATCCTCATCTGGCCCCCTTCTCTGTTCCTTCTTTGGAAGAAAAAAAAAACAAGAGGGGAGGATTTCCAGCAACCCGCTCCCTTCCCTTTTAGTCGTTCTACGACACGCAGGGAATACGCGTGAAGCATTCTTTCTCCCCTATCCCCAGGGATATATATATATATATATATATATATATATATATATATATTTTTTTTTTTTTTTTTTTTCCAAAAGAAGGAACAGAGAAGGGGGCCAGGTGAGGATATTCCCTCAAAGGCCCAGTCCTCTGTTCTTAGCGCTACCTCGCTAATGCGGGAAATGGCGAATAGTATGAAAAAAAAAAATATATATATATAAATGTGTGTAGATGTAACCAAGATGAGATAAAAGGAGAGATAGGTAGTATGTTTGAGGAAAGGTACCTGCATGTTTTGACTCCGAGTGAAATGAAGCTCAAGGGTAAAGGGGAAGAGTGGTTTGGGAATGTCTTGGGAGTAAAGTCAGGGGTTAGTGAGAGGAAAAGAGCAAGGGAAGGAGTAGCACTACTCCTAACCATGTGTGATGGGAGTATGTGATAGAATGTAAAAAAAAATTAATTCTAGATTAGTATGGGTAAAACTGAAAATAGATTGAGAGAGATGGGTGATTATTGGTGCATATGCACCTGGGCTTGAGAAGAAAGATCATGAGAGTCAAGTGTTTTGGAAGAAGCTGAGTGAATGTGTTAGTAATTTTGATGCACGAGACCGGGATATTGTGATGGGTGATTTGAATGCAAAGTTAAGTAATGTGGCAGTTGAATGAATAATTGGTGTACATTGGGTGTTCAGTGTTGTAAATGAAAATGGTGAAGAGCTTGTAGATTTATGTGCTGAAAAGGACTGGTGATTGGGATTCCTGGTTTAAAAAGAAAAATATGCATAAGTATACGTATGTAAGTAGGAGAGATGGCCAGAGAGCGTTATTGGATTACGTGCTAATTTATAGGAGTGCGAAAGAGAGTCTTTTGGAATTCAATGTGCTGAGAGGTGCAACTGGAGGGATGTCTGATCATTATCTTGTGGAAGCAAAGTTGAAGATTTGTAGAGCTTTCTAGAAAAGAAGAGAAAATGTTGTGGTGAAAAGTGTGGTAAGAGTAAATGAGCTTGGGAAGGAGACTTGTGTGAGAAAGTACCAAGAGAGACTGAGTACAGAATGGAAAAAGGCGAGAACAAAGGACGTAAGGGGAGTGAGGGAGGAATGGATGTATTTTAGGGAAGCAGTGATGGCTTGTACAAAAGATGCGTGTGGCAGAAGACGCGTGGGAGGTGGGCAGATTA
This sequence comes from Panulirus ornatus, assembly GCF_036320965.1. NCBI lineage: Eukaryota > Metazoa > Arthropoda > Malacostraca > Decapoda > Palinuridae > Panulirus > Panulirus ornatus. The sequence goes on from NC_092226.1 coordinate 48,605,726, forward strand.
GAAAAGCTAGTGAGTGGTGGGATGAAGAAGTAATATTATTAGTGAAAGAGAAGAAAGATAGAGACATTTGGACAATTTTAACAGGGAAATGATGCAAATGACTGGGAGATGTATAAAAGAAAGAGGCAGGAGTTCGAGAGAAAGGTGCAGGAGGTGAAAAAGAGGGCAAATGAGAGTGTGGGTGAGAGAGTATCATTAAATTTTAGGGAAAATAAAAAGATGTTTTGGAAGGAGGTAGATAAAGTGCGTAAGACAAGGGAACAAATGGGAACTTCAGTGAAGGGGGTAATTGGGAGGTGATAACAATAGTGGTGATGTGAGAAGGATATGGAGTGAGCATTTTGAAGTTTTGTTGAATGTGTTTGATGATACAGTGGCGATATAGGGTGTTTTCATCGAGGTGGTGTGCAAAGTGAGAGGGTTAGGGAGAATGATTTGGTAAACAAAGAAGAGGTAGTAAAAGCTATGCGGAAGATGAAAGCCGGCAAGTCAGCAGGGTTGGATGGTATTGCAGTGGAATTTATTAAAAAAGGGGGTGACTGTATTGTTGACTTGTTGGTAAGGTTATTTAATGTATGTATGTCTCATGGTGAGGTGCCTGAGGATTGGCGGAATGCTTGCATAGTGCCATTGTACAAAGGCAAAGGGGATAAAAGTGAGTGCTGAAATTACAGAGGTATAAGTTTGTTGAGCGTTCCTGGGAAATTATATGGGAGAGTATTGATTGAGAGGGTGAATTGCTCCCCTAAACACATCCCATTTTTCCACCACTCCCCTTACGTCATTTGCTCTCACCTTTTTCTACTCTACACTCAATCTCTCCTCGTACTTCCTCGCACAAGTCTCCTTTCCAAGCTCATTTCCTATCACCACTGTCTTCATCTCAACATTTTCTCTTCTTTTCTGAAATCGTCTACAAATCTTCACCTTCGCCTCCACAAGATAGTGATCAGACATCCCTCCAGTTGCCCCTCTCAGCACATTTACATTCCAAAATCTCTCTTTCACGTGCTTATCAATTATCACGTATTCCAAATAACGCTCGCTGGCCATCTCTTCTAATTACATACGTATATATACGTATGTATATATCTCTTTTTAAACTAGGTTACCCTAGTCACCAGTCCTTTTTCAGCACACAAATCCACAAGCTCCTCATTTCTATTTACAACAATGAGCATCCCATGTACACCAATTATACCCTCAACTGCCACATTATTCACCTTTGCATTCAAATCACCCTCACTATAACCCGGTCTCGTGCATCAAAGCTGCTAACACACTCACTCAGCTGCTCCCAGAGCACTTGCCTCTCATGATGTTTCTTGTCATGACCAGCTGCGTAGTCACTAATGATCACCCATCTCTCTCCATCCACTTTCAGTTTTACCCATATCAATCTAGAGTTTACTTACACTCTATCACATACTCCCACAACTCGTGCTTCAGGAGTAGAGCTACTCCTTCCTTTGTTCTTGTCCTGTCACCAACCCTGACTTTACTCCCAAGACATTCCCAAACCACTCTTCCCCTTTACTCTTGAGCTTCGTTTCACAGAGGCAAAACATCCACGTTTTTTTGCTCACAAATACTACATTCTCACCTTTTTTCTCATTTTGGTTACATTCATACTCCCACAACTCGTGCTTCAGGAGTAGTGCTACTCCTTCCCTTGCTCTTGTCCTCTCATCAACCCTGACTTTACTCCCAAGACATTCCAAAACCACTCTTCCCCTTTACCCTTGAGCTTCGTTTCACCCAGAGCCAAAACATCCACGTTTCTTTCCTCACTCATACTACATTCTCACCTTTTTTCTCATCTTGGTTACATCCATACACCTTTAGACACCCCAGTCTGAGCCTTCGAGGATGATGGGCCCTCCCCGCATGACTCCTGTTTTCCCTTTTAGAAAGTCAAAGTACAAGGAGGCGAGGGTTTCTAGCCCTTCGTTCCCGTCCCCTTTAATCGCTTTCTACGACACGCGGGGAATGTGTGGGAAGTATTCTTTCTCCCCTATTCGATCTCTTGGGACAGGGAAGAAAGAATGCTTTCCACGTATCCCGTGCGTGTCGGTGAAAGGCGGCTAAAATGGGAGGGGGGGGGAAATTCTCCCATTTCGTTTCTAATATTTCAAAAGAAGGAACTGAGAATGGGGCCAAGTGAGGATTTCCCTTATAGGCTCAGTCCTCAGTTCTCAATGCTGCCTTGCTAACGCGGGAAATGGCGAATAGTATGAAAAGAAAAAAAAAGAATATACATGTTCGATCTGTCAATGAATATGGTCTTGGAATTGAATCATCTCTAGTTTTAACGTAAACGCACCACAATGAACAAATGATGTACATTAATATGATGTTTACTTCTAGCGTTTGGTCCGGTGCGTTTAAATTAGGTTGTTAGTTGGATTGGTCATGTTTCTTAATTTGTTTTGTGTCATTCGTCTATACGATGGAATGGATGGCATTAACCGAGACACAGGGAGCATGTTTGTTTATTTGATGTTGGTTTAGGCTGAGCATCACTGCCTTTTCTACCTCGTTAAGAATCACACTGAATGAAGGGATATGCTTGTTACGTTATTGCATTCTGTTTGACCTTGCTCACCGAGTAACTGCCTAGGGACATTATTGTGCAGGTCTCGACAACCAACAGTTTGTGATGTCAACAGTGACAGCGACAATTAACCCACCTTTCTTTTTTAAACCCCAACCATTAAACCCTCAACATTCCACCTTCTGTAATGATGTGGCCTCGACTAGGTCATATCCACTACATACAAAGAAATAAAATGCACAAGCACTTTCACAGAAGCGGAAGAATTATTTTTCCTCTCAGCTCAGTTGCATGTTGGTCTTTTCATACTTGATAATACCGTTTTCTGCAAGCTACATCCCTAACATGTAACAATTCTCGACGGTCCACTTTGCTTCTAATTGCCTAATAATCTTTCCCTTCGTCTCCTGAACATCCTCCCGTTATCTGCTTCCCACTCTCTTTCCCTTCCCTTCCCACCCACAATCCCTTATCGTCACGCTCCCGCAGCACACCTTTTCACATACCCTAAGCTATCTTCCTCTATTCCATATTTTCACAGCTACTCCACACCAATCTCCCATTTCCATCATGATTTTTAATTGTCATTTTCACTTCTCAGAACCATCCATCTATCTACTAGTATCACGCTCCATCTATTATTTCGTCATTCGAAGTCAATTTCTTCCTATAATTACTGAATTTGGTGGCGGTTACTGCCCACAACCACAAGCTGCTTTCTAGGCTTAGCCTCTCTGCCCACGTAGACAACGTTGCAGCTGTCACTAACCTCACCATGGGGTATCCATCACAAAGAAAACGTGGGCGGTCGGTGTACTGCACCTAACTGTACATAAGATAAGAGAGCAGTCAACGTGGGGACTGAAAATACTAAACATGGCATTGTTTCTATGGTAACAAGTCTCTGGTTCTGCTTTGATAACAGTTGTAAACAGGTAAATAATCAACTTTACGTAGTTCCAGTCCCGGCGCCTGTGTAACTGGAATCTCCGCTAAGCCGGATTCTGGACAAGGTAATAGCCAGCAACGAGCTTTCCAGAGGAGGAAATACTCCGTCACTCTTACCTGGCTTCCAGGCAATTAACGTTCGTATTCCTATTTCCCAATTGACGTATTCTATTTCTAAGTAAAACAAATTATCACAGATTCTTAAATCTTTCCCAACAGGAATACGTGCTGTATCATACGGATCATCGCAGATGAGGCTTAGGGAAGGGGGAGTTGAAACGATGACTTAGCAGGAGAAAAGATAAGAATCAGGAGAAATCAGGGTCGAATTACCGGAAATACAAATAATCGCTGCCGTTGGAGTCCTCCTTCAGTAGCGAGGAGACAAGAGTGTAAGAAGGCGTGTGAGAGGGTGTTTGGGAGAAGGAGGGCATGTGAGAGAAGGAGGGCTTGTGACAGTGAGAGAGCTCGCGGGAGAGATGAGAGAGAAGGCGGATGAATACGAAACATTGAATCAGAGAGTGGGAGATTGCTTGCAAATGGGCAAGACTGACTATAAGCGTTGCAGTGTGGCGCGTTTCGTGTATCTGGTTCCGTGTGTGTGTGTGTGTGTGTGTGTGTGTGTGTGTGTGTGCAGCAGATCCAAGTGCGAGAGTAAGACATTCACATGAGTGTAAATAAGTGTGCTGACAGTATGGGTGAGTGTAGTACATCCTAAGTAAATGCAGGACATCGTGTGCAAGTGCAGCTGACCCCAGACAGATCCTCAGGGATCCTGTGTATGTGCAGTAGGTGCTAGATAAGTGTAGGACATTATATGCTAGTGTAACACATCCTAGGTGCGTGCAGGGTAAGTGTGTGCGTGTATCTCAGATCCCGAGTAAGAGTGGGATATTGCGTTTGAAGATACCAGATCCCAACTAAGAATGGGCCATCGCGTGTGAGTGTAGCAGGTAGAAATGTAAGTGTGATGCATTGCGTGCGAGTCTGTCAGATCCCGCGTGGTTGTAGGACATCCCAAGTAGATATTTAGGTAGGAGTTAGGCTGTCCCATGTAGATGTTAACCACTGTCCGTGGTGTGCCAAGCTTTACATCGCTCATGGAAAAATATACTTTACTTCACCATTAAGTGCGTGAAATATAGATACCACAAATGACCGGCAATAATCATATCTGAAACTTGTATAAGAAATTAGATATCACAAAAATAAAACGGATATCAAGAGGGTTAATTAACTGTTCTTATCAGGCTTATCATAAACTGATTTCCCTGAACGCCGAGACTAACATAAATAGATAAATTTCAACATAATTTGTAATGCTTGTGTTCAAGTGTTCTGTGTGTGTGCGTGCGTGTGTGTATGTGTGTGTGTGTGTGTGTGTGTGTGTGTGCGCGCGAGGGTGTGTGTGTGTGTGTGTGTGTGTGTGGTGTGTGTGTGTGTGTGTGTGTGTGTGTGTGTGTGTGTGTGTGTGTGTGTGTGTGTGGTTGTTCCCTTCCGCTGTGTGACTGCTGATTCCATCTCACTTGGAGAGTTTCACACCATTGTTCCCCCGTCTCTCAAAGTTGTATATATATATATATATATATATATATATATATATATATATATATATATATATTTTTTGTCGCTGTCTCCCGCGTTTGCGAGGTAGCGCAAGGAAACAAACGAAAGAAATGGCCCAACCCACCCCCATACACATGTATATACATACGTCCACACACGCAAATATACATACCTACACAGCTTTCCATGGTTTACCCCAGACGCTTCACACGCCTTGATTCAATCCACTGTCAGCACGTCAACCCCGGTATACCACATCGCTCCAATTCACTCTATTCCTTGCCCTCCTTTCACCCTCCTGCATGTTCAGGCCCCGATCACACAAAATCTTTTTCACTCCATCTTTCCACCTCCAATTTGGTCTCCCTCTTCTCCTCGTTCCCTCCACCTCCGACACATATATTCTCTTGGTCAATCTTTCCTCACACATTCTCTCCATGTGCCCGAACCATTTCAAAACACCCTCTTCTGCTCTCTCAACCACGCTCTTTTTATTTCCACATATCTCTCTTACCCTTACGTTACTTACTCGATCAAACAAACTCACGCCACACATTGTCCTCAAACATCTCATTTCCAGCACATCCATCCTCCTGCGCACAACTCTATCCATAGCCCACGTCTCGCAACTATACAACATTGTTGGAACCACTATTCCTTCAAACATACCCATTTTTGCTTTCCGAGATAATGTTCTCGACTTCCACACATTCTTCAAGGCTCCCAGAATTTTCGCCCCCTCCCCCACCCTATGATCCACTTCCGCTTCCATGGATCCATCCGCTGCCAGATCCACTCCCAGATATCTAAAACACTTCACTTCCTCCAGTTTTTCTCCATTCAAACTCACCTCCCAATTGACTTGACCCTCAACCCTACTGTACCTAATAACCTTGCTCTTATTCACATTTACTCTTAACTTTCTTCTTTCACACACTTTACCAAACTCAGTCACCAGCTTCTGCAGTTTCTCACATGAATCAGCCACCAGCGCTGTATCATCAGCGAACAACAACTGACTCACTTCCCAAGCTCTCTCATCCCAACAGACTTCATACTTGCCCCTCTTTCCAAAACTCTTGCATTCACCTCCCTAACAACCCCATCCATAAACAAATTAAACAACCATGGAGACATCACACACCCCTGCCGCAAACCTACATTCACTGAGAACCAATCACTTTCCTCTCTTCCTACACGTACACATGCCCTACATCCTCGATAAAAACTTTTCACTGCTTCTAACAACTTGCCTCCCACACCATATATTCTTAATACCTTCCACAGAGCATCTCTATCAACTCTATCATATGCCTTCTCCAGATCCATAAATGCTACATACAAATCCATTTGCTTTTCTAAGTATTTCTCACATACATTCTTCAAAGCAAACACCTGATCCACACATCCTCTACCACTTCTGAAGCCACACTGCTCTTCCCCAATCTGATGCTCTGTACATGCCTTCACCCTCTCAATCAATATCCTCCCATATAATTTACCAGGAATACTCAACAAACTTATGCCTCTGTAATTTGAGCACTCACTCTTATCCCCTTTGCCTTTGTACAATGGCACTATGCACGCATTCGCCAATCCTCAGGCAATTCACCATGAGTCATACATACATTAAATAACCTTACCAACCAGTCAACAACACAGTCACCCCCTTTCTTAATAAATTCCACTGCAATACCATATATATATATATATATATATATATATATATATATATATATATATATATATATATATATATATATATATATATATATATATATATATATATATATATATATATATACATACATATATATATATATATCCCTGGGGATAGGGGAGAAAGAATACTTCCCACGCATTCCTCACGTGTCGTAGAAGACGACTAAAGGGGACGGGAGCGGGGTGGCCAGAAACCCTCCAATCCTTGTATTTTAACTTTCTAAAAGGGGAAACAGAGGAAGGAGTCAGCGAAGAGTGCTCATCCTCCTCGAAGGCTCAGAGTGGGGTGTCTAAATGTGTGTGTGGATGTAACCAAGATGAGAAAAAAAGGAGAGATAGGTAGTATGTTTGAGGAAAGGAACCTGGATGTTTTGGCTCTGAGTGAAAAGAAGCTCAAGGGTAAAGGGGAAGAGTGGTTTGGGAATGTCTTGGGAGTAAAGTCAGGGGTTAGTGAGAGGACAAGAGCAAGGGAGGGAGTAGCACTACTCCTGAATTAGGAGTTGTGGGAGTATGTGATAGAGTGTAAGTAAGGAAATTCTAGATTGATATGGGTGAAACTGAAAGTTGATGTAGAGAGATGGGTGATTATTGGTGCATATGCACCCGGGCATGAGAAGAAAGATCATGAGAAGCAAGTGTTTTGGGAGCAGCTGAATGATTGTGTTAGTGGTTTTGATGCACAAGACTGGGTTATAGTGATGGGTGATTTGAATGCAAAGGTGAGTAATGTGGCAGTTGAGGGAATCATTGGTGTACATGGAGTGTTCAGTGTTGTAAATGGAAATGGTGACGAGCTTGTAGATTTATGCGCTGAAAAAGGACTAGTGATTGGGAATACCTAGTTTAAAAAGCGAGATATATATAAGTATACGTATGTAAGTAGGAGAGATGGCCAGAGGGCGTTATTGGATTACGTGCTAATTGATAGACCCACGAAAGAGAGACTTTTGGATGTTAATGTGCTGAGAGGTGCAACTGGAGGGATGTCTGATCATTATCTTGTGGAGGCGAAGGTGAAGATTTGTGGGGGTTTTCAGAAAAGAAAAGAGAATGTTGGGGTGAAGAGAGTGGTGAGAGTAAGTGAGCTTGGGAAGGAGACTTGTGTGAGGAAGTACCAGGAGAGACTGAGTACAGAATGGAAAAAGGTGAGAACAAAGGATGTAAGGGGAGTGGGGGAGGAATGGGATGTATTTAGGGAATCAGTGATGGCTTGCGCAAAAGATGCTTGTGGCATGAGAAGCGTGGGAGGTGGGTTGATTAGAAAAGGTAGTGAGTGGTGGGATGAAGAAGTAAGATTATTAGTGAAAGAGAAGAGAGAGGCATTTGGATGGTTTTTGCAGGGAAAAAATGCAAATGAAAGGGAGAGGATAAAAGAAAGCGGCAGGAGGTCAAGAGAAAGGTGCAAGAGGTGAAAAAAAGGGCAAATGAGAGTTGGGGGGAGAGAGTATCATTAAATTTCAGGGAGAATAAAAAGATGTTTTGGAAGGAGGTAAATAAAGTGCGTAAGACAAGGGAGCAAATGGGAACTTCAGTGAAGGGCGCAAATGGGGAGGTGATAACAAATAGTGGTGATGTGAGAAGTAGATGGAGTGAGTATTTTGAAGGTTTGCTGAATGTGTTTGATGATAGAGTGGCAAATATAGAGTGTTTTGGTCGAGGTGGTGCGCAAAGTGAGAGGGTTAGCGAAAATGATTTGGTAAATAGAGAAGAGGTAGTAAAAGCTTTACGGAAGATGAAAGCCGGTAAGGCAGCAGGTTTGGATGGTATTGCAGTGGAATTTATTAAGAAATGGGGTGACTGTATTGTTGACTGGTTGGTAAGGTTATTTAATGTATGTATGATTCATGGTGAGGTGCCTGAGGATTGGCGGAATGCTTGCATAGTGCCATTGTACAAAGGCAAAGGGAATAAGAGTGAGTGCTCAAATTACAGAGGTATAAGTTTGTTGAGTATTCCTGTTAAATTATATGGGAGGGTGTTGATTGAGAGGGTGAAGGCATGTACAGAGCATCAGATTAGGGAGGAGCAGTGTGGTTTCAGAAGTGGTAGAGGATGTGTGGATCAGGTGTTTACTTTGAAGAATGTATGTGAGAAATACTCAGAAAAACAAATGGATTTTTATATAGCATTTATGGATCTGGAGAAGGCATATGATAAAGTTGATAGAGATGCTCTGTGGAAGGTTTTAAGAATATATGGTGTGGGAGGTAAGTTGTTAGAAGCAGTGAAAAGTTTTTATCGAGGATGTAAGGCATGTGTAGGTGTAGGAAGAGAGGAGAGTGATTGGTTCTCAGAGAATGTAGGTTTGCGGCAGGGGTGTGTGATGCCTCCTTGGTTGTTTAATTTGTTTATCGATGGGGTTGTTAGGGAGGTGAATGAAAGAGTTTTGGAAAGAAGGGCAAGTATGAAGTCTGTTGTGTATGAGAGAGCTTGGGAAGTGAGTCAGTTGTTGTTCGCTGATGAGACAGCGCTGGTGGCTGATTCATGTGAGAAACTGCAGAAGCTGGTAACTGAGTTTGGTAAAGTGTGTGAAAGAAGAAAGTTAAGAGTAAATGTGAATAAGAGAGAGGTTATTAGGTACAGAAGGGTTGATGGTCAAGTCAATTGGGAGGTAAGTTTGAATGGAGAAAAACTGGAGGAAGTAAAGTGTTCTAGTTATCTAGGAGTGGATCTGGCAGCGGATGGAACCATTGAAGCGGAAGTGAATCATAAGATAGGGGAGGGGGCGAAAATTCAGGGAACATTGAATAATGTTTGGAAGTCGAGAACGTTATCTCGGAAAGCACAAATGGGTATGTTTGAAGGAATAGTGGTTCCAACAATGTTGTATGGTTGCGAGGCGTGGGCTATGGATAGAGTTGTGCGCAGGAGTGTGGATGTGCTGGAAATGAGATGTTTGAGGACAATATGTTGTGTGAGGTGGTTTGATCGAGTAAGTAATGTAAGTGTAAGAGAGATATGTGGAAATATAAAGAGTGTGGTTGGGAGAGCAGAAGTGGGTGTTTTGAAATGGTTTGGTCACATGGAGAGAATGAGTGAGGAAAGATTGACCAAGAGGATATATGTGTCAGAGGTGGAAGGAAAGAAGAGAAGTGGGAGACCAAATTGGAGGTGGAAAGATGGAGTGAAAAAGATTTCGAGTGATCAGGGCCTGAACATGCAGGAGGGTGAAAGGAGGGCAAGGAATAGAGTGAATTGGAGCGATGTGGTATACCGGGGTTGACCTGCTGTCAGTGGATTGAATCAAGGCATGTGAAGCGTCTGGGGTAAACCTATGGAAAGCTGTGTAGGTATGTATAATTGCGTGTGGGGACGTATGTATATACATGTGTATGGGGGGGGGGGGGTTGGGCCATTTCTTTCGTCTGTTTCCTTGCGCTACCTCGCAAACGCGGGAGACAGCGACAAAGTATAATAAAAAAAAAAAATATATATATATATATATATATATATATATATATATATATATATATATATATATATATATATATATATATATATATATATATATATATATAAACTGGAGGAAGTGAAGTGTTTTAGATATCTGCTAGTGGATCTGGCAGCGGATGGAACCATGGAAGCGGAAGTGGATCATAGGGTGGGGGAGGGGGCGAAAATTCTGGGAGCCTTGAAGAATGTGTGGAAGTCGAGAACATTATCTCGGAAAGCAAAAATGGGTATGTTTGAAGGAATAGTGGTTCCAACAATGTTGTATGGTTGCGAGGCGTGGGCTATGGATAGAGTTGTGCGCAGGAGGATGGATGTGCTGGAAATGAGATGTTTCAGGACAATGTGTGGTGTGAGGTGGTTTGATCGAGTGAGTAACGTAAGGGTAAGAGAGATGTGTGGAAATAAAAAGAGCGTGGTTGAGAGAGCAGAAGAGGGTGTTTTGAAGTGGTTTGGGCACATGGAGAGAATGAGTGAAGAAAGATTGACCAAGAGGATATATGTGTCGGAGGTGGAGGGAACGAGGAGACGAGGGAGACCACATTGGAGGTGGAAAGATGGAGTGAAAAAGATTTTGTGTGATCGGGGCCTGAACATGCTGGAGGGTGAAAGGAGGGCAAGGAATAGAGTGAATAGGAGCGATGTGGTATACCGGGGTTGACGTGTTGTCAGTGGATTGAATCAAGGCATGTGAAGCGTCTGGGGTAAACCATGGAAAGCTGTGTAGGTATGTATATTTGCGTGTGTGGACGTATGTATATACATGTGGATGGGGGGGTTGGGCCATTTCTTTCGTCTGTTTCCTTGCGCTACCTCGCAAACGCGGGAGACAGCGACAAAGTATAATAAAAAAATAATAATAATATATATGTACAGAGTACAGAATTTAAAAAGGTGAGAACAAAGGAGGCAAGGGGAGTGGGGGAGGAATGGGATGTATTTAGGGAAACAGTGATGGCTTGCGCAAAAGATGCTTGTGGCATGAGAAGCGTGGGAGGTGGATGATACATATATATATATATATATATATATGTATATATATATATATATATATATATATGTATATATATATATATATATATATATATATATATATATATATATATATATATATATATATATATATATATATATATATATATATATATATGTATCATCAGCGATCAACAACTGACTCACTTCCCAAGCTCTCTCATTCCCAACAGACTTCATACTTGCCCCTCTTTCCAAAACTCTTGCATTCACCTCCCTAACAACCCCATCCATAAACAAATTAAACAGTCATAGAGACATCACACACCCCTGCCGAAACCTACATTCCCTGAGAACCAATCACTTTCCTCTCTTCCTACACGTACACATGCCTTACATCCTCGATAAAAACTTTTCACTGCTTCTAACAACTTGCCTCCGACATCATATATTCTTAATACCTTCCACAGAGCATCTCTATCAACTCTATCATATACCTTCTACAGATCCATAAATGCTACAAACAAATCCGCTTGCTTTTCTAAGTATTTCTCACATACATTCTTCAAAGTAAACACCTAATCCACACATCCTCTACCTATATATATATATATATATATATATATATATATATATATATATATATATATATATATATATTTGTTTTTTTATACTTTGTCGCTGTCACCCGCGTTTGCGAGGTAGCGCAAGGAAACAGACGAAAGAAATGGCCCAACCCCCCCCCCCCATACACATGTATATACACACGTCCACACACGCAAATATACATACCTACACAGCTTTCCATGGTTTACCCCAGACGCTTCACATGCCTTGATTCAATCCACTGACAGCACGTCAACCCCGGTATACCACATCGCTCCAATTCACTCTATTCCTTGCCCTCCTTTCACCCTCCTGCATGTTAAGGCCCCGATCACACAAAATCTTTTTCACTCCATCTTTCCACCTCCAATTTGGTCTCCCTCTTCTCCTTGCTCCCTCCACCTCCGACACATATATCCTCTTGGTCAATCTTTCCTCACTCATCCTCTCCATGTGCCCAAACCCCTTCAAAACACCCTCTTCTGCTCTCTCAACCACGCTCTTTTTATTTCCACACATCTCTCTTACCCTTACGTTACTCACTCGATCAAACCACCTCACACCACACATTGTCCTCAAACATCTCATTTCCAGCACATCCATCCTCCTGCGCACAACTCTATCCATAGCCCACGCCTCGCAACCATACAACATTGTTGGAACCACTATTCCTTCAAACATACCCATTTTTGCTTTCCGAGATAATGTTCTCGACTTCCACACATTCTTCAAGGCCCCCAGAATTTTCGCCCCCTCCCCCACCCTATGATCCACTTCCGCTTCCATGGTTCCATCCGCTGCCAGATCCACTCCCAGATATCTAAAACACTTCACTTCCTCCAGTTTTTCTCCATTCAAACTCACCTCCCAATTGACTTGACCCTCAACCCTACTGTACCTAATAACCTTGCTCTTATTCACATTTACTCTTAACTTTCTTCTACCACACACTTCACCAAACTCAGTCACCAGCTTCTGCAGTTTCTCACATGAATCAGCCACCAGCGCTGTATCATCAGCGAACAACAACTGACTCACTTCCCAAGCTCTCTCATCCCCAACAGACTTCATACTTGCCCCTCTTTCCAAAACTCTTGCATTTACCTCCCTAACAACCCCATCCATAAACAAATTAAACAACCATGGAGACATCACACACCCCTGCCGCAAACCTACATTCACTGAGAACCAATCACTTTCCTCTCTTCCTACGCGTACACATGCCTTAAATCCTCGATAAAAACTTTTCACTGCTTCTAACAACTTTCCTCCCACACCATATATTCTTAATACTTTCCACAGAGCATCTCTATCAACTCTAACATATGCCTTCTCCAGATCCATAAATGCTACATACAAATCCATTTGCTTTTCTAATTATTTTTCACATACATTCTTCAAAGCAAACACCTGATCCACACATCCTCTACCACTTCTGAAACCACACTGCTCTTCCCCAATCTGATGCTCTGTACATGCCTTCACCCTCTCAATCAATACCCTCCCATATAATTTACCAGGAATACTCAACAAACTTATACCTCTGTAATTTGAGCACTCACTCTTATCCCCTTTGCCTTTGTACAATGGCACTATGCACGCATTCCGCCAATCCTCAGGCACCTCACCATGAGTCATACATACATTAAATAACCTTACCAACCAGTCAACAATACAGTCACCCCCTTTTTTAATAAATTCCACTGCAATACCATCCAAACCTGCTGCCTTGCCGGCTTTCATCTTCCGCAAAGCTTTCACTACCTCTTCTCTGTTTACCAAATCATTTTCCCTAACCCTCTCACTTTGCACACCACCTCGACCAAAACACCCTATATCTGCCACTCTATCATCAAACACATTCAACAAACCTTCAAAATACTCATTCCATCTCCTTCTCACATCACCACTACTTGTTATCACCTCCCCATTTGCGCCCTTTACTGAAGTTCCCATTTGCTCCCTTGTCTTACGCACTTTATTTACCTCCTTCCAAAACATCTTTTTATTCTCCCTAAAATCTAATGATACTTTCTCACCCCAACTCTCATTTGCCCTTTTTTTCACCTCTTGCACCTTTCTCTTGACCTCCTGTCTCTTTCTTTTATACATGTCCCACTCAATTGCATTTTTTCCCTGCAAAAATCGTCCAAATGCCTCTGTCTTCTCTTTCACTAATACTCTTACTTCTTCATCCCACCACTCACTACCCTTTCTAATCAACCCACCTCCCACTCTTCTCATGCCACAAGCATCTTTTGCGCAATCCATCACTGATTCCCTAAATACATCCCATTCCTCCCCCACTCCCCTTGCTTCCATTGTTCTCACCTTTTTCCATTCTGTACTCAGTCTCTCCTGGTACTTCCTCACACAGGTCTCCTTCTCAAGCTCACTTACTCTCACCACCCTCTTCACCCCAACATTCACTCTTCTTTTCTGAAAACCCATACAAATCTTCACCTTAGACTCCACAAGATAATGATCAGACATATATTTATATATATTTATATATATATATATATATATATATATATATATATATATATATATATATATATATATATATATATATATATATATATATATATATATATATATATATATATTCTATGTACTTATTCATTTTGCTTTGTCGCTGTCTCCCGCGTTTGCGAGGTAGCGCAATGAAACAGACGAAAGAAATGGCCCAACCCACCCACACACACATGTATATGCATACACGTTCACACACGCAAATATACATACCCATATATCTCAATGTACACATATATATACACACACAGACACATACATATATACACAGGCACACAACTCACACTGTCTGCCTTTATTCATTCCCATCGCCACCTCGCCACATATGGAATAACATCCCCCTCCCCCCTCATGTGTGCGAGTTAGCTCTAGGAAAAGACAACAAAGTCACCATTCGTTCACACTCAGTCTCTAGCTGTCATGCTAGATAAGTTTCCAAGTGCACTTTTGTGTAATAATCACATTATCAGGGGAGATACAAGAAATATATCAGTCATTTTATATACAACGAAGAGACGTAGCTAAGATGCCCTTTGGTAAGCACGTGACTTTCCGAATGGAAGTCGGCTGAGTCCAAGACTGACAAAGAGCGTATCATTAAATCATTGTGTGGACCAGACGGGGAATTGTTTACAAATTATATGAACAATAAAGCTATCCAGTTTGCATAGACGTTCACTAATATTAAGATTATAATTCTTTGTGTATTTAATGATAGAAGATTCAGTGATATTTCTCGTGGTATTGAAGTTAGGGTGAATAACTGAGATGGCATTACTCCAGTCGGTACAATGATCGTAGTTTTTAATGTGATTAATCAAGGCATTTGATTCTTGTCCAGTTCTTATACTATATCTAAATTGTTCAAGTCTAACAGAAAGATCCTTAACAGTCTGTCCAACACAAAACTTATCACGTTTCCTACATGGCACTTTAGAGATGCATCCAGCAGAACTTCCTGGTGAATTCCTGAATAAGATATTCTTTATAGTATTATTGTTGCTGAAAGCAACGTTTGCCTTGAAGGATTTAAGCAACATGGGAAGTAAAGAAAAATCATTATTAAAAGGGAGAACTAAAAGGTTCTTGGTGTCAGTGGGAGGTTTGGGTTTAATTCTATAGAATGATTCCTTTACCAACTTAAGGGATTTATCATTGAAAGCTCTCGGTTACTTTAACTTGGATCAAATAGAATATATATCCTCAAACTCATCATCAATAAACTCAGGACTGCAAATACGTAATGCCCTAAGAAACATATATTACCTAATTCTGCCATTTGTGATGAATAATAATGGATATATAAGAATACATTGGTTGGTTTTCTGAATATGCTAAACTTAAACATGTTTCCATCCCTATGGATCATGCAGCCAAAAAATGGTAACATACTATTCCTTTCATTTTCTACAGTAAATTTGATGGAAAGTACTAAATTGATAAGTAAGGGTGGACCTGTGTTTAAATCTTACTTTATTAGCCAGACACAAAGAACATCTACAAACCTAAACTAAATTGCATTAGGAGGTAAGATATCCCTTAGCAATTTTGTTTCAAAGAATTCCGTATAAAGATTACTTAGTACAGGTGAAAGAGGGTTAACCTTTGCTATACCAGATTTTTGAGCATGACATTTTCCAATGAATTGAAATACAGTCTTTTATATACAATTTTATCAGTTCATTGAAAACAGACCTTGAAACAGGTAAATGAATATCATCCAAAACATCAAACATATATTCTAAGAGGTTATCAACTGAAACTTTTTTGAAAATAGAGAAAACATCAAAGCTCTCAAGTTTAAAATCAAAATTAACCTTAATATTATCAATCTAGTTAACATAATACACATCGTTCATGACATTATGAAAACACAGACACCAAAATTTCCAGCAAGACCTATAGTGAGTTCAGTAGGCTCCATCACATATAAATAGTTTGGATGCTCTTCATTGAAATCACTCTAACCTTTCTTCGTCTTTGGTCAGGTTTGGTGATCAGAAGTGAACAGTGTATTGCTAATGCGGTTTCACCAAGGGTTTTGAATGATGAATAATTCATGTTTGTTTTGTAGTTTATAAATCTATCTATCAATCCCAGCACCTTGTTGGCTTTAACTTATGCTACAAGACATTGTTCTTATTTCAGTTTGGTACAAATAATAATCACTCACCGGTATTAATCTCCTTTTACCTCTTATTCTGGTTTACCAATCATTGTTTTTTTACATTATCAGCGACATAGTGCAATACTTTGCATTTGTCCACGCTGAAATCAATTTGTCTTGTCTGACCATTCCATCAATTTGCAGAAGTTCCTTTCAATCTTCAGGCAATCGTCCGTCGACTGCGCTGATTTCCTCGTTTCGTGTTGCCGGCAAATTTTCAAATCTCCTAGCGAGTCTTGTCTCCAGGTCGTCGATGTTTATGTTGAACACTTTGGGTCCTAATACAAGGCCTAGTGGTACCCTGTTCATAGAGTGAAACCATCTGATACCCCTCCTTCTTTCCTATCTGAGAGCCACTCTACTATTTACGTGCAAATTTGCTCTCGTGCTTCAAGATTTAATTCTCTCGGCATTCTTTCCTGGGACACTGTCGAAAGCTTTATGCTGTGCAAATATATAATATGATAGAGTATTTTGAAGCTCCAGAAATCATAAGATAATTCACACTAGATTCGTCGAATATGACGTTTAATTTCATAACCCGTGCTGGTGATCTGTTATCCAGCATTCAATGGATTTTTTTTTCCATGATTTTTCCAATACTCTCCCTGGAGCTTTAGGAAGGCTAACGGGTACGGTAGTTCGAAATACTTTTCACTTCAGTATTCTGGGGAAGATATCGTCCAAACCATTTGGCATGTTAGGAAACGGACGAAGAAAGATCTATCCACTCTCATACACATATATACACATACATGTACGTACACATATATGCACATGCATATACGTTCACATATATGCACATACATATACATAAACATACATATATACCCATGTACATATTCATACTTCCTCTCCTTTATCCATTTCTCGCTTAAGAGAGGTAACCATTATATCAACCAACCCATTGGGATGAATGGACAGATAATTTGAATGTGGGCAGACTGCCGCAGCCATGATGCGGTCCTCTAATACATCACGGTCACGAACGCTAGCCGCATTAAGCCTCTTGTTCTAGCGTGAAAATAAGCGTTGATAAGGGAAGGGCTGTGCGTCTTATAAAGCCAGGGAACTTTAAGAGAGGGAAGGGCTATGTCCTAGGGAAGGAAAGTGTGCCTTGGGGCGGGGAAAGAAGTGATCTGAGGCAGGGAAGTTTGTGTTCTGGTGTAGAGAAAGGATGTGTCCTTCAAAGTGGGTGGGATTTTTCAAGGCAGAGAGGGATGTGACCTGAGGCGTAGACATATATGTCCTGTGTTGGAGAGAGGCGTGTCCTGGAGCAAGGAAGAAGGTGATCAGAGGCAGAGAAGAGAGTATCCTGGGGCAGGGAAATACACCTCCTGGAACGGCAAAAAAGTGTTCCTAAAGGCAGGGGAAGGGAGTGCCTTTCGAAAAGGAGTGCGCTCTAGTGCAGGGATGCGTGGATCCTGGAGCAGGGAGGAGTCTCTCTGGACAAGAGAGGGTATGTTTTGGCCTGGGCAGGGGGACATGTCTTAAGGTACGTTTACACTAGATACATATACCACTGAGTTACACAGTTTTTTGTGGGTTGGATTTCCTCCACCCATCCTTTCTTTTCACACTGCAACGAGAACCACCTTCCATGCCCAGAGATTCTAGTGTACACAAACAGTCCGTCGTGATGGAGCCTGAACAATTCCTGCTCACTATTGTCACATTAAAGTGCCTGAGTGTATACAGGGAGAGGAAAAAGAAAAAGAAGAAAACGAAAAGGCCTTTGGGTAAAACCATGGTTACAGAAAATATCCAGATATCCATTGTGATCTCCGCTGCCGCTCACTCTTCAATGTTTGTTTTCGTTCGAGGGTCAGTTGACGATCTGAACATACACACTTGTACATATCTGAAAGCACAACTATATAATGTGATAATAGAAACAGCTATTATAACAAAAATGGATAAGAATGATAATACAGTGTCTACACAATTACAATCTGTGTTCGATTGGTGCCCAGAGAAAATCCGTTTCGCTGACTATTGCTTTTCACGCGTTTCTGAGGACGATTCGTAGAAAACCAGAGATATCTATGGGCCCATTGATTTTTACAGATAGTGCAAACACGCCTTTAGAAAGAAGGAAGTACATTGATACACTGTGGCATTTGTTCAGGAGAAAGAAGGTGACGTTTCTCCCGGAGGATGAGGAGGGAGAGGTTTGTCCTGGGAACCAGAAGAATGAAAGCTCCATATTGCATTCATATAAGATCGTCCCGCCATAGATGTGCATATCAATCCTATTCCGTAACTACCAGATGACCACTGAGAGTGCCAACAGCAACTCCTGCTCACCCCTAACTTCCTTCCCTATATACACGCCTGGGTAACCAGTACACAGATGGAACCGTTCAGAGGACTACTTCCTTTTAAACAACTTACATGTTCATGGCGACAGTTCCAACCAACCCGACAACGTATACAAACTGACTCGCACATTTATCCAAAGATAACAGTGAATTTGATGTTCACTGTAAACATTGTTCATGGCCCTCTGATGATGTCGTGGTGAGCATATAATAAGATAGCAGCAGCAGAAGAAAGGAATAACCTCCTCCAACTGACGTCCTCCACTTTGGTGCAACATGATGACATGATGTCTTCACATGATGTCTTCACATGATGTCTTCACATGATGTCTTCACATGATGTCTTCACATGATGTCTTCACATGATATCTTCACATGATGTCTTCACTGTCTGCATATGAAAATTTTTTGGTTGAAATTGATTGCTAGTTATGATAGACCTACATGGCAGGGTTAGTAATCTCTGTCATTCGCCTACACGTAATATCATTCATTACGATTTTGCGTACAAGTCAAAGGCCATCATTTTGCGTAAAAGTCAAAGGCCATCATTTTGCGTACAAGTCAAAGGCCATCATTTACACACAAGCCCTGAATATCTCTGTTGCTTACGAACATGTGTTGCCACCCTGACTTATTACCGCTTAATTCTGAGTGCTGTCACCACTAACGCAGAAGAGTTAAGTGTTATGCCATCACTCACGATTACCTTCATCAGTACATTCATCACTATCACACGTCACGTCAAATGAAACCTAATGAATTTTCATATCGTCAGCGCTCACAGGAGATTCACTCCACAGCATCACATTGCACGTGCTTGCTGAAGATTCTGATACTTTTCTTTTTTTCAAGAATACATTTCTCTTTGCTTATTTGTGTGTGTGTGTGTGTGTGTGTGTGTGTGTGTGTGTGTGTGTGTGTGTGTGTGTTGCCGAGAGGGAAGAAGTACATAGTACATTGTCATAACTAAAGAATTAAGAATATAAAAGAAATCTCATCCTAAGAGAAAAACACATCTTCGGGTATGGCAATTTCATGTTTATGAGCATCTCTGGTGCATAAATTAGGAAGGTAGTTTTGCCCACAAAACCCCGTGATACCCTGGATTAATTGGCCATCTGGTCAAGTTGGGTCGAGAGAAGCGAAATCAGTTTATACCCGGCAGACGGGAGTGTATCATCCTCACCCGATGCCTTCCGAGGCCAGGTCGACGGAAGAGTATTACCTTATGCATCCAAGGGTGAGGGGAAGGAAGGGGGGAATTGAGACTGGTTGATGCTATGAAAAAAAGTAAATTATTTCTTTCCTTTTACGAGGAAACCACAACCATAAAATAGCGGGAGGGGTTGGCGGAACAGGGACGGGGCTGGGTCTATGCCTCGTAAAGCAGGTGTGCTTCTACAAGATGGGCAACTGAGGCCATTCAATTATTCTTTAACACTGAATTACGCCAGCGTCTGTCCTCCATGAGAGAATCAGAGGCAAAAATGATCAAAAGCTTTGGCTTGGTGGAGGTAGATTTGAATGGCAGGAAGTTGCTGGGGAGAGAGGGAGCTAACAGGATCAATGTTTGATGGGAGAATGAAAGGAGACATGAGAGATAAACAGAAATATGAAGGCTGGGGAGTCAACACCGATGAATTAAGTAGATAGGCGAGTGGCACCTACGTTAGGTCCATTAACGAAGCAGGAGGCTGATCACCGTAAATCGCTAATGAGATTTGGACTTTCAGACGACCATATTCTAGATAAAAGAGGAAAGGGTGAATATGGAAGGACTTCTGTTCATAAGACTCTTAGAGGCTACAGGCATGCTTGATTTCTTCGGCCACCCTGCTGCCAGCCTTGAACAGTGTTTCATATCTCTAACAAGGTGCCACATAACAGGCTTTTAAATACACAGAATCCTCAGCAAGACTCCTTCTATGAATAATACTCACACGCACCTGAAAGAATTCGTTCTATGCATACCTATAAAAAGCTCTGTTCACATTTTTACTTGTTGTTTTACTGTTTCATCCCATAAGTGTTGAAACTGAATCACCTTACACCATTCCTATCAGGATTTCTGGTTTAACTTCGTCTTTTTAAATCTAAGCAACACGGCGTGTATCCGCATCACAATATTTGCACCAAACACATTTTTCCCTCGCACTCTTTTTCTTTCTCATCATGAACCTCTAAATACAGGCATGTTAGAGTTAAGCAAGCTTATGGCCCCTAGTGCCCGACATCCTGGAGTGCGAAGAATCTTCAGAGTCCTACGTATTTTTGCTTCCTTAGAAAAGGATCGCTCGTACAGGAGAATCTTAGTTTTTCTAAGATCTTTGCCCCTCAATTAAACCTGTCTCTTTTACTGTTAATTTCTCAGCATTCATAATCTTTTCACTAACTCCTGTTCTATTAAGTACCCTTTGGAAGCATCACTCCAACTAATTCACCTGTCTCGGAGACTCAGTGATCTAACGGTGTTTTATATTAATCCTTTTCACTTCTCCTGCCGTAATATTTCCTCATGATTCCTCTTCGAAGAGTAATATGTGCTTATCCCACAACCAACACGCCTGTTGCATGCATCGTGGATCTTGAATCTCCAAACTTTACAGTAATCTGGCTAAGACTCGTCTCCTATCTTCCACTATCTTCCTCTCTTTCTGCAGACTGAACCACTAACTCTACAAATTTAATAACTCGAAGAATATCGAATAAAATTCCTGTCACGAGGCCGTTGCATTTAGAAGGTTTCTCTGCGTACCATAAAAGAATGGTTTTCCCCACACAGATGGGATATTTGAAGCCATTTCATTTTCCATTCATAGTGATCTGGACCAGATCAATAACCATTGTAAGCCGTATTCCAGATAGGGATAATTACCAAGCCAACGCTCAAAATCCAGTTTTCACCTTTAATCTTCCAAGCTGACAACCATACAATCTCCCTCTGATTAGCTCTTCAGACCAATCTCTTGTAAATATCTGACTAACCCTATCTTTTCCCCAGCTTCCGGCTCTAAACATCAACACTGGCGATTCAATCGTGGTGAGTGGATCAACTTGAGCATATTCTTTTTCGACTTTCCCTGAGAAAATCTCTTCATCTCCTCAGATGAGGCCTCTGTCACTGCTGAGCATTTGGCAGGTATTATAGGTGTGTGGATAGAGACTTATATCTCTTATTCAAAAGACTGTCTTTTTTCCAGTATATGGTTCATCTCTTTTTTAAAAACTCTATTTTTCCAGCATATGCTTCATCTCTTCTTTAAAAGACTATCTATTTTTCCAGTACATGGTTCATCCCTTCTTTAAAAGAGACTGTCTATTTTTTCAGTATATGATTCATCATTCTTTAAAAGACTGTCTATTTTTCCAGTATATGGTTCATCCCTTCTTTAAAAGACTTTATTTTTCCAGTATATGGTTCACCCTTTCTTTAAAAGACTATTCTTCCAGTATATGGCTCATCCATTCCTATTTTGGTGTCACATACTGCGAAAGGCCTAACATCTCGAGCTTGAAAAAGCTTTTGTCATCTAACATACTTCTAGCTTTCATCTCCACCTATGATTATTGCAATTAATTCACTCGTGAGGAAGTGTTATTTCATCCAAAGGATGTGTGATATCCTCTCCTTTTCTTCCATTTTCAGGTCTTTTTGTTTTTTAACCAAAATTATCTCTACTACTTTTTTCTTCCAACGCTTCTGTCGCTGTCAGTGCCAAAGTGACTCCTTTTGCTTCTCTTTTCTCCCCAAACTCCACCTGAAAAGACTAATATTCCTTCACCCCCTAATGATCCTCTTGCTAACCCCATGCCCTTCCCTGTACCTTTCTCTTCGTACTGTTCAAGTACTGCTCTCATTTTTGGGAAGATTCTAAGCCTTACATTCTTGACAGAAACGAGTCCACGAAAAAGTAGTCCGACCATTAGATTCTCAGTAGACATCCTTGTAATATCTGCTCCCAAGACCTGCTTCCGTGTGTGTCCCCTAACGCTAGTTCACCCACGTAATACTCGACATGCCATTAGATCACAAGATTACTCCGTGGCCATTGGCAATTCATGGATGGGTCTGCCATGCCTCTTTCTTTTTCCACACTCAAAGGCTTTGGAATTCTTTACCTTATGTCTCTTAAATAGCTACGCGCTATCTTATTTTGAGGTTTTCAACTTAAACTTCAGAGTTACATACCTTCAGCATCTGACTCCTAGAGATTTTATGATACTACGAGTATGGGGATCCTTGGCCAATATCCAGATCATTCATGCGACAGACCGACCACCAGCAATTGAGTATATGAATGCTGAGTGACAATGTAAACAATAAGGTCCATGTATGCTCTTCTATTTCCTTCATCTTATTTTCTCCTGCTCCATCTAATCGCCTTTCCTACCTCTCTTTCTTTCCTTTTCCCCATTTCATTTTCCTTCCTTTCCTCCCTTCACGCCTTCCCTGCTTTGGTCATCTGCCCTCATAGACATTTCCGATAATTAGTCGTCTTGGGAGAGGATTCTTCAAAGCTAAGGCTGTGCCCATTGCTTGTAACCTGTGATGTCTATTGAAGAACCAAGTGGCGTCCAGTGGAGCGGACATTTTACAGGCGATACACTCACTCCACCTTAGAGCTTGCGACGTTTTCATGCGTTAGTGCACACCTTCAGTATAAGACCTTAAGAATGAAGACTTTGCGATGAAATGGAAGCACCTGGTAATGCAAACTGTATCTGAGCATTATGAGCAGCTCTGGCACCGCCGCTTCAGTAGACGGATCTAAAGGACTGGATATCCTTGTAAACGCAGTCTACTTGAGTTCTGACACACACTAACACACAGTGTTCATTACTCATACTCCCTTCAGTTGACAGGCTTTAGTAATTATCTTGCCTGGAAATGTTGTACTTGAAGTTCTTGGTAATGAAAGAAGAGATAAAGTCTCAGTCACGTAGCGAGGCACTGGCAGTTATGGAGCAAAAGACAAATACCTCCACCGTGGCAGCTTTTGTATGGATATATTGTGCCGGCAACGAAGGGTTGGGGACCTCGTTAAACAGTACTGTGAGGGGGAAGTTGCTGAAAAGTATGTTTCATTTATGACTGTTTTTACGACTTTGGTGATAATGTCAAAACTTTCTGTTTTCACTGTCTGAACAGAAGAATGATTCTCCGAATTTTCTGTGACAACATGTATCGCGAGCTTCTGTTCACCTCGGGTTCTCGTGAGTCGCTCTAGTTATCTAAATTATATTCCTGGTACTCGTGCTACCTAGAATACAGCCGAGGTGTCTATACCGCATGAGCTGCACCTGCAGGATGAAACAAGCTTACTTAGGTCCACTTCTCCATGTGAGACACTTCTAACTCCTAGCTAGACAGCTTTCATGATTCTCTTTGTGTATATATCATTAAGATGAAATACACTGCTTCACCTATGATTCCACAACCTTTCAGTCGGGAGCATATGACATACGATAAACAAGGAGAACGCAGTGTAGTAATATATGTTGATTTCGAGATCGTCACCCCTCGGGAGCTACAGTACTGGGAAAGAAATCCTTAAATCATTTGTAGTAAAGGCGGTAGACCAGCCTGGCTATCCTCACAGAATATGACCCAACCACAGCCTGGCTAATGGAACCCACAAGGAGTCCTACAAGTTGGAAATATATTTTTTTTCCTCTCGGGAATTCGGGTTATCAGGACAGTTTGGACAGCGGGGAGTTCAGCGAGGCGACAACACCACAAAACGCCTCACCGGATTCTTATCTCAGGGTGCTGAGGCAGAGAAGAAAAGACTGGTTGGAAGAACTGGTCCCCATGATAGGAAGAGTATGAGAAAAGTAGAGCCTATAAAAGATGAAGTGTTTGGAGGGGAGTTGAGGGAGTCCTTGATCAGAATGGGAGGTGGGGTTGCATCGTCAAATAATGGTGAAGCAATAAGGTTTACAGTTTATGCCTAACACTCATGAGATTAGGGGGTTCTTGAACTTCATGCTTGTCTTTTCGAATTTCAGATTTCTTAGTGGTTATATATGTTTGTATATATATATATATATATATATATATATATATATATATATATATATATATATATATATATATATATATATATATATATAATAATAATAATAATAATAATAATAATAATAATAATAATAATAATAATAATAATAACAATAATAGTAATAATAATATATATATATATACATATATATATATATATATATATATATATATATATATATATATATATATATATATATATTTTTTTTTTTTTTTTATCATACTTTGTCGCTGTCTCCCGCGTTTGCGAGGTAGCGCAAGGAAACAGACGAAAGAAGAAATGGCCCAACCCCCCCCATACACATGTATATACATACGTCCACACACGCAAATATACATACCTACACAGCTTTCCCTGGTTTACCCCAGACGCTTCACATGCCTTGATTCAATCCACTGACAGCACGTCAACACCGGTATACCACATCGCTCCAATTCACTCTATTCCTTGCCCTCCTTTCACCCTCCTGCATGTTCAGGCCCCGTCACACAAAATCTTTTTCACTCCATCTTTCCACCTCCAATTTGGTCTCCCTCTTCTCCTCGTTCCCTCCACCTCCGACATATATATCCTCTTGGTCAATCTTTCCTCACTCATTCTCTCCATGTGCCCAAACCTCTTCAAAACACCCTCTTCTGCTCTCTCAACCACGCTCTTTTTATTTCCACACATCTCTCTTACCCTTACGTTACTCACTCGATCAAACCACCTCACACCACACATTGTCCTCAAACATCTCATTTCCAGCAAATCCATCCTCCTACGCACAACTCTATCCATAGCCCACGCCTCGCAACCATACAACATTGTTGGAACCACTATTCCTTCAAACATAACCATTTTTGCTTTCCGAGATAATGTTCTCTACTTCCACACATTCTTCAAGGCCCCCAGAATTTTCGCCCCCTCCCCCACCCTATGATCCACTTCCGCTTCCATGGTTCCATCCGCTGCCAGATCCACTCCCAGATATCTAAAACACTTCACTTCCTCCAGTTTTTCTCCATTCAAACTCACCTCCCAATTGACTTGACCCTCAACCCTACTGTACCTAATAACCTTGCTCTTATTCACATTTACTCTTAACTTTCTTCTTCCACACACTTTACCAAACTCAGTCACCAGCTTTTGCAGTTTCTCACATGAATCAGCCACCAGCGCTGTATCATCATATATATATATACATATATATATATATATATATATATATATATATATATATATATATATATATATATATATATATATATATATATATATATATATATATATATATATATATGTATATTTTTTTTTTTTTTTTTTTTTTTTATACTTTGTCGCTGTCTCCCGCGTTTGCGAGGTAGCGCAAGGAAACAGACGAAAGAAATGGCCCAACCCCCCCCCCCCCCATACACATGTACATACGTCCAGACACGCAAATATACATACCTACACAGCTTTCCATGGTTTACCCCAGACGCTTCACATGCCTTGATTCAATCCACTGACAGCACGTCAACCCCTGTATACCACATCGCTCCAATTCACTCTATTCCTTGCCCTCCTTTCACCCTCCTGCATGTTCAGGCCCCGATCACACAAAATCTTTTTCACTCCATCTTTCCACCTCCAATTTGGTCTCCCTCTTCTCCTCGTTCCCTCCACCTCCGACACATATATCCTCTTGGTCAATCTTTCTCCACTCATTCTCTCCATGTGCCCAAACCATTTCAAAACACCCTCTTCTGCTTTCTCAACCACGCTTTTTTTATTTCCATACATCTCTCTTACCCTTACGTTACTTACTCGATCAAACCACCTCACACCACACATTGTCCTCAAACATCTCATTTCCAGCACATCCATCCTCCTGCGCACATCTCTATCCATAGCCCACGCCTCGCAACCATACAACATTGTTGGAACCACTATTCCTTCAAACATACCCATTTTTGCTTTCCGAGATAATGTTCTGGACTTCCACACATTTTTCAGGGCTCCCAATATTTTCGCCCCCTCCCCCACCCTATGATCCACTTCCGCTTCCATGGTTCCATCCGCGGACAGATCCACTCCCAGATATCTAAAACACTTCACTTCCTCCAGTTTTTCTCCATTCAAACTCACCTCCCAATTGACTTGACCCTCACCCCTCCTGTACCTAATAACCTTGCTCTTATTCACATTTACTCTTAACTTTCTTCTTCCACACACTTTACCAAACTCAGTCACCAGCTTCTGCAGTTTCTCACATGAATCAGCCACCAGCGCTGTATCATCAGCGAACAACAACTGACTCACTTCCCAAGCTCTCTCATCCCCAACAGACTTCATACTTGCCCCTCTTTCCAGGACTCTTGCATTTACCTCCCTAACAACCCCATCCATAAACAAATTAAACAACCATGGAGACATCACACACCCCTGCCGTAAACCTACATTCACTGAGAACACATCACTTTCCTCTCTTCCTACACGTACACATGCCTTACATCCTCGATAAAAACTTTTCACTGCTTCTAACAACTTGCCTCCCACACCATATATTCTTAATACCTTCCACAGAGCATCTCTATCAACTCTATCATATGCCTTCTCCAGATCCATAAATGCTACATACAAATCCATTTGCTTTTCTAAGTATTTCTCACATACATTCTTCAAAGCAAACACCTGATCCACACATCCTCTACCACTTCTGAAACCGCACTGCTCTTCCCCAATCTGATGCTCTGTACATGCCTTCACCCTCTCAATCAATACCCTCCCATATAATTTACCAGGAATACTCAACAAACTTATACCTCTGTAATTTGAGCACTCACTCTTATCCCCTTTGCCTTTGTACAATGGCACTATGCACGCATTCCGCCAATCCTCAGGCACCTCACCATGAGTCATACATACATTAAATAACCTTACCAACCAGTCAACAATACAGTCACCCCCTTTTTTAATAAATTCCACTGCAATACCATCCAAACCTGCTGCCTTGCCGGCTTTCATCTTCCGCAAAGCTTTTACTACCTCTTCTCTGTTTACCAAATCATTTTCCCTAACCCTCTCACTTTGCACACCACCTCGACCAAAACACCCTATATCTGCCACTCTGTCATCAGACACATTCAACAAACCTTCAAAATACTCATTCCATCTCCTTCTCACATCACCGCTACTTGTTATCACCTCCCCATTTACGCCCTTCACTGAAGTTCCCATTTGCTCCCTTGTCTTACGCACCCTATTTACCTCCTTCCAGAACATCTTTTTATTCTCCCTAAAATTTACTGATAGTCTCTCACCCCAACTCTCATTTGCCCTTTTTTTCACCTCTTGCACCTTTCTCTTGACCTCCTGTCTCTTTCTTTTATACTTCTCCCACTCAATTGCATTTTTTCCCTGCAAAAATCGTCCAAATGCCTCTCTCTTCTCTTTCACTAATACTCTTACTTCTTCATCCCACCACTCACTACCCTTTCTAAACAGCCCACCTCCCACTCTTCTCATGCCACAAGCATCTTTTGCGCAATCCATCACTGATTCCCTAAATACATCCCATTCCTCCCCCACTCCCCTTACTTCCATTGTTCTCACCTTTTTCCATTCTGTACACAGTCTCTCCTGGTACTTCCCCACACAGGTCTCCTTCCCAAGCTCACTCACTCTCACCACCTTCTTCACCCCAACATTCACTCCTCTTTTCTGAAAACCCATACTAATCTTCACCTTAGCCTCCACAAGATAATGATCAGACATCCCTCCAGTTGCACCTCTCAGCACATTAACATCGAAAAGTCTCTCTTTCGCACGCCTGTCAATTAACACGTAATCCAATAACGCTCTCTGGCCATCTCTCCTACTTACATAAGTATACTTATGTATATCTCGCTTTTTAAACCAGGTATTCCCAATCATCAGTCCTTTTTCAGCACATAAATCTACAAGCTCTTCACCATTTCCATTTACAACACTGAACACCCCATGCATACCAATTATTCCCTCAACTGCCACATTACTCACCTTTGCATTCAAATCACCCATTACTATAACCCGGTCTCGTGCATCAAAACCGCTAACACACTCATTCAGCTGCTCCCAAAACACTTGCCTCTCATGATCTTTCTTCTCATGCCCAGGTGCATATGCACCAATAATCACCCACCTCTCTCCATCAACTTTCAATTTTACCCATATTAATCGAGAATTTACTTTCTTACATTCTATCACATACTCCCACAACTCCTGTTTCAGGAGTATTGCTACTCCTTCCCTTGCTCTTGTCCTCTCACTAACCCCTAATATTATTATTATTATTATTGTTATTATTATTATTATTATTATTATTATTATTATTATTATTATTATTATTATTATTATTACTATAATAATTATTATTATTTTGCTTTGTCGCTGACTCCCGCGTTAGCGAGGTAGAGTAAGGAAACAGACGAAAAAATGGCCCAACCCACCCACATAAACATGTATATACATACACGTCCACACACGCAAATATACATTCCTATACATCTCAACGTATACATATATATATACACACACAGACATATACATATATACACATGTACATAATTCATACTGTCTGCCTTTATTCAAACCCATCGCCACCTCGCCACACATGTAACAACAACCCCCTCCCCCCTCATGTGTGCGAGGTAGCGCTAGGAAAAGACAACAAAGGCCACATTCGTTCACACTCAGTCTCTAGCTGTCATGTAATAATGCACCGAAACCACAGCTTCCTTTCCACATCCAGACCCTACAGAACTTTCCGTGGTTTATCCCAAACGCTTCACATGCCTTCGCTCAATCAATTGACAGCACGTCGACCCCAGTATACCAAATCGTTCCAATTCACTCTATTCATTCCACGCCTTTCATCCTCCTGCATGTTTAGGCATCGATCACTCAAAATCTTTTTCACTCCATCTTTCCACCTTCAATTTGGTCTCCCACTTCCCCTCGTTCCCTACACCTCTGACACATATATC
The DNA here is from genome assembly GCF_036320965.1 of Panulirus ornatus. Taxonomy (NCBI): domain Eukaryota; kingdom Metazoa; phylum Arthropoda; class Malacostraca; order Decapoda; family Palinuridae; genus Panulirus; species Panulirus ornatus. The sequence goes on from NC_092226.1 coordinate 48,635,617, forward strand.
CTCTTGGTCAATCTTTCCTCACTCATTCTCTCCATGTGACCAAACCATTTCAAGTCACGCTCTTTTGCTCTCTCAACCACAATCTTTTTATTACCAGGCATCTCTCTTACCCTATTATTACTTACTCGATCAAACCACCTCACACCACATAATGTCCTCAAACATCTCATTTCTAGCACATCCATACATCTCCGCACAACTCTATCCATAGCCCACGCATCGCAACCATACAGCATTGTTGGAACCACTATTCCTTCAAACAAACCCATTTTTGCTTTCTGACATAATGTTCTCGACTTCCACACATTTTTCAACGCTCCCAGAATTTTCACCCCCTCCCCCACCCTATGATTCACTTCCGCTTCCATGGTTCCATCCGCTGACAAATTCACTCCCAGAAATCTAAAACGCTTCACTTCCTCCAGTTTTTCTTAATTTAAACTTACCTCCCAGTTAACTTGACCCTCAACCCTACTGTACCTAATAACCTTGCTCTTATTCACATCTACTCTTAACTTTCTTTTTTCTCACACTTTACCAAACTCAGTCACCAGCTTCTGCAGTTTCTCACATGAATCAGTCAGCAGCGTTCTATCAGCAGCGAACAACAACTGACTCACATCGCAAGCTCTCTCATCCTCAACACACTGTATACTTGCCTCTCTTTCCAAAACTCTTGCATTCACGTCCCTAACAACACTATCCATAAGAAAATCAATCAACCATAGAGACATCACACACCCCTGCCGCAAACTTACATTCACTGAGAACCAATCACTTTCCTCTCTTCCTACACGTACACATGCCTTACATCCTCGTTAAAAACTTTTCACTGCTTCTAACAACTTGCCTCCCACACCATATATTCTTAATACCTTCCACAGCGCATCTCCATCAACTCTGTCATATGCCTTCGCCAGATCCATAAATGCTACATACAAATCCATTTGCTTTTCTAAGATTTTCTCACATACATTCTTCAAAGCAAACACCTGATCCACACATCCTCTACCACTTCTGAAACCACACTGCTCTTCCCCAATCTGATGCTCTGTACATGCCTTCACCCTCTCAATCAATACCCTCCCATATAATTTACCAGGAATACTCAACAAGCTTATACCTGTGTAACTTGAGCACTCACTCTTATCCCCTTTGCCTTTGTACAGTGGCACTATGCAAGCATTCCGCCAGTCCTCAGGCACCTCACCATGAATCATACATATGCTAAATAACCTTACCAACCAGACAACAATACAGTCACCCCCTTGTTTTATAAATTCTACTGCAATACCATCTAAAACCACTGCCTTGCCGGCTTTCATCTTCCGCAAAGATTTTACTACCTCTTCTCTGTTTACCAAATCATTTTCCCTAACCCTCTCACTTTGCTCACCACCTCGACCAAAACACCCAATATCTGCCACTCTACCATCAAACACATTCAACAAACCTTCAAAATACTCATTCCATATCTTCACATCACCACTACTTATCACCTCACCACTAGCAACCTTCACTGAAGTTTCCATTTGTTCCCTTGTCTTACGCACTTTATTTACCTCCGTTCTAAAACATCTTTTTATTATCCCTAAAATCCAATGATACTCTCTCACCCCAACTCTCATTTGCCCTCTTTTACACCTCTTGCACCTTTCTCTTGACCTCTTGCCTCTTTCTTTTATACATCTCCAACTCATTTGCATTATTTCCATGCAAAAATCGTCCAAATGCCTCTCTCTTCTCTTTCACTAATAGTCTTACTTCTTCATCCCACCATTCACTACCCTTTCTAATCTGTCCACCTCCCACGCTTCTCATGCCACAAGCATCTTTTGCGCAAGTCATCACTGCTCCCCTAAATACATCCCATTCCTCCCACACTCCCCTTACCTCCTTTGTTCTCACCTTTTTCCATTCTGTACTCAATCTCTCCTGGTACTTCCGAACACAAGTCTCCTTCCCAAGCTCTCTTACTCTCCCCACTCTCTTCACTCCAACGTTCTCTCTTCTTTTCTGAAAACCCCCACAAATCTTCACCTTCGCCTCCACAAGATAATGATCAGCTATCCCTCCAGTTGCATCTCTAAGCATATTAACATCCAAAAGTCTCTTTCGCGCGCCTATCAATTAACACGTAATCCAGTAATGCTCTCAGGCCATCTCTCCTACTTACATACATATATTTATGTATATCTCTCTTTCTAAAACAGGTATTCACAATCACCAGTTCTTATTCAGCACATAAATGTACAAGCTCTTCACCATTTCCATTTACAACACTGAACACCACATGTATACCAATTATTCCCTCAACTGCCACATTACTCACCTTTGCATTCAAATCACCCATCACTATAACCCGGTCTCGTGCATCAAAACTACTTATACACTCATTCAGCTGCTCCCAAAACACTTGCTTCTCATGGTCATTCTTCTTATACCCAGGTGCATATGCACCAATAATCACCTATCTCTCTCCATCAACTTTCAGTTTTAACCATATCAATCTAGAGTTTACTTTCTTACACTCTATCACATACTCCCACCACTCCAATTTCAGAAGTAGTGCTACTCCTTCCCTTGCTCTCGTTCTATCACTAACTCCTGACTTTACTCGCATGACATTCCCAAACCACTCTTCCCCTTTACCCTTGAGCTTCGTTTCACTCAACGAAAACATCCAGGTTCCTTTCCTCAAACATACTACCTATCTCTCCTTTTCTCTCATCCTGGTTACATCCAGACACATTTAGACACCCCAATCTGAGCCTTTGAGGAGGATGAGCACTCCCCGCGTTACTCCTTCATCTGTTTCCCCTTTTAGAAAGTCAAAATACAAGGGGGGAGGATTTCTAGGCCCCCACTCCCGTCCTCTTTAGTTGCCCTTTACATGTGAGGAATGCGTGGGAAGTATTTTTTCTCCCCTATCCCCAGATATATATATATATATATATATATATATATATATATATATATATATATATATATATATATATATATTTTTTTTTTTCTTTTTTTTTTTTTGCCGCTGTCTCCCGCGTTTGCGAAGTAGCGCAAGGAAACAGACGAAAGAAATGGCCCAACTCATCCCCATACACATGTATATACATACGTCCACACACACAAATATACATACCTACACAGCTTTCCATGGTTTACCCCAGACGCTTCACATGCCCTGATTCAGTCCATTGACAGCACGTTAACCCCGGTATACCACATCGATCTAATTCACTCTATTTCTTGCCCGCCTTTCACCCTCCTGCATGTTCAGGCCCCGATCACACAAAATCTTTTTCACTCCATCTTTCCACCTCCAATTTGGTCTCCCACTTCTCCTCGTTCCCTCCACCTCCGACACATATATCTTCTTGGTCAATCTTTTCAAACTCATTCTCTCCATGTGCCCAAACCATTTCAAAACACCCTCTTCTGCTCTCTCAACCACGCTCTTTTTATTTCCACACATCTCTCTTACCCTTACGTTACTTACTTGATCAAACCACCTCACACCACACATTGTCCTCAAACATCTCATTTCCAGCACATCCATCCTCCTGGGCACAACTCTATCCATAGCCCACGCCTCGCAACCATACAACATTGTTGGAACCACTATTCCTTCAAACATACCCATTTTTGCTTTACGAGATAATATTCTCGACTTCCAAACATTCTTCAAGGCTCCCAGAATTTTCGCCCCCTCCCCCACCCTAATGATCCACTTCCGCTTCCATGGTTCCATCCGCTGCCAGATCCACTCCCAGATATCTGAAACACTTTACTTCCTCCAGTTTTTGTCTATTCAAACTTACCTCCCAATTGACTTGACCCTCAACCCTACTGTACCTAATAACCTTGCTCCTATTCGCATTTACTCTTAACTTTCTTCTTTCACACACTTTACCAAACTCAGTCACCAGCTTCTGCAGTTTCTCACATGAATCAGCCACCAGCGCTGTATCATCAGCGAACAACAACTGACTCAATTCCCAAGCTCTCTCATCCCCAACAGACTTCATACTTGCCCCTTTTTCCAAAACTCTTGCATTCACCTCCATAACAACACCATCCATAAACAAATTAAACAACCATGGAGACATCACACACCCCTGCCGCAAACTTACATTCACTGAGAACCAATCACTTTCCTCTCTTCCTACACGTACACATGCCTTACATCCTCGATAAAAATTTTTCACTGCTTCTAACAACTTGCTTCCCACACCATATATTCTTAATACCTTCCACAGAGCATCTCTATCAACTCTATCATATGCCTTCTCCAGATCCATAAATGCTACATACAAATCCATTTGCTTTTCTAAGTATTTCTCACATACATACATATATATATATATATATATATATATATATATATATATATATATATATATATATATATATATATATATATATATATATATATATGGCCAGAGATGGCCAGAGAGCGTTATTAGATTACGTGTTAATTCATAGACGCACGAACGAGAGACTTTTGGATGTTAATGTGCTGAGAGGTGCAACGGGATGGATGTCTGATCATTATCTTGTGGAAGCAAAGGTGAAGATTTGTGGGGGTTTTCAGAAAAGAAGAGAGAATGTTAGGGTGAAGAGAGTGGTGAGAGTAAGTGAGCTTGGGAAGGAGACTTGTGTGAGGAAGTAACAGGAGAGACTGAGTACAGAATGGAAAAAGGTGAGAACAAAGGAGGTAAGGGGAGTGGGGGAGGAATGGGATGTATTTAGGGAAGCAGTGATGGCTTGCGCAAAAGATTCTTGTGGCATGAGAAGCGTGGGAGGTGGGTTGATTAGAAAAGGTAGTGAGTGGTGGGATGAAGAAGTAAGATTATTAGTGAAAGAGAAGAGAGTGGGATTTGAACGATTTTTGCAGGGAAAAATATAAATGAGTGGGAGAGTTATAAAAGAAAGAGGCAGGAGGTCAAGAGAAAGGTGCAAGAGGTGAAGAAGAGGGGAAATGACCAGTTGGGGTGAGAGAGTAACCTAAAATTTCAGAGAGAATAAAAAGATTTTTTGGAAGGAGGTAAATAAAGTGCGTAAGACAAGGAAGCAAATGGGAACTTCAGTGAAGGGGGCTAATGGGGAGGTGATAACAAGTAGTGGTGATGTGAAAAGGAGATGGAGTGAGTATTTTGAAGGTTTGTTGAATGTGTTTGATGATAGAGTGGCAGATCAGGGATGTCTTGGTCGAGGTGGTGTGCAAAGTGAGAGGGTTAGGGAAAATGATTTGGTAAATAGAGAAGAGGTAGTAAAAGCTTTGCGGAAGATGAAAGCCGGCAAAGCAGCAGGTTTGGATGGCATTGCAATGGAATTTATTAAAAAAGGGAGTGACTGTATTGTTGACTGGTTGGTAAGGTTATTTAATGTATGTATGATTTATGGTGAGGTGCCTGAGGATTGGCGGAATGCGTGCATAGTGCCATTGTACAAAGGCAAAGGCGATAAGAGTGAGTGCTCAAATTACAGAGGTATAAGTTTGTTGAGTATTCCTGGTAAATTATATGGAAGGGTATTGATTGAGAGTGTGAAGGCGTGTACAGAGCATCAGATTGGGGAAGAGCAGTGTGGTTTCAGAAGTGGTAGAGGATGTGTGGATCAGGAGTTTGCTTTGAAGAATGTATGCGAGAAATACTTAGAAAAACACATGGATTTGTATGTAGCATTTATGGATCTGGAGAAGGCATATGATAAGAGTTGATAGAGATGCTCTTTGGAAGGTATTAAGAATATATGGTGTGGGAGGCAAGTTGTTAGAAGCAGTGAAAAGTTTTTAACGAGGATGTAAGGCATGTGTACGTGTAGGAAGAGAGGAAAGTGATTGGTTCTCAGTGAATATAGGTTTGCGGCAGGGGTGTGTGATGTCTCCATGGTTGTTTAATTTGTTTATGGATGGGGTTGTTAGGGAGGTAAATGCAAGAGTTTTGGAAAGAGGGGCAAGTATGAAGTCTGTTGTGGATGAGAGAGCTTGGGAATTGAGTCAGTTGTTGTTCGCTGATGATACAGCGCTGGAGGCTGATTCATGTGAGAAACTGCAGAAGCTGGTGACTGAGTTTGGTAAAGTGTGTGAAAGAAGAAAGTTAAGAGTAAATGTGAATAAGAGCAAGGTTATTAGGTACAGTAGGGTTGAGAGGGTCAGGTCAATTGGGAGGTAAGTTTGAATGGAGAAAAGCTGGAGGAAGTGAAGTGTTTTAGATATCCGGGAGTGGATCTGGCAGCGGATGGAACCATGGAAGCGGAAGTGAATCATAGGGTGGGGGAGGGGGCGAAAATTCTGGGAGCCTTGAGGAATGTTTGGAAGTCGAGAACATTATCTCGGAAAGGAGAAATGGGTATGTATGAAGGAATAGTGGTTCCAACAATGTTGTATGGTTGCGAGGCGTGGGCTATGGATAGAGTTGTGCGCAGGAGGATGGATGTGCTGGAAATGAAATGTTTGAGGACAATATGTGGTGTGAGGTGGTTTGATCGAATAAGTAATGTGAGGGTGAGAGATGTGTGGAAATAAAAAGATTGTGGTTGAGAGAGCAGAAGAGGGTGTTTTGAAATGGTTTGGGCACATGGAGAGAATGAGTGGGGAAAGATTGACCAAGAGGATATATGTGTCAGAGGTGGAGGGAACGAGGAGGAGTGGGAGACCAAATTGGAGGTGGAAAGATGGAGTGAAAAAGATTTTGAGTGATCGGGGCCTGAACATGCACGAGGATGAAAGGGTGCAAGGAATAGAGTGAATTGGAACGATGTGATATATCGGGGTCGACGTGCTGTCACTGGATTGAACCAGGGCATGTGAGGCGTCTGGGGTAAACCATGCAAAGTGTGTGGGGCCTGGATGTGGAAAGGGAGCTGTGGTTTCGGTGCATTATTACATGACAGCTCGAGACTGAGTGTGAACGAATGTGGCCTTTGGTGTTTTTCCTAGCGCTACCTCGCACACATGAGGGGGGAGGGGGCTGTTATTCCATGTGTGGCGAGGTGGCGATGGGAACAAATAAAGGCAGACAGTGTGAATTATGTGAATTATGTACATGTGTATATGTGTATATGTCTGAGCGTGTAATATATATCTGTACATTGAGATGTATAGGTATGTATATTGTACGTGTGTGGACATGTATGTATATACATGTGTATGTGGGCGGGTTGGGCCGTTCTTTCGTCTGTTTCCTTGCGCTACCTTGCTAACGCGGGAGACAGCGATAAAGCAAAATAAATAAATAAAATATATATATATATATATATATATATATATATATATATATATATATATATATATATATATATATGTATTATCCCTGGGGATAGGGGATTAAGAATACTTCCCACGTATTCCCTGCGTGTCGTAGAAGTCGACTAAAAGGGGAGGGAGCGGGGGGCTGGAAATCCTCCCCTCTCGTTTTTTTCTTAATTTTCTAAAAGAAGGAACAGAGTGGGGCCAGGTGAGGATATTCCAAAAAAGGCCCAGTCCTCTGTTCTTAACGCTACCTCGCTAACGCAGGAAATGGCGAAGTTTAGAAAAAAAAAAAAAATATATATATATATATATATATATATATATATATATATATATATATATATATATATATATATATATAAAGATGTTCTGGAAGGAGGTAAATAAAGTGCGTAAGACAAGGGAGCAAATGGGAACTTCAGTGAAGGGCGCAAATGGGGAGGTGATAACAAGTAGTGGTGATGTGAGAAGGAGATGGAGTGAGTATTTTGAAGGTTTGTTGAATGTGTTTGATGATAGAGTGGCAGATATAGGGTGTTTTGGTCGAGGTGGTGTGCAAAGTGAGAGGGTTAGGGAAAATGATTTGGTAAACAGAGAAGAGGTAGTGAAAGCTTTGCGGAAGATGAAAGCCGGCAAGGCAGCAGGTTTCGATGGTATTGCAGTGGAATTTATTAAAAAAGGGGGTGACTGTATTGTTGAGTGGTTGGTAAGGTTATTTAATGTATGTATGACTCATGGTGAGGTGCCTGAGGATTGGCGGAATGCGTGCATAGTGCCATTGTACAAAGGGAAAGGGGATAAGAGTGAGTGCTCAAATTACAGAGGTATAAGTTTGTTGAGTATTCCTGGTAAATTATATGGGAGGGTATTGATTGAGAGGGTGAAGGCATGTACAGAGCATCAGATTGGGGAAGAGCAGTGTGGTTTCAGAAGTGGTAGAGGATGTGTGGATCAGGTGTTTGCTTTGAAGAATGTATGTGAGAAATACTTAGAAAAGCAAATGGATTTGTATGTAGCATTTATGGATCTGGAGAAGGCATATGATAGAGTTGATAGAGATGCTCTGTGGAAGGTATTAAGAATATATGGTGTGGGAGGAAAGTTGTTAGAAGCAGTGAAAAGTTTTTATCGAGGATGTAAGGCATGTGTACGTGTAGGAAGAGAGGAAAGGGATTGGTTCTCAGTGAATGTAGGTTTGCGGCAGGGGTGTGTGATGTCTCCATGGTTGTTTAATTTGTGTATGGATGGGGTTGTTAGGGAGGTAAATGCAAGAGTTTTGGAAAGAGGGGCAAGTATGAAGTCTGTTGGGGATGAGAGAGCTTGGGAAGTGAGTCAGTTGTTGTTCGCTGATGATACAGCGCTGGTGGCTGATTCATGTGAGAAACTGCAGAAGCTGGTGACTGAGTTTGGTAAAGTGTGTGGAAGAAGAAAGTTAAGAGTAAATGTGAATAAGAGCAAGGTTATTAGGTACAGTAGGGTTGAGGGTCAAGTCAATTTGGAGGTGAGTTTGAATGGAGAAAAACTGGAGGAAGTGAAGTGTTTTAGATATCTGGGAGTGGATCTGGCAGCGGATGGAACCATGGAAGCGGAAGTGGATCATAGGTGGGGGAGGGGGCGAAAATTCTGGGGGCCTTGAAGAATGTGTGGAAGTCGAGAACATTATCTCGGAAAGCAAAAATGGGTATGTTTGAAGGAATAGTGGTTCCAACAATGTTGTATGGTTGCGAGGCGTGGGCTATGGATAGAGTTGTGCGCAGGAGGATGGATGTGCTGGAAATGAGATGTTTGAGGACAATGTGTGGTGTGAGGTGGTTTGATCGAGTGAGTAACGTAAGGGTAAGAGAGATGTGTGGAAATAAAAAGAGCGTGGTTGAGAGAGCAGAAGAGGGTGTTTTGAAGTGGTTTGGGCACATGGAGAGAATGAGTGAGGAAAGATTGACCAAGAGGATATATGTGTCAGAGGTGGAGGGAACGAGGAGAAGAGGGAGACCAAATTGGAGGTGGAAAGATGGAGTGAAAAAGATTTTGTGTGATCGGGGCCTGAACATGCAGGAGGGTGAAAGGAGGGCAAGGAATAGAGTGAATTGGAGCGATGTGGTATACCGGGGTTGACGTGCTGTCAGTGGATTGAATCAAGGCATGTGAAGCGTCTGGGGAAAACCATGGAAAGCTGTGTAGGTATGTATATTTGCGTGTGTGGACGTATGTATATACATGTGTATGGGGGGGGGGGGGTTGGGCCATTTCTTTCGTCTGTTTCCTTGCGCTACCTCGCAAACGCGGGAGACAGCGACAAAGTATAAAAAAAAAAAAGATATATATATATATATATATATATATATATATATATATATATATATATATATATATATATATATATATATATATATCCCTGGGGATAGGGGAGAAAGAATACCTCCCACGCATTCGTCACATGTCGTAGAAGGCGACTAAATGGGACGGGAGTGTGGGGCTAGAAACCCAACCCTCCTTGTATTTCAACTTTCTAAAAGGGGAAACAGACGAAGAAGTCACGCGGTGAGTGGTCATCCTCCTCGAAGGCTCAGGTAGTATTTTTGAGAAGAGGAACCTTGATTTTTTGGGTGTAAGTGAAACATAGATCAAGTGTAAAGGGAAAGAGTGGTTTGGTAATGTCTTGGGAGTAAAGTCAGGGGTTAGTGAGAAGACGAGAGCAAGGGAAGGAGTGGTGGGAGTATATGATAGAGTGTAAGAAAGTAAACTCTAGACTGATATGGGTAAAACTGAAAGTGGATTGAGAGAGATGGGTGATTATTGGTGCATATGTACCTGAACACGAGAAGAAAGATCATGAGAGGCTAGTGCTTTGGGAGCAGCTGGGTGAGTGTATTAGTATTTTTGATGCACGGGACCAGGTTATAGTGATGTGGTAGCTGAGGGAATAATAGGTGTACATGGGGTGTTCAGCGTTGTAAATGTAAATGGTGAAGAACTTGTAGATTTATGCGCTGAAAAACAACTGGTGATTGGGAATACCTGGTTTAAAAAGAGAGATATACATAAGTATACGGTTGTAAGTAGGAGAGACGGCCAGAGACCGTTATTGGATTACGTGTTAATTGATAGGCGCGCGAAAGAGAGACCTTTGGATGTTATTGTGCTGAGAGGTGCAACTGGAGGAATGTCTGATAATTATCTTGTGGAGACGAAAGTGAAGATTTGTAGAGGTTTTCAGAAAAGAAGTTAGAATGTTGGGATGAAGAGAGTGGAGAGAGTAACTGAGCTTCGGAAGGAGACTTGTGTGAGGAAGTACCAGGAGAGACTGAGTACAGAATGGAAAAAGGTGAGAACAAAGGGGGTAAGGGGAGGGGGGGAGGAATGGGATGTATTTAGGGAAACAGTGAAGGCTTGTGCAAAAGATGCTTGTGGAATGAGAAGCGTTGGAGGTGGGCAGATTAGAACGGGTAGTGATTGGTGGGATGAAGAATTAAGATTATTAGTGAAAGAGAAGAGAGAGTCAGTTGGAGGATTTTTTCCAGGAAAGAAAGCAAAGGACTGGAAGGTCAAGAGAAAGGTGCAAGAGGTGAAAAAGAGTGCAAATGAGAGTTGGGGTGAGAGAGTATCGTTAAAGTCTAGGGTGAATAAAACGATGTTTTGAAAGGAGGTAAATAAAGTGCCTAAGACAAGGGAACAAATGGGAGCATCAGCAAAGGGGGCAAATTGGGAGGTGATAACAAGTAGTGGTGATGTGATATGGATATCGACTGATTATTTTGAAGGGTTGTTGATTTTGCTTGATGATAGAGTGGCAGATATAGGGTGTTTTGGTCGAGGTGGTGTGCAAAGTAAGAGGGTTAGGGAGAATGATTTGGTAAACAGAGAAGAGGTAGTAAAAGCTTTACGGAAGATGAAAGCCAGCAAGGCAGCGGGTTTGGATGGTATTGCAGTGGAATTTATCAAAAAAGGGGGTGACGGTATTGTTGACTGGTTGGTAAGATTATTCAGTGTATGTATGACTCAAGGTGAAGTGCCTAAGGATTGGCGAAATGCTTGTATAGTGCCATTGTACAAAGGCAAAGGGGATAAAAGTGAGTGCTCAAATTATAGAGGTATAAGATTGTTGAGTATTCCTGGGAAATTATATGGGAGGGTGAAGGCATGTACAGAGCATCAGATTGGGAAGAACAGTGTAGTTTTAGATGTGGTAGAGAATGTGTGGATCAGGTGTTTACTTTGAAAAATGTATGTGAGAAATACTTAGAAAAGCAAATGGATTTGTATGTAGCATTTATGGATCTGGAAAAGGCATATGATAGAGTTGATAGAGATGCTCTGTGGAAGGTATTAAGAATATATGGTGTGGGAGGCAAATTGCTAGAATCAGTGAAATGTTTTTATCGTGGATGTAAGGCATGTCTACGTGTAGGAAGAGAGGAAAGTGATTAGTTGTCAGTGAATGTTGGTTTGCGGCAGGGGTGCGTGATATCTCTATGGTTGTTTAATTTGTTTATGGATAGGGTTGTTAGGGAGTTGAATGCGAGAGTTTTGGAAAGAGAGGCAAGTATGCAGTCTGTTGTGGATGAGAGCTTGGGAAGTGAGTCAGTTGTTGTTCGCTGATGATACAGCGCTGGTGGCTGATTCGGGTGAGAAACTGCAGAAGCAGGTGATGAGTTTGGTGAATTGTGTGTGAGAAGAAAGCTGAGAGTATATGTGAATAAGAGGGAAAAGTTATTAGGTACAGTAGGGCTGAGGGACAAGTAAATTGAGAGGTAAATTTGAATGGAGAAGAACTGGAGGAAGTAAAGTGTTCTACATATCTGGGAGTGGAATTGTAAGCGCACGGAACCATGGAAGAGGAAGTGAATATATATGTGTGTATATATATATATATATATATATATATATATATATATATATATATATATATATATATATATATATATATATATATATATATAATACTTTGTCGCTGTCTCCCGGGTGCGAGGTAGCGCAAGGAAACAGACGACAGAATGGGCCAACCCACCCACATTCACATGTAAATTCATACACGTCCAGACATGCACATATACATACCTGTACATCGCAACGTATACATATATATACTCACTCACACAGATATATACATATATACACATGTACATAATTCAAACTGCCTGCACTTATTCATTCTCGTCGTCACCCAGCCACACATGAAACTTTCCCCCGACATTTGCGCGAGGTAGCGCTAGGAAAAAACAAATGGCACTTTCGTTCACACTCAGTCTATAGCTGTCATATATAATGCACTGAAACCACAGTTCCCTTGCAACATCCAGGCTCACAAAACGTTCCATGGTTTACCCCAGACTCTTCACATGCCCCGGCTCAATCCATTGACAGCACGTCGACCCGGTGTACCACATCCTTGCAGTTCACCCTATTTCTTGCACGCCTTTCATCCTCCTGCATGTTCAGGCTCCGGTTACTCAAAATCTTTTTCACGCCATCGTTCCATCTCCAGTTTGGTCTCCCACATCTCCTCGCTCCATCCACTTTTGACATATATATCCTTTTTCTCAATCATTCCTCAGTCTTTCTCTCCATGTGACGAAACATTTCAACTTACCCTCTTCTGTTCTCTCAACCACACTATGTTTTTGATAACACATCTCTCTCACTCTTTCTTTACTTACTCGATCAAACCAGCTCACACTACATATTTTTCTCAAACATCTCATTTCCAGCACATTCACCCTCCTCCGCACAACTCTATCTATAGCCCACGCCTCACAACCATATAACACTGTTGGAACCACCATTCCTTCAAACATACCCATTTCTGCTTTCCGAGGTAACATTCTCGACTTCCACATATTTTTCAACGCTCCCAGAACTTTCGCCCCCTCCCCCACCCCTATCATTCACTTCCGCTTCCATGGTTCCATCCATTGCCAAATCCGCTCCCAGATATCTAAAACACTTCACTTCCTCCAGTTTTTCTCCATTCAAACTTACCTTCCAATTGACTTGTCCCTCAACCGTACTGTACCTAATTACCTTGCTCTTATTCACATTTACTCTGAGCTTTCTTCTTTCCCACAATTTACCAAACTTAAACACCAGCTTCTGCAGTTTCTCATACGAATCAGCCACCAGCGGTGTATCATCAGCGAACAACAACTGACTCACTTCCCAAGCTCTCTCATCCACAACAGAATACATACTTCCCCCCCCCTTTCCAAAACTTTTGCATTCACCTCCCTAAAAACCCCATCCATAAACAAATTAAACAACCATCGAGACATCACATACCTCTGTCGCAAACCAACATTCACTGAGAACCAATCACTTTCCTCTCTTCATACACCTACATATGCCTTACATCCTCGATAAAAACTTCTCACTGCTTCTAACAACTTGTCTCCTACACCATATATTCCTAATACCTTTAATAGAGCATCTCTATCAACTCTATCATATGCCTTCTACAGATCTATAAATGCTTCATAGAAATCCATTTGCTTTTCTAAGTATTTCTCACATACATTCTTCAAAGCAACCAACTGATCCACACATCCTCTACCACCTCTGAAACCACACTCATCTACTCCAATCTGATGCTCTGTACATGCCCTCACCCTCTCAGTCAATACCCTCCCATATAATTTCCCAGGAATGCTCAACAAACGTATACCTCTGTAATTTGAGCAATCACTTTTACTCCATTTGTCTTTGTATAATGGCACTATGCAAGCATTCCGCCAGTCGTCAGGCACCTCACCATGAGTCATACATACATTAAATAACCTTCCCAACCAGTCAACAATACAGTCATCCCCTTTTTTAGTAAATTCCACTGCAATACCATCCAAACCCGCTGCCTTACCGGCTTTCATCTTCCGCAAAGCTTTTATTACCTTTTCTCTGTTTTACCAAATCAACCTCCCTAATCCTCTCAATTTGTACACCACCTTGACCAAAACACCCAATATCTGCCATTCTATCATGAAATACATTCAACATACCTCTAAAATAATCACTCCATCTCGTTCTCACATCATGAGTACTTGTTATCACCTCCCCATTAGCCCCCTTCACTGATGTTCCCATTTGTTCCCTTGTCTTACGCACTTTATTTACCTCCTTCCAAGCATCTTTTTTTTTCCCTAAAATTTAATGATACTCTCTCACTCCAACTCTCATTTGCCCTATTTTTCACCTCTCGTACCTTTCTCTTGACCTCCTGCCTCTTTCATTTATACATCTCCCACTCATTTGCATTATTTCCCTGAGAAAATCGCCCAGATGCCTCTCTCTTCTCTTTCACTAATAATCTTACTTCTTCATCCCACCACTCACAACCCTTTCTAATCTGCCTATCTCCCACGCTTCTCATGACACAACCACCTTTTGCGCAAGGCATCACTGCTTCCGTAAATATATCCCATTCCTCCCCCACTCCCCTTACCTCCTTTGTTCTCACCGTTTTCCATTCCATACTCAGTCTCTCCTGATACTTCCTTACACAAGTCTCCTTCCCAAACTCACTTACTCTCACCACTCTCTTCACCCCACCATTCTCTCTTCTTTTATGAAAACCTCTACAAATCTTCACCTTCGCCTCCACAAGATAATGATCAGATATCCCTCCAGTTGCACCTCTCAGCACATTAACATCCAAAAGTCTCTTTCGCGCGCCTATCAATCACCACGTAATCCAATAACGCTCTCTGGCCATTTCTCCTACTTACATACGTATACTTATATATATCTCTCTTTTTAAACAAGGTATATACAATCACCAGTCTTTTTTCAGCACATAAATCTGCAAGCTCTTCACCATTTCCATTTACAACATTGAACACCCCATGTAAACCAATTATTCCCTCAACTTCCACGTCACTCACCTTTTCATTCAAATCGCCCATCACTATAACTCAATCTAGTGCATCAAAACTACTAACACACTCAGCTGCTCCCAAAACACTTGCCTCTCATGATCTTTTATCTCATGCCAACGGGCATAAGCGCCAATAATCACCCATCTCTCTCCATATGTATATATATATATATATATATATATATATATATATATATATATATATATATATATATATATATATATATATATATATATATATATATATATATATATATATATACATATATATATATATATATATATATATATATATATATATATATATATATATATATATATATATATATATATATATATATATATATATATATATATATATATATATATATATATATATATATATATATATATGTATGTGTGTGTGTGTGTATGATAATGTGTACAGCCAACGGATAATTATCAATATATCCGCCATATCTTACATGAGGAAGAGTTTTGATGTATTTCCTGGGTTTCGTCTTGTACCGGGATGCCTGCTCTCCTTATCTATCGTTGACCGACACATTATAGGGAAGCTTTTGTGCACACTTACTGAAGGGTGAAGAAACTTTCCTTTTTGGAATGTCTAGATAGTTGTATAGTCCAATCTTCTGCTACCTTTTCTACAAATAGTTTGCGCTGTTAGCATAGTATATACAGATATTCAGTATTTGTTAATGAGAAACAGGAATATTTGATCTTGTTACCTGATTCTACCTGTTATGTGACCTCTACTACCTGAGAAGTTACATTAATCTGCCGCATTCTGCCTGTATATATATATATATATATATATATATATATATATATATATATATATATATATATATATATATATATATATTTTTTATTATACTTTCTCGCTGTCTCCCGCGTTTGCGAGGTAGCGCAAGGAAACAGACGAAAGAAATGGCCCAACCCCCCCCCCCCCATACACATGTATATACATACGTCCACACACGCAAATATACATACCTACACAGCTTTCCATGGTTTACCCCAGACGCTTCACATGCCTTGCTTCAATCCACTGACAGCACGTCAACCCCGGTATACCACATCGCTCCAATTCACTCTATTCCTTGCCCTCCTTTCACCCTCCTGCATGTTCAGGCCCCGATCACACAAAATCTTTTTCACTCCATCTTTCCACCTCCAATTTGGTCTCCCTCTTCTCCTTGTTCCCTCCACCTCCGACACATATATCCTCTTGGTCAATCTTTCCTCACTCATCCTCTCCATGTGCCCAAACCACTTCAAAACACCCTCTTCTGCTCTCTCAACCACGCTCTTTTTATTTCCACACATCTCTCTTACCCTTACGTTACTCACTCGATCAAACCACCTCACACCACACATTGTCCTCAAACATCTCATTTCCAGCACATCCATCCTCCTGCGCACAACTCTATCCATAGCCCACGCCTCGCAACCATACAACATTGTTGGAACCACTATTCCTTCAAACATACCCATTTTTGCTTTCCAAGATAATGTTCTCGACTTCCACACATTCTTCAAGGCCCCCAGGATTTTCGCCCCCTCCCCCACCCTATGATCCACTTCCGCTTCCATGGTTCCATCTGCTGCCAGATCCACTCCCAGATATCTAAAACACTTCACTTCCTCCAGTTTTTCTCCATTCACACTCACCTCCAAATTGACTTGACCCTCAACCCTACTGTACCTAATAACCTTGCTCTTATTCACATTTACTCTTAACTTTCTTCTACCACACACTTTTCCAAACTCAGTCACCAGCTTCTGCAGTTTCTCACATGAATCAGCCACCAGCGCTGTATCATCAGCGAACAACAACTGACTCACTTCCCAAGCTCTCTCATCCCCAACAGACTTCATACTTGCCCCTCTTTCCAAAACTCTTGCATTTACCTCCCTAACAACCCCATCCATAAACAAATTAAACAACCATGGAGACATCACACACCCCTGCCGCAAACCTACATTCACTGAGAACCAATCACTTTCCTCTCTTCCTACACGTACACATGCCTTACATCCTCGATAAAAACTTTTCACTGCTTCTAACAACTTTCCTCCCACACCATATATTCTTAATACCTTCCACAGAGCATCTCTATCAACTCTATCATATGCCATCTCCAGATCCATAAATGCTACATACAAATCCATTTGCTTTTCTAAGTATTCCTCACATACATTCTTCAAAGCAAACACCTGATCCACACATCCTCTACCACTTCTGAAACCACACTGCTCTTCCCCAATCTGATGCTCTGTACATGCCTTCACCCTCTCAATCAATACCCTCACATATAATTTACCAGGAATACTCAACAAACTTATATATATATATATATATATATATATATATATATATATATATATATATATATATATATATCAATATACTTGCCTCGATCCCATTCGGCGCCAGACGACCCAGCCCAGGATGTGCCCCACCAACCGCTCCTCTCCTCTAACCCTTGAAAAGTGAACTCTGCTATCTGGGAATTCAGAACTTGGTGTCCTATTCTGCGGCTCACCCTACTTTCCTTGTCTTTTGCTTGAACCTGATCTTTCATGCCTACTCTACCTATCCTGCCATGTTCCCTTCGATTCAATCAATTTTTTGGTTTTCCTGTTCTAAGTACCTAAGTTCTATTTCTCTATCGAAAAAGAGAGCCTAATATTCTCACCCCACACTCTACCAAGGAGAGCTTTCCCATTTTCATTCATATGGAGTATATCCTTAGCAAACGGCTTCTATCCCAGCTAGAAATGATCACATAATTCTAAACAAAGGCTATATTTTATCCTTCTCCAGATAAAGTCAATTCTATTGTTTTATCTCGAGCATTCTGCTGATGTTATAGGAGCTAACTTCACATCTGGGTAGCAATACAGACACAATTAACTTCCTATGGCACTCTTTTGAAAAAAGAAATACAGATTAGATAATCTTTCTTCGTTAATTTTTTCTCTTCTCCCACTGGCTATATCGTGCTTCTCCAACTGGACTATAACAATCGTATCCTTACGTGTGTTTAAGACAATGTCATTAAACTTCCCGAGAATATCTTCCAGTATAACATTAGAAAACCACATATTTCTCTTATCACCATTAAGACAAACCTCACGATCTTCATTTCTAACTAAGGAATCGCTGACCAGCTTGACACTATGATCACACTGTACTTCATCATCCATTAGATTTAACCTATTTTGAGTCACAATCTTCCTTTCCTGAACTTCTGCTAGCCGTCAAATCTACCTTGTAGGCTGGAAGGTAAAATTATCCTCTAACATCGTATCATCTTAACATTCAATTTTCCAAGTTATCCACCCTACTTGTCAATAATGATCCACCCTGCTGTATATATATTGTTTTCACAATAACAAAACCCACATCACTTTGCCAAAGACTCATGTAATCATGGAATCTCTTTAAAACCACAATCTTCGCAAATTCTCTGTGCAGCTTTTCGTACAATATTCAGAATATGCAAGAGAGTAACTTATCCCTTTCTTTAATAAACCATCCCAGGTGATCGCCCTAACACATTTAAGACAGCTAAACCGAGGAGAGGCGGTAATTGTGTACAACCATACGATAAACTGGGAGGAGTTGCTGAGTGTCTGTGGTTGCGAGGCAGGTAGTGACTGCTTTGTGGACTCTTTTTTTGCGTGTGGCTTGCAGCTTTCTCCAATTCACTTTTGAATAGTCTGGACGAATAGGCAGGTGAGGGATAGCATAGGGTGGAGCGAATGAACTGTTTGTACAGTATACAAAGCTATTTCTTTTCTTGTTCAGATATGATGACAGTGTTTTTGAAGGTATATATCTTACTGATATTTGTGGTTTGGTGAGTGAATGCTACGTGTAGGTTGTATGCGACATCCATTGAAAGTTAGTGTCTCGTGGCCTAAGAGTGACGGGCCACAAAAGGTGACAAGAGGTTCTTTCGGAGGGTAAAAGGTACTGGGCCCCACCTGCTACTGATAAAATTTTATCATCGCCAATTCACAGAAAAGCGTAAACTCTCAACGACCTTGTCATTCCAGAAAAGTCCATTTTAAGCTACTGATTGGATTGACCTGTATATAAAGTCCTGGGGCTGTATAATCGTGTATATATATATATATATATATATATATATATATATATATATATATATATATATATATATATATATATATATATATATATACACGATTATACATATACATGATTATATATATATATATATATATATATATATATATATATATATATATATATATATATATATATATATATATATATATATATATATATATATACATAAATATATATATATTTGTATATATATATATATATATATATATATATATATATATATATATATATATATATATATATATATATTTTTTTTTTTTTTTTTTCAAACTATTCGCCATTTCCCGCGTTAGCGAGGTAGCGTTAAGAACAGAAGACTGGGCCTTTTTTGGAATATCCTCACCTGGCACCCTCTGTTCCTTCTTTTGGAAAATTAAAAAAAAAAAAAAAAAAAAAAAAAAACGAGAGGGGAGGATTTCCAGCCCCCCGCTCCCTCCCCTTTTAGTCGCCTTCTACGACACGCAGGGAATACGTGGGAAGTATTCTTAATCCCCTATCCCCAGGGATAATATATATATATATATATATATATATATATATATATATATATATATATATATATATATATATATATATATATATATATATATATATATATATACATTCTGCAACGCTCCCAGAACTTTTGACCCCTCCCCCACCTTATCATTCACTTCCGCTTCCATGGTTCCATCCACTGCCAAATCCACTCCCATATATCTAAAACACTTCACTTCCTCCAGCTTTTCTCCATTCAAACTTACCTCCCAATTGACTTGTCCCTCAACCCTACTGTACCTAATAACCTTGCTCTTATTCCCATTTGCTCGCAGCTTTCTTCTGTCACACACCTTACCAAACTCAGTCACCAGCTTCTGCAGTTTCTAACACCAATCAGCCACCAGCGCTGTATCATCAGCGAACAACAACTGACTCACTTCCCAAGCTCTCTTATCCACAACAGACTGCCTACTTGCCCCTCTTTCCAAAACTCTTGCATTCACCACCCTAACAACTCCATCCATAAACAAATTAAACTACCATGGAGACATCACACACCCCTGCCGCAAACCTACATTCACTGAGAACCAATCACTTTCCTCTCTTCCGACACGTACACATGTCTTACATCCTCGATAAAAACTTTTCACTCCTTCTAACAACTTAATACCTTCCACAGAGCATCTCTATCAACTCTATCATATGCTTTCTCCAGATCCAGAAAAGCTACACACAAATCCATTTGCTTTTCTAAATATTTCTCACATACATTCTTTAAAGCAAACACCTGATCCACACATCCTCTACCACTTCTGAAATCACACTGCTCTTCCCCAATCTGATGCTCTGTACATGCCTTCACCCTCTCAATCAATACACTCCCATATAATTTACTATGAATGCTGAACAAACTTATACCTCTGGAATTTAAACACTCACTTTTATCCCCTTTCCCTTTGTATAATGGCTGGAAACCCTCCCCTCCTTGTATTTTAACTTTTCTAAATATTTCTCACATGCTTTCTTTAAAGTAAACACCTGATCCACACTTCCTCTACCACTTCTGAAACCACACTACTCTTCCCCAATCTGATGCTCTGTACATGCCTTCACCCTCTCAATCAATACACTCCCATATAATTTACCATGAATGCTGAACAAACTTATACCTCTGTAGTTTGAACACTCACTTTTATCCCCTTTCCCTTTGTGTAATGGCTGGAAACCCTCCCCTCCTTGTATTTTAAGTTTCTAAAAGGGGAAACAGAAGGAGTCATGCGGGGAGTGCTCATCCTCCTCGAAGGCTCACATTGGGTTTTCTAAATGTGTGTGGAAGTAACTAAGATGAGTAAAAACGAGAGATAGGTAGTATGTTTGAGGAAAGGAACCTGGATGTTTTGGCTCTGAGTGAAACGAAGATCAAGGGTAAAGGGGTAGAGTGGTTTGGGAATGTCTTGGGAGTAAAGTCACGGATTAGTGAGGGGACAAGAGCAAGGGAAGAGGAAGCACTATTCCTGAAACAGGAGTGGTGGTAGAATGTGATAGAGTGTAACAAGGTAAACTCTAGATTGATACAGGTAAAACTGAAAGTAGATGGAGAAAGATGGGTGATTATAGATCCATATGAACCTGGGCATGAGAAGAAAGATCATGAGAGCAGAGTTTTTTGGGAGCAGCAGAGTGAGTGTGTTAGTTGTTTTCATGCACGAGAACGGGTTATTGTGATAGGTGATTTGAATGCAAAGGTGAGTAATGTGGCAGTTGAGGGAATAATTGGTGTACATGGAATGTTCAGTGTTGTAAATGGAAGTGGTGTGGAGCTTGTAGATTTATGTACTGAAAAAGGACTGGTGATTGGGAATACCTGGTTTAAAAAGAGATATACATAAGTATACGTATATATGTATGAGAGATGGCCAGAGAGCGTTATTGGATTACATGTTAATTGATAGGCGCGCAAAAGAGAGACTTTTCGATGTTAATGTGCTGAGAGGTGCAACTGGACGGATATCTGATCCTTATCTTGTGGAGGTGAAGCTGAAGATCTGTAGAGATTTTCAGAAAAGAAGAGAGAATGCTAAGCTGAAGAGAGTGGTGATGGTAAGTGAGCTTGGGAAGGAGACTTGTGTGAGGAAGTATCAGGAGAGACTGAGTACAGAATGGAAAAAGGTGAGAACAAAGGACATAAGGGGCGTGGGGGAGGAATGGGATGTATTTAAGGAAACAGTGATGGATTGCGCAGAAGATTCTTGTGTCATGAGAAGAGTGGAAGGTGGGCAGATTAGAAATGGTAGTGAGTGGTGGGATGAAGAAGTAAGAATGTTAGTGAAAGAGAAGAGAGGGGCATTTAGACCATTTTTGCAGGGAAATAATGCAAATGTATAAAAGAAAGCGGCAGGAGGTTAAGGGAAAGGTGCAAGAGTTGAAAAAGAGGGTAAATGAGACTTGGGGTGAAAGAGTACCATTAAATTTAGGGAGAATAAAAAGATGTTTTGGAAGGAGGAAAATATAGTGCGTTAGGCAAGGTAACAAATGGGAACTTCAGTGAAGGGGGATAATGGGTAGGCGATAATAAGTAGTGGTGATGTGAAAAGGAGATAGAGGCAGTATTCTGAAGGTTTGTTGAATGTGTTTCATGATACTTTGGCAGATATAGGGTGCTTTGGTAGAGGTAGTGTGCAAAGTGAGAGCGTTAGGGAGAATGATTTGGTAAACAGAGAAGAGGTAGTAAAAGCTTTGCGGAAGATGAAAGCCGGCAAGGCAGCAGGTTTGGATGGTATTGCTGTGGAATTTATTAAAAAAGGGGGTGACTGTATTGTTGACTGGTTGGTAAGGTTATTTAATGTATGTATGACTCATGGTGAGGTGCCTGAGGATTGGCGGAATGCGTGCATAGTGCCATTGTACAAAGGCAAAGGGGATAAGAGTGAGTGCTCAAATTACAGAGGTATAAGTTTGTTGAGTATTCCTGGTAAATTATATGGGAGGGTATTGATTGAGAGGGTGAAGGCATGTACAGAGCATCAGATTGGGGAAGAGCAGTGTGGTTTCAGAAGTGGTAGAGGATGTGTGGATCAGGTGTTTGCTTTGAAGAATGTATGTGAGAAATACTTAGAAAAGCAAATGGATTTGTATGTAGCATTTATGGATCTGGAGAAGGCATATGATAGAGTTGATAGAGATGCTCTGTGGAAGGTATTAAGAATATATGGTGTGGGAGGCAAGTTGTTAGAAGCAGTGAAAAGTTTTTATCGAGGATGTAAGGCATGTGTACGTGTAGGAAGAGAGGAAAGTGATTGGTTCTCAGTGAATGTAGGTTTGCGGCAGGGGTGTGTGATGTCTCCATGGTTGTTTAATTTGTTTATGGATGGGGTTGTTAGGGAGGTAAATGCAAGAGTCTTGGAAAGAGGGAAAAGTATGAAGTCTGTTGGGGATGAGAGAGCTTGGGAAGTGAGTCAGTTGTTGTTCGCTGATGATACAGCGCTGGTGGCGGATTCATGTGAGAAACTGCAGAAGCTGGTGACGGAGTTTGGTAAAGTGTGTGGAAGAAGAAAGTTAAGAGTAAATGTGAATAAGAGCAAGGTTATTAGGTACAGTAGGGTTGAGGGTCAAGTCAATTGGGAGGTGAGTTTGAATGGTGAAAAACTGGAGGAAGTGAAGTGTTTTAGATATCTGGGAGTGGATCTGTCAGCGGATGGAACCATGGAAGCGGAAGTGGATCATAGGGTGGGGGAGGGGGCGAAAATTTTGGGAGCCTTGAAAAATGTGTGGAAGTCGAGAACATTATCCCGGAAAGCAAAAATGGGTATGTTTGAAGGAATAGTAGTTCCAACAATGTTGTATGGTTGCGAGGCGTGGGCTATGGATAGAGTTGTGCGCAGGAGGATGGATGTGCTGGAAATGAGATGTTTGAGGACAATGTGTGGTGTGAGGTGGTTTGATCGAGTAAGTAACGTAAGGGTAAGAGAGATGTGTGGAAATAAAAAGAGCGTGGTTGAGAGAGCAGAAGAGGGTGTTTTAAAATGGTTTGGGCACATGGAGAGAATGAGTGAGGAAAGATTGACCAAGAGGATATATGTGTCGGAGGTGGAGGGAACGAGGAGAAGAGGGAGACCAAATTGGAGGTGGAAAGATGGAGTGAAAAAGATTTTGTGTGATCGGGGCCTGAACATGCAGGAGGGTGAAAGGAGGGCAAGGAATAGAGTGAATTGGAGCGATGTGGTATACAGGGGTTGACGTGCTGTCAGTGGATTGAATCAAGGCATGTGAAGCGTCCGGGGTAAACCATGGAAAGCTGTGTAGGTATGTATATTTGTGTGTGTGGACGTGTGTATGTACATGTGTATGGGGGGGGGTTGGGCCATTTCTTTCGTCTGTTTCCTTGCGCTACCTCGCAAACGCGGGAGACAGCGACAAAGTAAAAAAAAAAAAAAAAAAAAAAAAAAAAAAAAAAATATATATATATATATATATATATATATATATATATATATATATATATATATATATATATATATATATATATATATATATATATATATATATATGTATATATATATATATATATATATATATATATATATATATATATATATATATATATATATATATATATATATATATATATATATATATATATATATATATACATATATATATATATATATATATATATATATATATATATATATATATATATATATATATATATATATATATATATATATATATATATATACATATATGTATATATATATATATATATATATATATATATATATATATATATATATATATATATATATATATATATATATATATATATATATATATATATATCCCTGAGGATTGGGGAGAAAGAATACTTCCCACGCATTCCTCACGTGTTGTAGAAGGCGACTAAAGGGGACGGGAGCGGGGGGCCAGATACCCTCCCCTCCTTGTATTTTAACTTTCGAAAAGGGGAAATAGAAGAAGGAGTCACGCGAGGAGTGCTCATCTTCCTCGAACGCTCAGATTGGGATGTCTAAATGTGTGTGGATGTAACCAAGATGAGAAAAAAGGAGAGATAGGTAGTATTTTTGAGGAAAGGAACCTGGATGTTTTGGCTCTGAGTGAAACGAAGCTCTGTAATCCAATAACGCTCTCTAGCCATCTCTCCTACTTACATACGTATACTTATGTATATCTCGCTTTTTAAACCAGGTATTCCCAAACACCAGTCCTTTTACAGCACATAAATCTACAAGCTCTTCACCATTTCCATTTACAACACTGAACACTCCATGTATACCAATTATTCCCTCAACTGCCACATTACTCACCTTTGCATTCAAATCACCCATCACTATAACCCGGTCTTGTGCATCAAAACCACTAACACACTCATTCAGCTGCTCCCAAAACACTTGCCTCTCATGAGCTTTCTTCTCATGCCCAGGTGCATATGCACCAATAATCACCCATCTCTCTCCATCAACTTTCAGTTTTACCCATATCAATCTAGAATTTACTTTCTTACACTCTATCACATACTCCCACAACTCCTGATTCAGGAGTAGTGCTACTCCTTCCCTTGCTATTGTCCTCTCACTAACCCCTGACTTTACTCCCAAGACATTCCCAAACCACTCTTCCCCTTTAACCTTGAGCTTCTTTTCATTAGAGCCAAAACGTCCAGGTTCCTTTCCTCAAACATACTACCTATCTCTCCTTTTTTCACATCTTGATTACATCCACACACATTTTTACACCCCAATCTGAGCCTACGAGGAGGATATATAAATATATATATATATATATATATATATATATATATATATATATATATATATATATATATATATATATATATACATATATATACTGAGTTTGGTAAAGTGTGTGAAAGAAAGTTAAGAGTAAATGTGAACAAGAGCAAGGTTATTAGGTACAGTAGGGTTGAGGGTCAAGTCAATTGGGAGGTAAGTTTGAATGGAGAAAAACTGGATGAAGTAAAGTGTTTTAGATATCTGGGAGTGGATCTGGCAGTGGATGGAACCATGGAAGCGGAAGTGGATCATAGGGTGGGGGAGGGGGCGAAAATTCTGGGAGTCTTGAAGAATGTGTGGAAGTCGAGAACATTATCTCGGAAAGCAAAAATGGGTATGTTAGAAGGAATAGTGGTTCCAGCAATGTTGTATGGTTGCGAGGCGTGGGCTATGGATAGAGTTGTGCGCAGGAGGATGGATGTGCTGAAAATGAGATGTTTGAGGACAATGTGTGGTGTAAGGTCGTTTGATCGAGTAAGTAACGTAAGGGTAAGAGAGAAGTGTGGAAATAAAAAGAGCGTGGTTGAGAGAGCAGAAGAGGGTGTTTTGAAATGGTTTGGGCACATGGAGAGAATGAGTGAGGAAAGATTGACCAAGAGGATATATGTGTCGGAGGTGGAGGGAACGAGGAGAAGTGTGAGACCAAATTGGAGGTGGAAAGATGGAGTGAAAAAGATTTTGTGTGATCGGGGCCTGAACATGCAGGAGGGTGAAAGGCGTGCAAGGAATAGAGTGAATTGGATCGATGTGGTATACCGGGGTTGACGTGCTGTCAGTGGATTGAACCAGGGCATGTGAAGCGTCTGGGGTAAACCATGGAAAGCTGTGTAGGTATGTATATTTGCGTGTGTGGACGTATGTATATACATGTGTATGGGGGTGGGTTGGGCCATTTCTTTCGTCTGTTTCCTTGCGCTACCTCGCAAACGCGGGAGACAGCGACAAAGCAAAAAAAAAAAATATATATATATATATATATATATATATATATATATATGTATATATATATATATATATATATATACAAATAAAGTGTATATGAACGCGCACCTTCATAGAACATACAAAGCTCCATCAGCCAGGATCGAACCTGGGACCCCTTGTGCAAGAGGCAGGCATGCTAACCGCTTGGCTAAGGGACTGTATAATAGGAAACAACTATTCGAAATACTAAGTATTCGAATACCCTTCGTCTCACTATGGTGAGCAACGGGGTTTATCGGTTGTTTCCGAACAGAACACATAGCCAGCTGAGAGCGTTTTACCGAACCTGTCTGTACAACGCGGAGTATATGAATACGAATAAAGTGTATATGAACGCGCACCTTCATAGAACATACAAAGCTCCATCAGCCAGGATCGAACCTGGGACCCCTTGTGCAAGAGGCAGGCATGCTAACCGCTAGGCTAAGGGACTGTATAATAGGAAACAACTATTCGAAATACTAAGTATTCGAATACCCTTCGTCTCACTATGGTGAGCAACGGGGTCTATCGGTTGTTTCCGAACAGAACACATAGCCAGCTGAGAGCGTATTACCGAACCTGACTGTACAACTCGGAGTTATATGAATACGAATAAAGTGTATATGAACGCTCTCAGCTGGCTATGTGTTCTGTTCGGAAACAACCGATAGACCCCGTTGCTCACCATAGTGAGACGAAGGGTATTCGAATACTTAGTATTTCGAATAGTTGTTTCCTATTATACAGTCCCTTAGCCTAGCGGTTAGCATGCCTGCCTCTTGCACAAGGGGTCCCAGGTTCGATCCTGGCTGATGGAGCTTTGTATGTTCTATGAAGGTGCGCGTTCATATACACTTTATTCGTATTCATATAACTCCGCGTTGTACAGTCAGGTTCGGTAAAACGCTCTCAGCTGGCTATGTGTTCTGTTCGGAAACAACCGATAGACCCCGTTGCTCACCATAGTGAGACGAAGGGTATTCGAATACTTAGCATTTCGAATAGTTGTTTCCTATTATACAGTCCCTTAGCCTAGCGGTTAGCATGCCTGCCTCTTGCACAAGGGGTCCCAGGTTCGATCCTGGCTGATGGAGCTTTGTATGATATATATATATATATATATATATATATATATATATATATGTGTGTGTATTGTCCTCAAACATCTCATTTCCAGCACATCCACCGTCCTGCGCACAACTCTATCCATAGCCCTGTATTGTCGACTGGTTGGTAGGGTTATTCAATGTATGTATGATTCATGGTGAGGTGACTGAGGATTGGCGGAATGCTTGCATAGTGCCATTGTACAAAGGCAAAGTGGATAACAGTGAGTGCTCAATTTACAGAGGCATAAGTTTGTTGAGTATTCCTGGTAAATTATATGAGAGGGTATTGATTGATAGGGTGAAGGCATGTAAAGAGTATCAGATTGGGGAGGAGCAGTGTGCTTTCAGAAGTAGTAGAGGATGAGTGGATCAGGTGTTTGCTTTGAAGAATGTATGTGAGAAATACTTAGAAAAACAAATGGATTTGTATGTAGCATTTCTGGATCTGGAGAAGGCATATGATAGAGTTGATAGAGATGCTCTGTGGAAGGTTTTAAGAATATATGGTGTGGGAGGCAAGTTGTTAAAAGCAGTGAAAAGTTTTTATCGAGGATGTAAGGCTTGTGTACGTGTAGGAAGACAGGAAAGTGATTGGTTCTCAGTGAATTTAGGTTTGCGGCAGGGATGTGTGATGTCTCCATGGTTGTTTAATTTGTTTATGGATGGGGTTGTTAGGGAGGTGAATGCAGGAGTTTTGGAAAGAGGGGCAAGTATGTAGTCTGTTCTGGATGAGAGAGCTTGGGAAGTGAGTCAGTTGTTGTTCGCTGATGATACAGCGCTGGTGGCTGATTCATGTAAGAAACTGCAGAAGCTGGTGACTGAGTTTGGTAAAGTGTGTGAAAGAAGAAAGTTAAGAGTAAATGTGAATAAGAGCAAGGTTATTAGGTACAGTAGGGTTGAGGGTCAAGTCAATTGGGAGGTAAGTTTGAATGGAGAAAAACTGGAGGAAGTAAAGTGTTTTAGATATCTGGGAGTGGATCTGGCAGCGGATGGAACCATGGTAGCGGAAGTGAATCATAGGGTGGGGGAAGGGGCGAAAATTCTGGGAGCCGTGAAGAATGTTTGGAAGTCGAGAACATTATCTCGGAAAGCAAAAATGGGTATGTTTGAAGGAATAGTGGTTCCAACAATGTTGTATGGTTGCGAGGCGTGGGCTATGGATAGAGGTGTGCGCAGGACGGTGGATGTGCCGGAAATGAGATGTTTGAGGACAATATGTGGTGTGAGGTGGTTTGATCGAGTAAGTAATGTAAGGGTGAGAGAGATGTGTGGAAATAAAAAGAGTGTGGTTGAGAGACCAAAAGAGTGTGTTTTGAAATGGTTTGGTCACATGGAGAGAATGAGTGGGGAAAGATTGACCAAGAGGATATATTTGTCAGAGGTGGAGGGAACGAGCCAAATTGGAAGTGGAAAGATGGAGTGAAAAAGATTTTGAGTGATCGGGGCCTGATCATGCAGGAGGGTGAAAGGCGTGCAAGGAATAGAGTGAATTGGAACGATGTGGTATACCGGGGTCGAAGTGCTGTCAGTGGATTGAACCAGGGCATGTGAAGCGTCTGGGGTAAACCATGGAAAGTGTTGGGCCTGGATGTGGAAAGGGATCTGTTGTTTCGGTGCATTATTACATGACAGCTAGAGACTGAGTGTGAACGAATGGGGCCTTTGGTGTCTTTCCTAGCGCTACCTCGCACACATGAGGGGGGAGGGGGTTGTTATTCCATGTATGGCGAGGTGGCGATGGGAACAAATAAAGGCAGACAGTATGAATTATGTACATGTGTATATATGTATATGTCTGTGTGTGTATATATATGTGTACATTGAGATGTATAGGTATATATATTGTGCGTGTGTGGAAATTTATGTATATACTTGTGTATGTGGGCGGGTTGGGCCATTCTTTCGTCTGTTTCCTTGCGCTACCTCGCTAACGCGGGAGACAGCGACATAGCAAAATAAAAAATAAATTAATATATATATATATATATATATATATATATATATATATATATATATATATTTATATATATATATATATATATATATATATATATATATATATATATATATATATATATATATATATATATATATATATATATTGTTACGAACTCAATACTTATTCAGTCAAGATCGTCAGTAACATATGTTACAAATACTACTGTTCCTTGTCTTGCATTGCAAGGACGTTATATTGTCAAGTTGCACAACTCAGGATAACACAATAATAAAGTTATGGGATTGAATTAAAGACCAGCATTACATTAAATCTACTTATAATGAAAGAAATCAAGTGTACAAAGATAGGCACATGAATCAAGCATGAAACATTACGTTAACAAATTGAAAGTGAGTTTAACATTGAACATAAGATAACATTCCAGATAAGATTTCAAACCAGGAGTTCTCTTTCCTCTAATTAGGGCAGTTCTTCGATAACATTACACTGATAATTATAACGGGCTTACAGCACAACACTCGGGTAAAGGGCTTATAGCACAGCAGGGCTTACAGTCTTACAACACAGCAGGACTTACAGCAGGGGTGGACCACTTACCTCGCTGGGCTAGAAAGAGAGAGACTCAGCGTGTGTCATGGGTACATATTACAATAAAGACAAGCGTTCCCTGCTAGCTATACAACCTTACATTTTGATTGGCTATGGGACTCAGAAATATTCTGATTGGTTGGAGAATGCGTAGCTCAAAACTGCGTAGATCACCCTCACTCTTGTGTAAGCCTACAGGGATGACATGTCCAGTACGGTGGTGAAATTAATCCCCCCGTCTCGGAGAAGGGTCGGGGTGTTCAAGGACAAATGACCATCTGGTTTCAAAATTAAATTAGAATTGAATTATTACGCCTAATGCTTGGTGTCAACTGAAGCTCCGAGGACGTCTCAGAGGGAGGCCTTAATCCTCGTCCTGATAAGAAATAACAACACCATACACAAGGACACACACACACACATTATATATACGGAACATGTGAGCGCAAACACACATGTTCCGTAACAATATATATATATATAATAAAATAATAAAGATATATATATATATATATATATATATATATATATATATATATATATATATATATATATATATATATATATATATTATAGTTATTTTTCATGCTTGCACTTGATGCTTTTTTTGATATACTGCAGCTGAAGATTAGATTGAAGCACATTCTGTTTAGTTCAAAATCATCTGTACTTGACAAGGGTAAGTGATGATTCATGATTTTTTGATATATATATATATATATATATATATATATATATATATATATATATATATATATATATATATATATATATATTCTTTTTTTTTTGGCTTTATCGCTGTCTCTCGCGTTTGCGAAGTAGCGCAAGGAAACAGACGAAAGAAATGGCCCAACCCACCCCCATACACATGTATACACATACACGTCCACACACGCAAATATACATACCTACACAGCTTTACATGGTTTACCCCAGACGCTTCACATGCCCTGATTCAATCGACTGACAGCATGTCAACCCCGGTGTACCACATCGATCCAATTCACTCCATTCATTGCCCGCCTTTCACACTCCTGCATGTTCAGGCCCCGATCACACAAAATCTTTTTCATTCCATCTTTTCACCTCCAATTTGGTCTCCCACTTCTCCTCGTTCCCTCCACCTCCGACACATATATCCTCTTGGTCAATCTTTCCTCACTCATTCTCTACATGTGCCCAAACCATTTCAAAACACCCTCTTCTGCTCTCTCAACCACGCTCTTTTTATTTCCACACATCTCTCTTACCCTTACATTACTTACTCGATCAAACCCCTCACACCACACTTTGTCCTCAAACATCTCATTTCCAGCACATCAACCCTCCTGCGCACAACTCTATCCATAGCCCACGCCTCGCAACCATACAACATTGTTGGAACCACTATTCCTTCAAACATAGCTATTTTTGCTTTCCGAGATAATGTTCCCGACTTCCACACATTCTTCAAGGCTCCCAGGATTTTCGC
Organism: Panulirus ornatus; assembly: GCF_036320965.1. NCBI lineage: Eukaryota > Metazoa > Arthropoda > Malacostraca > Decapoda > Palinuridae > Panulirus > Panulirus ornatus. The sequence continues at coordinate 48,667,276 of NC_092226.1, forward strand.
CCCCTCCCCCACCCTATGATCCACTTCCGCTTCCATATTTCCATCCGCTGCCAGATCCACTCCCAGATATCTAAAAAACTTTACTTCCTCCAGTTTTTCTCCCTTCAAACTTACCTCCCAATTGACTTGACCCTCAACCCTATTGTACCTAATAACCTTGCTCTTATTTACATTTACTCTTAAGTTTCTTCTTTCACACACTTTACCAAACTCAGTCACCAGCTTCTGCAGTTCCTCACATGAATCAGCCACCAGCGCTGTATCATCAGCGAACAACAACTGACTCACTTCCCAAGCTCTCTCATCCCCAACAGACTTCATACTTGCCCCTCTTTCCAAAACTCTTGCATTCACCTCCCTAACAACCCCATCCATAAACAAATTAAACAACCATGGAGACATCACACACCCCTGCCGCAAACCTACATTCACTGAGAACCAATCACTTTCCCCTCTTCCTACACGTACACATGCCTTACATCCTCGATAAAAACTTTTCACTGCTTCTAACAACTTGCCTCCCACACCATATATGCTTAATATCTTCCACAGAGCATCTCTATTAACTCTATCATATGCCTTCTCCAGATCCATTAATGCCACATACAAATCCATTTGCTTTTCTAATTATTTCTCACATGCATTCTTCAAAGCAAACACCTGATCCACACATCCTCTACCACTTCTGAAACCATATATATATATATATATATATATATATATATATATATATATATATATATATATATATATATATATTTTATTTTGCTTTATGGCTGTCTCCCGAGTTAGGCAGGTAGCGCAAGGAAACAGACGAAAGAATGGCCAAACCCACCCACATACACATGTATATACATACACGCCCACACACGCAAATATACATACCTATATATCTCAATGTATACATATATATACACACACAGACATATACATATAAACACATGTGTACAATTCATACTGTCTGCCTTTATTTATTCCAATCGCCACCCCGCCACACACGGAATTACATCCCCCTCCCCATACATGTGCGCGAGGCAGCGCCAGGAAAAGACAACAAAGGCCCCATTCGCTCACACTCATTCTCCAGCTGTCATGCAATAATGCCCGAAACCACAGCTCCCTTTCCACTTCCAGGCCTCACAGTGCATGGTTTTCCCCAGACGCTTCACATGCCCTGATTCAATCCATTGTCTGCGCGTCGACCCCGGTATACCACACCGATCCAATTCATTCTATTCCTTGCCCGCCTTTCACCTTCCTGCATGTTCAGGCCCCGATCACTCAAAATCTTTTTCACTCAATCTTTCCACCTCCAGTTTGGTTTCCCACTTCTCCTCGTTCCCTCCAACTCCGACACATAAATCCTCTTGGTCAATCTTTCCTCACTCATTCTCTCCATGTGCCCAAACCATTTCAGAACACCCTCTTCTGCTCTCTCAGCCACACTCTTCATATTTCCACACATCTCTCTTACCCTTCTATTACTTACTCGATCAAACCACCTCACACCAAATATTGTCCTCAAACATCTCATTTCCAGCACATCCACCCTCTTGCGCACAACTCTATCCATAGCCCACGCCTCGCAACCATACAACATTGTTGGAACCACTGTCCCTTCAAACATACCCATCTTTGCTTTCGGAGATAATGTTCTCGACTTCCACACATTCTTCAAGGCTCCCAGGCTTCTCGCCCCCTCCCCACCCTATGATTCACTTCCGCTTCCATGGTTCCATCCGCTGCCAGATCCACTCCCAGATATCTAAAACACTTTACTTTCTCCAGTTTTTCTCCATTCAAACTTACCGTCCAATTGACTTGACCCTCAACCCTACTGTACTTAATAACCTTGCTCGTATTCACATTTATTCTTAAGTTTCTTCTTTCACACACTTTACCAAACTCAGTCACCAGCTTCTGCAGTTTCTCACATGAATCAGCCACCAGCGCTGTATCATCAGCGAACAACAACTGACTCACTTCCCAAGCTCTCTCATCCACAACAGACTACGCACTTGCCCCTCCTTCGAAAACTCTTGCATTTACCTCCCTAACAACCCCATCCATAAACAAATTAAACAACCATGGAGACATCACACACCCCTCCCGCCAACCTACATTCACTGAGAACCAATCACTTTCCTCTCTTCCTACACATACACATGCCTTACATCCTTGATAAAAACTTTTCACTGCTTCTAACAACTTGCCTCCCACACCATATATTCTTAAAACCTTCCACAGAGCATCTCTATGAACTCTATCATATGACTTCTCCAGATCCATAAATGCTACATACAAATCCATTTGCTTTTCTAAGTATTGCTCACATACATTCTTCAAAGCAAACATCTGATCCGCTCATCCTCTGCCACTTCTGAAACCACGCTGCTCTTCCCCAATCTGATGCTCTGTACATGCCTTCACCCTCTCAATCAATACCCTCCCATATAATTTACCAGGAATACTCAGCAAACTTATACCTCTGTAATCTGAGCACTCACTCTTATCCCCTTTGCCTTTGTCCAATGGCACTATGCAAGCATATATATATATATATATATATATATATATATATATATATATATATATATATATATATATATATATATATATATATATATATATATATATATATATATATATGTATATATATATATATATATATATATATATATATATATATATATATATATATATATATATATATATATATATATATATATATATATATATATATATATTTTTTTTTTTTTTCATACTATTCGCCATTTCCCGCGATAGCGAGGTAGCGTTAAGAACAGAGGACTGGGCCTTTGAGGGAATATTCTCACCTGGCCTCCTTCTCTGTTCCTTCTTTTGGAAAAAAAAAAAAAAAGCCTTCTGCCAATCATCAGGCACTTCACCATGATCCATACATACTGAAAATCCTACCGAACCAATCAACATCACAGTCATCCCCTTTCTTATGATATTAAACTGCAGTGCTATCCATTCCAGCGGCCTTTCCACATTATGTTACACATATGAATTTCCCCACCTCCTCTCTCTCTCTTTACCAAACCACTCTCCATGACTCAACCTGACCCAAACATCCCCCACTGCCGCCCTATCATGAACTACCTTCAATAATCCAAAAATGTTTTTACTCATCTCCTCCTCATTTCATTCCTACTTGTAACCACTTCCACATTTGCTCCCTTCACTGATGAGGTATCTAAAGCACTTCACTACCCCAAATATTTCTCCATTCAAAGTCACACCATAAACTTGCTAAAGCTAATAAACTTGTTTATGTTCACGTTTTCTCTCAACTTCCTCCTTTCACATACTGCACCAAACTCAGTCACTAACTCACATTTGTTCTCTTTTTTCGCACATTAGACTCCTTCCGAAACATTTACTTATCCCTGAAGTTTACTGATACTAGCTCATACCAACTCTTATGTGCCCTCTTTTTCAACCTCTGATCCTTCCTCTTGGCCTCCTGCCGCTTTCTTTTATACATTTCCGAATCATTTGCACTCCTCCCTAATAGATACGACCCATATAACTCTCTTTCTTCTCTATTTCACTTTTTGCCTTTTCTAACCTACCCACTCCCACCCCAAGCATCGCTCGCACATGCCAGTATGACATCTCTAGATACTTTCGATTCCCATCCACTCCCCTAGCTTCGTTTTCTTTCATATTTTGCCATTTTCCACTCAAACTCTCCTAGTATTTCTTCAAGCAAGTCTGTCTTCTAACCTCACCGACTCTTACCATTCTCTTCTAACTAATAACGTTTCCTCTTTCCGTAATCCTCTACAGATCTTAACCCTCGCTTCTACAAGGTAATGATCAGACATTCTACCAGTTGCTCCTCTCAGCATATTCACATCTGAAAGTCTCTCTTTTGTATGCCTATCAATCAATATGTAATCCAATAATGCCCACTGACCGTCTCTCTCACTCATATAATTGTATGTCCCTCTTTTTAGACTAGGAATTCTCAGTCATCAGTCCTCTTCCAGTACACAACTCCACAAGCTGTTCATTTCCATTCACTTTACCAAATACCCCCATTGATACTGTCATCTGCTGCATTACTCACTTTTGCACTTAACTCCTCGTTTCTTGCATCGTAACTCCTGGCAGACTCACTCAGCTGCTCTCAAAGTTCTTGGCACGTGATTTTCCTTCCCTTACCCAGATATATATAAGCATTAGTAATCACCCTTCTCTTGCAATCTATTTTCAGTTTCACAGCTCACTTCCATATACTCCTTCATGCGCCCCCATAACTCCAACTTAAGCAGCAGTGCTACCCCTTCCTTACCTCTTGCCCTCTCATTAACCCTTAACTTTTCAAACAATTCTTCCGATTTACCACCGAGCTCTTGTTTCACTCAGAGCCAGAACATCAAGGTTTTTTTCTTCATATATACTTCCTATTTCTCCTTTCTTCTAATTTTAATTACATCCGCACACACATTTAGAAACGCCAACCTGAGACCTCGAGTGAAATGAGCGCCCCCCGAGTAAACGTTTACATAAGAAATCGGATGAAGGTAAATTGAATTGATTAATGTGTTTATACTTCCATGGATGGCAGCTATCATCTTTATAGGTAGTGGGGAATAAAACGCAAAAGCATTAGGATGAAGGTCCTGACTTCAAGACTTCAAAATCCTATCTGTGATGCTGCTGCTCAGCATTCACAGATTTCAAACTCTTGGTTAAACATCTGTGTGCTCTTTATGAGATCCCTCTGCCCTTGCCGATGCAAATTGGAAGATAAACGAGCGGTCTTTCCAATGAAATCAACGTTACAGATGTTTCCTGTAAAGTTATAGATTATTGACAACCGATGAGAGAAGAAAACTGGCATTCTGTCTTTAAACCTATATAAAAAAAGCCACTAATTGTGTTGGTCCTGGTAAAAACTGGTCTAATCTCAACTGTTTTATAATTAGCCATGATGAGTTGCAGAAGTTTCTTGTCAAGAAAATGAAGATTGAACCAGTTCTCCTCATTCTCTTAGCGGGAAAGTTTTAGAACTTATCAAGGCTAATTACAACACCGGTTAAGACCTAGTTTTACCAGCACCATTACAGTTACTGGCTTTCTTGCGGTTTAAATTAAGTGTCCCAGTCTCACTCTGATTGTCTGTACCGAAACGTGTTGTAGTCGCAGTGGAAACGCTACTCGTAATCTTTTCACTTGCATCGATTAACATATAGACAGTTGATTAAACCAAAGTTTTTTGCAATCTTCAGACATTTTAAAAGTTCTATGGATTTTGAAAAAGAAGCCTCCTTAAGATAAGTGTCTGACAGCCACAAACACAAAACTACTTCGATGAATTTGTATTTACCCTCATCCTTTTTCTTTGCTAAAATGTAAGCAATATAAGCTTTCTCTCACCACCTAAATGGATAGGAATGTTCCATTTCTAAATAAGTGTCTAGCATATATCTAAAAAGTGATCTTGTCTGTGTTTGTTATTCATTCACGACCGAACCATATCAACTAAAGGTCCATAATTCTTTTATAGATACTAAACATTCTGGATAAGATTTAAAGCTACGACATGTTGACCATGAAGTCTCTGTGCATCTGTGCATTACTTTTGAGATCTAACTGTAGCATCTACAGACCTCAGACTTTGGGTGTACGTACATCAGAATTTGGTCAAAGTTTTAAGCTATCGAATTTTGGCAGGGAAGTGCTCAGGCGTTATTTATTCCTGTTCTCAGTCGAACGGTAGCACTTAGAGGCCGTAAATTTGTGTATTGATACTTCAGAATCTATGCAAAGTTTGAAGCTATGGCTCATTAGCTTTCCAGTGCTAGAACTTTTGTTTGTAACTATCACGGCCAAACCTTACTACCTAGAGGCCTTAATATCTAGGTCAAGGTACCATAGCATATGGGCAAGGTATTCAACTACTCACGCTGGCCTTGAGAGACGATTTGAGGTCAACAAAGTCCACTATTTCAAAAACGTTATATATAATAAGCCTACCTCACTGCACTCTGGGACGACCTGCGAGCCTCAGATAATAATGGAGACTGCTCAGGATGAATGACAGCATCCAATAGTACGAGAGCCTAACCCTAAAGGCCAATAAAGGCCACCTTTCAAACTGGCTAACTTCCGCTTCCATGGTTCTATTCGATTTATCACTCCAGACGCCTAAAACACTCCCCTTTTTTTTTTTAAATAAAGTGTTACTCTAGCAATGCCGGATGCTATTGCAAGTACACATGATTATCCCAAGATCACATTTTGAAACGGTACTTGTATTACGCGAAGAACATTTTTTAGGAGTAACTGCAATTCCAAGGCTGCGCTACATTCAGTAACAGGAATAAGACTCTCCTCTGAACCAAGTAGTTCTTTGACAAAACTGTACTCTGTTTCGTTAACAGATAATGATACAACCTCATAACCTTAAAGATGCGGAACTTCAAGATTTGATTTGATCTCTAATCGGGAATGAGAACTCGATTCGATTCAGTACTTTGGGCTCACATTCGATAGTTTCGAATCTTAATCACTTTTGGTAAATAACTTCACAGGATCTTAACGAATTGTCGCAAGATTCCAGCAAGTAATGATCTATCTTTAGTTATTCCCAAAATTTTCAACAAAGTCTGACATATTTGCTTAGCAGGGTGACTGGTGAAAAAAATCTCAGACACGGATACAGCATTGCCGAAACATTTGCCTTAATCTGGCAATATATGGCAAGTCATTAAAACAACTGACAAACATTGCACAAATGCAACAAAAACCTTCGACTGTGCAGTAAGAGAAATGCACAATTGAACACAGGCTTTAGCCTCAAAGAAGTTAAGAAAAAAGAAAACAACATCACACATTTTCCGAAAGGTCGCTTGATATTGCCCATCTAACATGCCATTATCTAAGTGAGGAGAATCCCATCTCCAGTGGCTCGAGTTGTGGGCTTTATCCAAACCTGTTTGATGGTGCCCTAATACAGTTAGTTGATAAACTTACTCGCGACGAAAATATAATAAATTCGTTAATGTTGAAGTCAGAGAAAAGTTTGGTACAAACTTAGGATATAGATTAAAGCTATGTGGAAGCAGCTTGTGTGAGCTTTAGTAAAACGTTCAAAGCAATGGAGGAAACATCATTGCCAACGCGCAGTAGATCTTTCTCCCGTGCGAAGCCAAAATGGTGGAACGATGACAAATGAGTGTCTGATGTCGAATACAGCAGTAGACAGAAACTCAGAGACCAAAAAACCAGCATGAGAGAACAAATTATGCAAGACTGTAGAGATGAAGAGACATATACGTCAAAGTAAACGTCAGTATGAAGCGTATATTGCTGAAAATAGCAAAAGAAATCCAATCGAATTTTATGGATGTGTTAGAGGCAAACGAGTTATCATTCAGTCAGTTGGTCCACTGGTAACTGAAGATGCTGATTTGTTTCACGACAACGAAGACATGGCAAATATCTTAAATGATTTACCATTAAAAATGCTGCTCATACTGAACACATTTCCAATACTAGAAAAGGAAAAACATTTTGAGACATATGGACAAAAGAGTTTAAGATATCATATCAGCAGTAAATGGTATGAAAAATAACAGCAGGACCAAATAAGTTTTATCGAAGGATTATGAACGAGACATGAAATAAACTCTTGACTGCTCTCTTCCATAAGTCACTTGCTGGGGGAAGTTCCAGAGGAATGTAGCATCCATTCTAAAAAAAAAAAGAGATAATAGATTAGTGTCCGGTAATTACCGTTCAATCACTTTAACGTCTGTGGTTGGTAAACATAAGGAAACCATCATTCAGGATAAGACTGTAAACCCTTTAGAGGACCACCGCCTAATGCATGACTCTCAGCGTGGTTTTCGACGAAATCGCTCATGTCTGCAAACCTGCTTGATTTCTTAGATGGTATAAAGCACCTGATAACACCAGTCTAGATTTTCATATAGTATTCGATCAAGTTCTTCATCAACGATTACTAACTAAAGTTAAATCGCATGGCACAGATGGGGTTATACTTCGATAGTTAGGAAATTGTTTAACTGGCTGTAAATATAGTGTTGTGATGAATGGTCAAGCCTTAGAATTGTTTAAACTTAACAAGTTGTGTACCGCAAGGTTAACTCTTAGGACCAGTCGCTTTCTCATGTATATTGATGATACTGATCATAAAATGCATTGTAAGATATTGAATTTCGCAGACGAAGGAGTGAACGAGTATAGCATCAAACGGATATAGACTAACTGATGGACTGAACATATAAGCAGCAAATTAATTTCAATTTCGATAAGTGCAAACTTTTACAAATCTGCATTAGAAATGAAAAATTAAGCTACAGTATTAATTCTGCTGAACTTGGGTGTAATAACCCATCCATATCTCCACTTATCAGTTCCATTTCCACATCTTCCAACACAACTTTCACTTCCACCCCTCCGACCGTCCCCTCCAACCCCCAAAAACCTATATTTCCCAATTCCTCCCCTCCCCCTCCCCCCTCCCCCCTCCTCCTCCCTTCTTCCCGAACCTAACCTTCCCAGAGAAGCTCCAGAACCATACCCTGCTGACTCACCAGACAACTTCTCCCTAAGCACAGCTGCTTACAATGTTGAAATTCAACTCACTGGCAATAACTCTACCCCCTCCATAACCCCTCCCCAGAAGTTGTCGACCCAAGACCAGACAGAACTCCTCTAGTATTGGACTCAAGAATGTGAACGGTATGACAACAGTCTGCATTGGGCCCAAAATCAAAAGAGCCGTAAACTTCCAGAAATTATAGAATGCTTATGATATTGCAATTTAATGTGCTCAGCTACTTCAGTAACCGCTACACTCTTTGATGAGAAACTACCTGATGACGTGATACTTAACAGCACATGTATTACTAACGGTCATAACATCAGACACTACGGATACACATCCCGACAGTCTCCAGACGGTAGGCACGAGAGAGTCGATATTCTTACTCGATACACAATCGAGCATGAATACTTCACTACTTCGTAGCAATTCCAACACTTTCTAGCAGTAAAGATAAACACACTACACGGCTCTATTATCTTCTGCACTACATATGCTCGACCCAACACTATAATTCCACCTCACGACCTTTACACAGAATTTAACCACACTCATATCCCAGTCTACCGTCTTGCTGACCTCAACGCTCGACACAGAGCACTCCACCACAACAGAAACAACACTCACGGTGATGACGTATTCGCTCTATACTCCTTCAAACGTCTTAACTTCTTAGGACCTTACTTTCACACCTCCTTCTCTGGCTTAGGAGGAAAAGGCAGACCCCGACCTCGTCTTCTCCAACATAGCCAGTAATCACCTTCGTCACTTTTTGTCTCTAGGGCCACAGTGTGGACCCGACCACATCCCTGTTTTCCTTCACATCTCATCTAACCCTATCCTCATCCCATCACCCCCACACTATCACTACAACAAAGCAGACTGGGACAGCTTTAAAGATACTCTTTCTAACTGAACTTACGCCACCAATTACGAAAATTACTCGATAACGTTAATAGATACAGAAATAGAACATATATATCAAACAATCACACACGCAGCTGACGCATCCATCCCAAAATCCTCATTTACCACAAGATAATTCTTCTTCCCATCTGCTGAAAAAAATAAGACTTCTCTCGTGCTACTGTCGACGGTTTCATCATAACATACATAGGTTGGGCCAAGTACGGTGGGACCTCATCTCCCTACGCAACCACACACTCAACAGCCTCAAAGAAGACCACAATAGATATTCGAAGCCACTAATCACCACAGCAGAACAACAGCAAATAAGATCCCCTCAGGATTTTTGGAATCGAATCCGAAAGCTCGAAGGGATACACAAAACAGACTTCAATGGACTAAATGACAAGAACACTCTACATTATAACCCACAAGATATCACAAACATCTTTCAGAGACACTGGAAGGGTATCTTTCAGACACATCCACCCATCCCCCCTAAACCTCTGGCGTACGAAAACAATCAAATTGTCATGCAGGAAATACAAAACAGACCCAGTCACTTTTATCCAGAACAAATCATTCATCTGCAATTTCTTTTAGACGACCATTTACTCACAACTCCGATAAGGGTGAAAGAGTTCAAATTCTTCCTTCTAAAATCCCCCCTCAATAGCCCCAGGTAACTAAGGCATTGGTTATCAGCTACGTACTCATCTCCCTGATAATACAATAAAAGCCATTACTGCCCTCTTCGATGCGGCACTAGCCTCAAGCTATTTTCTGGCAAATTTCAAAACAGCAACGACCACTATGATCCTCAGGCACAATGAATCGAACAGAGACCCAGTTAATTACAGACCCATTTGCCTACTCGAGTCCATCAGGAAGACATTTGAAAGAATCATAAACAACAGACTCAGACTACACCTGACGAACAATAGTCTACTCTCACACAAACAGTTTAGCTTTTGACAACATCACTCCACCCATGATGAACTCAACATACTCACCAACTATATACAAAACAACACCAGGACATACAAAATGACTGCCCTCATTAAAAAAGACTTAGAGAAAGCCTTTGACACTGTCTGGCAATAAGGCTTGACATACAAACTAAGCACCCAGTTCCAATTCCCACGACCCGTCATTAAACTTCTATCCAGTTACCTCAGTAACCGAGGGATGCGAATAAAGTACAAAAATTCGCACTCAAATTACTTCCCCCCTCAATGCCGGTGTACCTCAAGGCTCCGTATTGGCCCCCACTCTTTACATACTCTTCGCAGATGATCTACTCGAGCCTTTATACGCGGACTCTATAATACTACAATACGCGGAAGACGTCATCCAACTAATAAGAGCTAGGACCAACACATACTTAACTAGAAGAGCTCGGGAAGAAACTGACCATGTTTCGTTATGGGAACTGAAATGGATAATCAAATCAAACCCTGCTAAATCGAACATATACCTTAACGTACGCTAAAAACACAACCTAACCAATGTCTACTTACGCTCCCGTAATCACCGTCATTTACCCATATCCGCCTCACGCACCAACATTGTACTGGGCCTAGATTACGACGTTTATCTGAGAATGAACCATCATATCTAATCAAGGACGGCTATCGCGAGAGCAGAGCTCACGAAACTGTACCGATTCAACGATGCTAGATTTACAACAAATTTGCATCTTCATAAAGCATTGATTCGTTCATTGATAACTTACGCCCCATCAAGAACTTGAACTCACAGCCAAAACCAACATCCGCTCTCTCAAAATAATACAAAACAAAGCTTTACGTTGGATCTTTAACACTAAATGGAACGAGTTCACCGAGAATACAGAACTCCATGACAGAGTGCGACTACCTCCACTAAACATCAACTGGAGAAAGCTTTGCGAAAAGCAAGTGGAACGTTTCGATCTCTGCCATAACTCCTTGATAGTATTCTTCGACAATCTCCTAGGAATTGATAATCCCAACAATCTATTTAACATTCCACCTGGACACTATTCAGATCCCATCTACTAAAACATAAAAGAAAGCTGAAACTCTGAAAGACATTACAGCCGAATCCGTACAGAAAACATTATGGTAAAACCAGTTTCTAGCGTCAGAGATACAACCCCTCTCCTCCTATACCCATCCTCTCTCTCTCTCTCTCTCTCTCTCTCTCTCTCTCTCTCTCTCTCTCTCTCTCTCTCTCTCTCTCTCTCTCTCTCTCTCTCTCTCTCTCTCTCTCTCTCTCTCTCTCTCTCTCTCTCTCTCTCTCTCTCTCTCTCTTCTCTAAAAGAAAGAAAAGACTACCCCATCCTTGCTCCCTCCACTCCCCGGCTCTGTCCTAGCTAACCTAACCTAATCTGACCAACCTAATGCAGTTCCTCTTGAACTTCCTCCCTCCTTCCTTCCTTCCTTGGAAGGGCCTTTTCTATCATCATCATCATTCATTCATCAGACACCAGAGGTGGACGAGTGATTTTTGGTCATTTAGCAGAAATCTTTCATGTCGTAATAGATGTTAGCACATTTCCAGTATCTCCGGGCGTGGACTCTACCTAAACTTGCTTGACTGTGACCTAATCCAACTAGTCGAGAAACTTGCTCGCAACATGAGTATATCAGACTTAGTTCTTACTATGAATGAGCAACTCGTTAATAATATTGAAGTTGGATAAAAGTTTCGTGCAAGTGATCGCCGATAAATCACTGCTTGTAATGTTGGTCAGCATAACATTGCATTGCTCTTGGCAGGCAAACCTGAGTTGATATGGTAAATGAAAATTACTTGAACGTAGTATGGCAAAGTTTCAATAAAAGCTTTAAAGCTGAAGAGAAAACGGACTTGCTAATGTGTAGCACATGATGTATTTCTAAAACTAAGCCAAAGGGATGGAGTAGTGAAAGAGTGTGTGTTGTCTAAGCAAGTAGGAAATAAACTCAGAGAATCCAATAACCAGCATCTTAGAGTAAGTTATGCAAGTTTGCGTAAAGTAAGAAAGTTATATGACAAAGTAAGCATTAATATGAAGCGCACATTGCTGATAATAGCATAAGTAAACCTGAGGAGCTTTAGCATTGTTTCAAGCAAGACTCATTACCCAGTCAACGGGACCATCAATTATGGCAAACGGTGATTTGATTCTGGAAAATGAAGCCATGGCAAGAATATCAATTGTCTTTTATTCAGTCTGTATCTACGATGGAAGACAAGCCTTGTACCAAATTCAGTTACGTTCATAAGGAAGGGGAAACGTTCTTCAACAAACTTCCAAAAAAAGTCGAAGATCCTGATAAGTTTTGTTAAAGTACAGTGATAGAGGAGAAAAAATGATTTAAGCCATTGATTGACCCTTTCAGCAAGTCTCTTGATCAAGATAGGGAAAGTTCCAGATGAATAGAAGTTTTGGCAATGTTGCCGAAGTAACACCGATGTACGGAAAAGGAAATAAGTCATTGCCCGGAAATTATTGTCCTATTATTAGCTTAACGTTTGTAAATGGAGAACTCATGGAAACGATCATTCGAGATAAAATTGTAAACCATTTGAAAAACCACCACTTAATGAATGTTTCTCAGCGTGGTTGTCGACGAAAATGCTCATGTATGATGATTATGCTTAATCTATTTTATGATATAATCAACACGTATGACGAAAGTAAAGCGATTAGTGTTATCTGTCTAGATATTTTCAAAAAACTTTCGATGAAGTTCCGCATCAAAGTTTCCTAGCAAAGCTCAATTCTCACGGCACTGATGAGGTTGTGCTTCAGTGGATAGGAAATTCGTTGCTTGGCTGTAAACAAGCACTTGTGATTAATGGCCAAGCCTCAAAACAGTTAGACGTAATAAGTGGAGTGCAACAAGGACCAGTCTTGGGACCAGTTCTTTCTTATTTATATTAATGGTATTGATATTTGTTTGTACTGCAAGATATAATTCGCTAATGATAAAAAGCTGGGAGATAAATCCACATGTGAACTTGAACGTCTACAGCTTCAAACTAACAGACAAATGCATGGACTGGGCTCATAGATGGTTATCAGTTATTGTATCGATAACAGCAAAGTTTTGCATAACGGTAATCAAAACGAAAAGTCAGCTACGATATGGATTCTGTTGAACTGCATAAGGTAAATGAGGAAAAAGACTTGACGTAAGAATGTCTGGTGACCTAAAGCAAGCAAGCAGTGCATAGAAGCAGTGAAAAGGGCGAATAGAATTCTTGAATTCATTGTAAGTGTTTTAGAATTTAAGTTCAACGAAACCATCCTTACTCTCTATAGTTCATTGGTTCTTTCACATCTTGAACAATATGTTTAGCTTTGGTCACCATGTCTAAAAAAAAGAAAAGAAAAAACCAGAATGGAGAGAGTATAACGTTGAACTACCAAGATGAATCCCGGACTGAAAAACAAATCTTACGAAAGCAGATCAAACGACTTTGACGCATTTAGCTAGATAAGAGAAGGTTTAGAGGTATTCTAATTCAAGTATTCAAAAACGACAAAGGTTTTGATAATCTTGATCTACCAAGTTAAAACAGCATTCATCTGATTTTACTCGTGATTATGGATACAAACTGTTGGGCAAACGATTTGCCTCGAATATAGAGAATACGTTTTCTTTAACAGAATTGTTACCGTATGGGACGATTTGCCAGTTACAGTAGTTCAAGGCAGTACACTGATACATATAAGAACAGACTTGATGAATAGTTCGCTGCATGTCCACAGCTTACATTATTTGCTCCTCATGAGTCACAGTAATAATTTGCAGGTCATTGTCTTTGAATCATCTCGTTAACCTCTAACTTTTTGCACACTAACCTGAATTTCTGAATCTTCCGCTATCACGAAACAACCTCGAAAAGACCCAATGGTCTGTTGCTGTCTGAATTCGTAGGTATGTATTTGCATTTGTATGAAATGATTTACCGGTTTTTACCACACTGACCTATGATTTTCATTTCTCTTCCATGATCATAAAACAGTCTCGAAAGGACCCATTGGTGTGTTGCTGTTTGAATTCCTTTGTATAACAAACTAAAATCAAAAGTGGCATTATTCCTTATGGCTGATAGGAGACCTTTCAAGGCTGCCGCAGAACCCGGGTTCAAGAATTTGTGTTCAGAATTAACCAATGGCGGCCACTTTCTACCTTCACGTCAGCTCGATGAGTTTTGAAATTCATTTTCATGAAAAACTCTGAAGACACTGAAATCTGACCCTCCGTCACATTTCATCATTGAAAAGGTAACAACAATGGCAGTTGCTTGGTTTTTGGGATACACTACATACCTGAGTCAGGTTGGGTTTAATGATTGTCAGATGTCAACCTGAGAACTTAAATCCTGATCAACAGCATCTTCAACGAAAAAAAAATAATCGTAAATCAGTAGTGAAAGTATGGCATGGAGCGCTAGGAGATCTTCTTCTCTAATACAGATACAACACACAACAATGTCTTGAACACTTTAGCATCCTGGTATTCAAAAGCAACGCTGTTATTCATCTTCTGTTGCATCAACAAATGTAGCCCTCCTTGCTCAAAAGCATGATGAAAAGTTTCATTCACTTTTTACATTGAATCACATCTTTCCTGTGTTCTTCAACTGTTAGTCAGGACACACTGATAGATAGATCAAGATAGATCAATAGATAGATCAAGGTTTCGGCCAGTCATTGTCTCCACTCGAAGTCACTATACATTTCAATAGCAAATATACTACTAGTGTAGGTGAAGGGAAGGATACATTTCCTGAATGATTATTCGAAATCCTCCTTCACTCCATCCTTCCATTTCCTCCACGATCTACTCTTCTACCATCCTCCTTCCACTTCCGACATGTAAATTCCTTTAATCAGTCTATCTTCACTCATCCGCTTCACATATTCGAACCATCTCAGTAATCAACTGGTCAATTCTCTCAATCAAACCGCACTTACTACCACACCTCTCCCTTAACTAGTCATTCCCTGTACGATCAACCCGCCTTACTCCACATACCGTCTTCCTGGCATTTCATATGTTCGCTAAAACTTTATGATTTTCAGCTTACTCTTGCCTTCCATAGATATTTCGTATTTCCATATGTAATTTCCTTTATTTTGTTTTCATTTATAATAAGAATATTTGAACTTTTTTCCTATACCCTTAGAATGTATATCTATCATGTAATTCAATAATCAATTTACTTATTTTCTCTGCTTGTCTTTTTCGTCTCCCCAACTCATACTCTTAATCTACGTTCTAATCTTTTTTCTATCCTCATTCGTACATTTAACAAGCGTGTCTCACTTTATCACTATACCGTGCTAGTCTTTTCTTACTTCCAAATATATTTTCCGTTATCACCTCTGCTGTTTTCCATGCCACAGTCACTCTCTCTCTCTCTCTCTCACACACACACACAATACACCGTCAACCATCTGTCCCTAAACGCAGCATCCTCACTGTCATCATCTTCAACATCATCTTTATCGCCATGAGTTTTTGCCTCAGTACCTCTGCATCATCCGGATCCCACGTACACAGGGCCTTTATCCTGGCTCAGCCGGCCTTAAGGCCCATAGCTGGAGCCCCAAATGAATCGTCTTTGTTAAGTTGATCTCCAACGGGAGTTGCCGTTGATCGTGGGCCTCGCTCTGCCCACCAGAAAGCTTTATTTTTTTTTTTCGTGTACAGTGGTAGTGGTAGGATCTGGTTCTCCTTATACCCGGCGAAAGCATTTCCTATAGGACGACCTTTTCCTGATCAGATGGAACTCCCGTGATCTCTTATTCTCCCAGACTTTCCGTCCACTTCCTGACATGAAGGTGCACGGCATAATGTCACAGAAAAGATTCACAGTATATTAGGTGATCACCTTTAACGATCTGAGATCCTAAAGTATAACCGTTCCTCAAAAATGAAACATATCCATGATTCATCACAAGAAACAAAACATCCGAGGCAAAACCTGACCCTCCAGCGAGACCAGCTGTTGAGTGTTTGATACAGTTCTCGTCTCATAATCATCAAACGGACCAAGATAGAATTGGAAAATTCCAGGAGAACGGAACAGAATTTTGATACCAAGACTAAGAAACACTTCCCGTGAGGAAGGAATAATATGAAGGGTTCATGTTCTGGTCATACCAACAGCATCAGTATTGAACAGTGGAATAGACTGGCTTAAATGCCATAAATGTCAATAGAAAATGACATTCAGGAAAAGATTAGATTATTTCGGGTCACTAAGTTTTTTTTTAGTTGATGGAAGTGAGTCAAGTTCTCTATAGTTCCTTCATTATGTAATCCCAGTTCCTCAGGTCTTTGTGTTACATCTCTGATCTGGCTACTGTCCATGATTGTATCTAAGCACTAGTGTTGAGCTCTTTGTATTCATCTTAACCCGGTACTAAAACTCAACAACATTGTGAAACTATCACAATTGTCATACAAGTGTTGTAGTCGATCTTGGTCCATTTTGTTAAATGCTGTACTCCTCAACCGTTCAGCTGCAAACTCTCTCTCTCTCTCTCTCTCTCTCTCTCTCTCTCTCTCTCTCTCTCTCTCTCTCTCTCTCAGACTCGACCGGCCTGTAAGGTAAGGTCACTCTCAATGTTCTGAATACCTTAAGGGCGGTTACCACGGTAACAGCAGTTAAACCAACACTACCACAGGTCATCAACTCCCCAAAGCCAACACATCAAACTGCAGTCACCAGAGCCAGGCGGAACTTGGCCACTCAATAATCACCTCACATTAACTGTTTGATGTATACCTTGTATGCCATCATGGCCGTGTTAGGATCACTTGCTTCTTAGGGTGGAGAGGGCGTTTGGAATATACGTGTACTGGATGGCAACGCTTAGAATTTTTTTTCTAAAGAAAATACGATATATTTCAAAAGTTCTTATCATTTGTTACGTTCACTTCATGTGTGTGTGTGTGTGTGTGTGTGTGTGTGAGAGTGTGTGTGTGTGTTTGCGTTGTTAAGGGAAGACATTGACACTTCTATCATTAAACTACCAATTCGAGATGCGATACACTGTTCCCATAATACAATACTTATCGTGTTTCATTTTCCCCGTGTACTCATAGGAATTTGTATACACACACACATATATATATATATATATATATATATATATATATATATATATATATATATATATATATATACATTATCCCTGGGAATAGGGGAGAAAGAATAATTCCTACGCATTCCTCACGTGTCGTAGAAGGCGACTAAAGGGGACGGGAGAGGGGGGACAGGAAACCCTTCCCTCCTTGTATTTTAACTTTCTAAAAGGGGAAACAGAAGAATGAGTCACGCGAGGAGTGCTCATCCTCCTCGAAGGCTTAGATTGGGGTGTCTAAACGTGTGTGGGTGCAATGAAGATTAGAAAAAAGGAGAGATACGTAGTATGTTTGAGGAAAGGAACCTGGATATTTTGGCTCTGAGTGAAACGAAGCTCAACGGTAAAGGGGGAGAGTGGTTTAGTAATGTCTTGGGAGTAAAGTCAGGGGTTAGTGAGAGGACAAGAGCAAGGGAAGGAATAGCGCTACTTCTGAAACAGGAGTGGTGGGAGTATGTGATAGAGTGCAAGAAAGTAAACTCTAGATTGATATGGGTAAAACTGAAAGTGGATGGAGAGAGATGGGTGATTATTGGTGCATATGCACCTGGGCATGAGAAGAAAGATCATGAGAGGCAAGTGTTTTGGGAGCAGCTGAGTGAGTGTGTTAGTAGTTTTGATGCACGAGACCGGGTTATAATGATGGGTGATTTGAATGCAAAGGTGAGTAATGTGGCAGTTGAGGGAATAAGTGGTGTACATGGGGTGTTCAGTGTTGTAAATGGAAATGGTGAAGAGCTTGTAGATTTATGTGTTGAAAAAGAACTGATGATTGGGAATACTTTCTTTTAAAAGAGAGATATACATAAGTATACGTATGTAAGTAGGAGAGATGGCCAGAGAGCGTTATTGGATTACGTGTTAATTGATAGGCGCGCGAAAGAGAGGTTTTTCGATGTTAATGTGCTAAGAGGTGCAACTGGAGGGATGTCCAAGCATCATCTTGTGGAGGCGAAGGTGAAGATTTGTAGAGGTTTTCAGAAAAGAAGAGAAAATGTTGGAGTGAATAGAGTGGTGTGAGTAAGTGATCTTGGGAAGGAGACTTGTGTGAGGAAATACCAGGAGAGACTGAGTACAGAATGGAAAAAGGTGAGAACAAAGGACGTAAGGGGAGTGGAGGAGGAATGGGATGAATTTAGGAAAGCAGTGATGGCTTGCGCAAAAGATGCTTGTGGCATGAGAAACGTTGGAGATGGGCAGATTAGAAAGGGTAGTCAGTGGTGTGATGAAGAAGTAAGAGTATTAGTGAAAGATAAGAGAGAGGCATTTGGACGATTTTTGCAGGGAAGTAATGCAAATGAGTGGGAGATGTATAAAAGAAAGAGGGCAAATGAGAGTTGGGGTGAGAGAGTATCATTAAATTTTAGGGAGAATAAAAAGATGTTTTGGAAGTAGGTAAAGAAAGTGCGTAAGACGAGGGAACAAATGGGAACTTCAGTGAAGGGGGCTAATGGGGAGGTGATAACAAGTAGTGGTGATGTGAGAAGGAGATGGAGTGAGTATTTTTGAAGGTTTGTTGAATGTGTTTCATGATAGAGTGTCAGATATAGGGTGTTTTGGTCGAGGTGGTGTGCAAAGTGAGAGGGTTAGGGAAAATGATTTGGTAAACAGAGAAGAGGTAGTAAAAGCTTTGCGGAAGATGAAAGCCGGCAAGGCAGCAGGTTTGGATGGTATTGCAGTGGAATTTATTAAAAAAGGGGGTGACTGTATTGTTGACTGGTTGGTAAGGTTATTTAATGTATGTATGACTATTGGTGAGGTGCCTGAGGATTGGCGGATTGTGTGCATAGTGCCATTGTACAAAGGCAAAGGGGATAAGAGTGAGTGCTCAAATTACAGAGGTATAAGTTTGTTGACTATTCCTGGTAAATTATATGGGAGGGTATTGATTGAGAGGGTGAAGGCATGTACAGAGCATCAGATTGGGGAAGAGCAGTGTGGTTTCAGAAGTGGTAGAGTATGTGGATCAGGTGTTTGCTTTGAAGAATGTATGTGAGAAATACTTAGAAAAGCAAACGGATTTGTATGTAGCATTTATGGATCTGGAGAAGGCATATGATAGAATTGATAGAGATGCTCTGTGGAAGTATTAAGAATATATGGTGTTGGAGGCAAGTTGTTAGAAGCAGTGAAAAGTTTTTTATCGAAGATGTAAGGCATGTGTACGTGTAGGGAGATAGGAAAGTGATTGGTTCTCAGTGAATGTAGGTTTGCGGCAGGGGTGTGTGATGTCTCCATGGTTGTTTAATTTGTTTATGGATGGGGTTGTTAGGGAGGTGAATGCTAGAGTTTTGGAAAGAGGGGCAAGCATGAAGTCTGTTGTGGATGAGAGAGCTTGGGAAGTCAGTCAGTTGTTGTTCGGTGATGATACAGCGCTGGAGGCTGATTCATGTGAGAAACTGCAGAAGCTGGTGACTGAGTTTGGTAAAGTGTGTGAAAGAAGAAAGTTAAGAGTAAATGTGAATAAGAGCAAGGTAATTAGGTACAGTAGGGTTGAGGGTCAAGTCAATAGGGAGGTAAGTTTGAATGGAGAAAAACTGGAGGAAGTAAAGTGTTTTAGATATCTGGGAGTGGATCTGGCAGCGGATGGAACCATGGAAGCGGAAGTGGATCAGAGGGTGGGGGAGGGGGCGAAAATCCTGGGAGCCTTGAAGAATGTGTGGAAGTCGAGAACATTATCTCGGAAAGCAAAAATGGGTATGTTTGAAGGAATAGTGTTTCCAACAATGTTGTATGGTTGCGAGTCGTGGGCTATGGATAGAGTTGTGCACAGGAGGATGGATGTGCTGGAAATGAGATGTTTGAGAACAAAGTGTGGTGTGAGGTGTTTTGATCGAGTAAGTAACGTAAAGGTAAGAGAGATGTGTGGAAATCAAAAGAGCGTGGTTGAGAGAGCAGAAGAGGGTGTTTTGAAATGGTTTGGGCACATTGAGAGAATGAGTGAGGAAAGATTGACCAAGAGGATATATGTGTCGGAGGTGGAGGGAACAAGGAGAAGTGGGAGACCAAATTGGAGGTGGAAAGATGGAGTGAAAAAGATTTTGTGTGATCGGGTCCTGAACATGCAGGAGGGTGAAAATAGGGCAAGGAATAGAGTGAATTGGATCGATGTGGTATACCGGGGTTGACGTGCTGTCAGTGGATTGAATCAGGGCATGTGAAGCGTCTGGGGTAAACCATGGAAAGCTGTGTAGGTATGTATATTTGCGTGTGTAGCCGTATGTATATACATGTGTATGGTGGTGGGTTGGGCCATTTCTTTCGTCTGTTTCCTTGCGCTACCTCCCAAACGCGGGAGACAGCGACAAAGTATAAAAAAAAAAAAATATATATATATATATATATATATATATATATATATATATATATATATATATATATATATATATATATATATATATATTATCCCTGGGGTTAGGGGAGAAAGAATACTTCCCACGTATTCCCTGCGTGTCGTAGAAGGCGACTAAAAGGGAAGGGAGCGGGGGGCTGGAAATCCTCCCCTCTCGTTTTTTTTTATTTTCCAAAAGAAGGTACAGAGAAGGGGGCCAGGTGAGGATATTCCCTCAAAGGCCCAGTCCTCTGTTCTTAACGCTACCTCGCTATCGCGGGAAATGGCGAATAGTATGAAAGAAAAAAAAGAGATATATATATATATATATATATATATATATATATATATATATATATATATATATATATATATATATATATATATATATATATATATATATATATATATATATGTATATATAGGTATATATATATATATATATATATATATATATATATATATATATATATATATATATATATATATATATATATATATTATATTATTTTTTTATTATACTTTGTCGCTGTCTCCCGCGTTTGCGAGGATAGCGCAAGGAAACAGACGAAAGAAATGCCCCCCCCCCCATACACATGTATATACATACATCCACACACGCAAATATACATACCTACACAGCTTTCCATGGTTTACCCCAGACGCTTCACATGCCTTGATTCAATCCAC
>NC_092226.1:48693944-48748944 GCF_036320965.1 Panulirus ornatus
TACAGTAGGGTTGAGTGACAAGTCAATCAGGAGGTAAGTTTGAATGAAGAAAAACTGGAGAAAGTGAAGTGTTTTAGATATCTGGGAGTGGATTTGGCAGTGAATGCAACCATGGAAGCGGAAGTGAATCATAGGGCGTGGGAGGGGGCGAAAGTTCTGCAAGCATTGGAGAATGTGTGTAAGTCGAGAACATTATCTCAGAAAGCAAAAATGGGTATGTTTGAAGGAATACTGTTTCCAAAAATGTTATATGGTTGCGAGGCGTGAGCTATGGATAGAGTTGTGAGGAGGAGGGTGGATGTGCTGGAAATGAGATGTTTGAGGACAATATGTGGTGTGAGGAGGTTTGATCGAATAAGTAATAATAGGGTAAGAAAGATGTGTGGTAGTAAAAAGAGTGTGGTTGAGAGAGCACAGGAGGGTGTTTTGAAATGGTTTAGTCACATAGAGAGAATGAGTTAGGAAAGATTGACCAAGAGGAATTATGTGTCAGAGGTTGAGGGAACGAGGAGAAGTGGGAGAACAAATTGCAGTTGGAAAGAAGGAGTGAAAAAGATTTTGAGTGATCGGGGACTGAACATGCAGGAGGGTGAAAGGCGTGCAAGGAATAGAGTGAATTGGAACAATGTGGTATACCGGGTCGACGTGCTGTCAATGGATTGAACCAGGGCATGTGAAGCGTCTGGGGTAAACCATGGAAAGTTCTGTGAGGCCTGGATGTGAAAAGGGAGCTGTCGTTTCGATGCATTATTACATAAAAGCTAGAGACTGAGTGTGAGCGAATGTGGCTTTTGTTGTATTTTTCTAGAGCTACCTCGAGCACATGAGGGGGGAGGGGGTTGTTATTTCATGTGTGGCGGGGTGGTGATGGGAATGAATAGAGGCACAGTATGAATTATGTACATGTGTTTATATGTATATGTCTGTGTGTGCATATATATGTATACGTTGAGATGTATAGGTATGTATATTTACGTGTGTGGACGTGTAGGTATATACATGTGTATGTGGGTGGGTTGGGCCATTCTTTCGTCTGTTTAGTTGCGCTGCCTGGCTAACACGGGAGACAGGGAAAAAGCAAAATATGTGGCGGGGTGGCGACGGGAATAAATGTGGGCAGACAGTGTGAATTGTGTACATGTGTATATATGTATATGTCTGTATGTATATATATGTATACGTTGAGATGTATAAGTATGTATTTGTGCGTGTATGGACTTGTATGTATATACATGTGTATCTCGGTGGGTTGGGCCATTCTTTCGTCTGTTTCCTTGCACTACCTCGCTAACGCAGGAGACAGCGACAAAGTATAATAAATGAATAAAAGAATAAATATATTTACTATTTGTTTATTATGTTTTGTCGCTGTCTCCCTCGTTAGCGAGGTGGCGCAAGGAAACAGACGAAAGAATGGGCCAACCCTCCCACAAACACATATACATATACATACCTATACAATTCAACGTATACATATATTTACACAGAGACTTATTCATGTATACACATGTACATAATTCATACTGTCTGCCCTCATTCATTTCTGTCGCCACCTCCCCACACATGAAATAACAACCCCCTTTCCCCGCATGTGCGCGAGGTAGCGCTAGGAAAAGACAACAAAGGCCACATTCGTTCACACTCAGTCTCTAGCTCTCATGTATAATGCATCGAAACCACAACTCTCTTTCCACATCTAGGCCCCACAGAACTTTCCATGGTTTACCCCAGACGCTTCACATGCCTTGGTTCAATCCATTGACAGCACGTTGACCCCGGTATATCACATCCTTGCAATTCACTCTATTCCTTGCACGTCTTTCATCCTCCTGCATGTTCAGGCCCCGATCACTCAAAATCTTTTTTACTCCATCTTTGCACTTTCAATTTGGTCTCCCACTTCTCGTTCCTTCCATCTCTGACAACTATATCCTCTTTGTCAGTTTTCCTCACTCATTCTCTGTATGTGACCAACCATTTCAAACCACCCTTTTCTGCTCCCTCAACCACATTCGTTTTATTACAACACACCTCTCTTACCTTCTCAATACTTACTCGATCACACCACCTCACACTATATATTGTCCGCAAATATCTCACTTCCAGCACATCCACCTTCCTCCGCATTACTCTCTCTATAGCCCACGCCTTGCAACCATGTATCATTGTTGAAACCCCTATTCCTTCAAACATGCCCAATTTTGCTTTCCAAGATAACGTTCTCGAATTCCACACATTTTTCAACGCTCCCAAAACTCTTGCCCCCTCCCCCACCATATGATTCACTTCCGCTTCCATGGCTCCATCTCCTGCCAAATTCACTCCCTGATATCTAAAACACTTCACTTCTTCCAGCTTTTTCCATTTAAACTTACCTCCCAGTTGACTTCTTCCTCAACCCTACTGTACCTAGTAACCTTGCTCTTATTCACATTTAGTCTCAGCTTTCTTCTTTCACACACTTTCCCATCTCAGTCACCAGCTTCTGCAGTCTCTCACCCGAATCAGCCACCAGCGCTGTATCATCAGTGAATTACAACTGACTCACTTCCCAAGCTCTCTCATCCACAACAGCCTGTACACTTGCCTGTCTTTCCAAAACACTTGCATTCACCTCCCTAACAACCCCATTCAAAAACAAATTAAACAACCATGGAGACATCACGCAACGTGCCGCAAACCAACAATCACTCAGAACCAATCACTTTCCTCTCTTCTAACACGTAAAAATGTCTTACATTCCTGATAAAACCTTTTCACTGCTTCTGACAACTTGCCTCCCACACCATATATTCTTAATACCATCCACAGAGCATCTCTACCAACTCTATCATATGCCTTCGCCAGATCCATAAATGGGACATACAAATCCATATGCTTTTCTGGGTATTTCTCACATACATTCTTCAAAGCAAACACCTGATCCACACATCCTCTACTACTTCTGAAACCACACTGCTCTTCCCCAATCTGATGCTCTATACATTTCTTCACCCTCTCAATCAATACCCTCCCATATAATTTCCCAGGAATACTCAACAAACTTATACCTCTGTAATTTGAGCACTTACTTTTATCCCCTTTGCCTTTCTACAATGGCACTATGCAAGCATTCCGCCAATCCTCAAGCACCTCACCATGAGTCATATATGCATTGAATAATCTTACCAACCAGTCAACAATACAGTCAACCTATTTTTTAATAAATTACGCTGGAATACCACCCAAACCCACTGCATTGCCGGCTTTCATCTTGGGCAAAGCTTTTACTACCTCTTTTCTGTTTACCAAATCATTCTCACTAACCCTCTCACTTTGCACACCACCTCGACCAAAAGATCCTATATCTGCCACCCTATCATCAAACACAATCAAAAATCCTTCAAAATACTTACTCCATCTTCTCACATCACCACTACTTGTTATCACCTCCCCATTAACCCGCTTCATTGATGTTCCCATTTGTTCCCTTGTCTTACGCACTTTATTTTCCTCCTTCCAAAACATCTTTTTATCCTCCTCAAAATTTAATTATACTCCCTCAACCCAACTCTCATTTGTCCTCTTTTTCCCCTCATGCACCTCTCTCTTGACCTCCTGCCTCTTTCTTTTATACATCTCCCAGTCAGTTGCATTATTTCCCCGCAAAAATCGTCCAAATGCCTCTCTCTTCTCTTTCACTAATAATCATATATATATATATATATATATATATATATATATATATATATATATATATATATATATATATATATATATATATATATATATATATATATATATTTTTTTTTTTTTTTTTTGCTTTGTCGCTGTCTCCCGCGTTTGCGAGGTAGCGCAAGGAAACAGACGAAAGAAATGGCCCAACCCACCCCCATACACATGTATATACATAAGTCCACACACGCAAATATACATACCTACACAGCTTTCCATGGTTTACCCCAGACGCTTCACATGCCCTGATTCAATCCACCGACAGCACGTCAACCCCGGTATACCACATCGCTCCAATTCACTCTATTCCTTGCCCTCCTTTCACCCTCCTGAATGTTCAGGCCCCGATCACACAAAATCTTCTTCACTCCATCTTTCCACCTCCAATTTGGTCTCCCTCTTCTCCTCGTTCCCTCCACCTCCGACACATATATCCTCTTGGTCAATCTTTCCTCACTCATTCTCTCCATGTGCCCAAACCATTTCAAAACACCCTCTTCTGCTCTCTCAACCACGCTCTTTTTATTTCCACACATCTCTCTTACCCTTACGTTACTTACTTGATCAAACCACCTCACACCACACATTGTCCTCAAACATCTCATTTCCAGCACATCCATCCTCCTGCGCACCACTCTATCCATAGCCCACGCCTCGCAACCATACAACATTGTTGGAACCACTATTCCTTCAAACATACCCATTATTGCTTTCCGAGATAATGTTCTCGACTTCCACACATTCTTCAAGGCTCCCAGAATTTTCGCCCCCTCCCCCACTCTAGGTGGTAGAGTGTCCCGCAGTGTATCGAGACAGACTTCCCCAGAACTTTTTTAAAGGGGAAGTAAATGTTATAGTTGTGTTACTGGAGTGATAGTTTTCATACATGGTGCTTTGACAAGAAAATAGTGAAATTGGAAAAAATGTAGCTTAGACATTGAAGCTTATTGATACAGTGGTTGAATTGATGAGAACTACCATTGACGTTTGTGTAAATAAATTATACATTTCCTTTTTACATAGCCAGAGGTTGAACCAGTATGTGACATTCATTTTTCATTTCATTTCAAGCTAGAAGTTTCAGTTTTCTAAATTGTTTCTTACATTTTTCATATGTATATATATGTATGTGTGTGTGTGTGTGTGTGTGTGTGTGTGCGTGTGTGTGTGTGTGTGTGTGTGTATGTGTATATATATATATATGTATATATATATATATATATATATATATATATATATATATATATATATATATATATATATATATATATGTATATATATTATCCCTGGGGATAGGGGTGAAAGAATACTTCCCACGCATTCCTCGCGTGTCGTAGAAAGCGACTAGAGGGGACGGGAGCGGGGGGCCAGAAATCCTCCCCTCCTTGTACTTTTTTAACTTTCTAAAATGGGAAACAGAAAAAGGAGTCACGCGGGGAGTGCTCATCCTCCTCGAAGGCTCAGATTGGGGTGCCTAAATGTGTGTGAATGTAACCAAGATATATATATATATATATACATATATATATATATATATATATATATATATATATATATATATATATATATATATATATATATATATATATATATATATATATATATATAAACATATATAATATATAAATCCTCCCCTCCTTGTACTTTTTAACTTCCTAAAATGGGAAACAGAAGAAGGAGTCACGCGGGGAGTGCTCATCCTCCTCGAAGGCTCAGACTGGGGTGTCTAAATGTGTGTGGATGTAACCAAGATGTGAAAAAAGGAGAGATAGGTAGTATGTTTGAGGAAAGGAACCTGGATGTTTTGGCTCTGAGTGAAACGAAGCTCAAGGGTAAAGGGGAAGAGTGGTTTGGGAATGTCTTGGGAGTAAAGTCAGGGGTTAGTGAGAGGACAAGAGCAAGGGAAGGAGTAGCAGTACTCCTGAAACAGGAGTTGTATGTAAGAATGTAAGAAAGTAAATTCTCGATTAATATGGGTAAAACTGAAAGTTGATGGAGAGAGATGAGTGATTATTGGTGCATATGCACCTGGGCATGAGAAGAAAGATCATGAGAGGCAAGTGTTTTGGGAGCAGCTGAATGAGTGTGTTAGTGGTTTTGATGCACGAGACCGGGTTATAGTGATGGGTGATTTGAATGCAAAGGTGAGTAATGTGACAGTTGAGGGAATAATTGGTATACATGGGGTGTTCAGTGTTGTAAATGGAAATGGTGAAGAGATTGTAGATTTATGTACTGAAAAAGGACTGGTGATTGGGAATACCTGGTTTAAAAAGCGAGATATACATAAGTATACGTATGTAAGTAGGAGAGATGGACAGAGAGCGTTATTGGATTACGTGTTAATTGACAGGCGGGCGAAAGAGAGACTTTTGGATGTTAATGTGCTGAGAGGTGCAACTGGAGGGATGTCTGATTATTATCTTGTGGAGGCTAAGGTGAAGATTTGTATGGGTTTTCAGAAATGAAGAGTGAATGTTGGGGTGAAGAGGGTGGTGAGAGTAAGTGAGCTTGGGAAGGAGACTTGTGTGAGGAAGTACCAGGAGAGACTGAGTACAGAATGGAAAAAGGTGAGAACAATGGAAGTAAGGGGAGTGGGGGAGGAATGTGATGTATTTAGGAATCAGTGATGGATTGCGCAAAAGATGCTTGTGGCATGAGAAGAATTGGAGGTAGGTTGATTAGAAAGGGTAGTGAGTGGTGGGATGAAGAAGTAAGATTATTAGTAAAAGAGAAGAGAGAGGCATTTGGACGATTTTTGCAGGGAAAAAATGAAATTGAGTGGGAGATGTATAAAAGAAAGAGACAGGAGGTCAAGAGAAAGGTGCAAGAGGTGAAAAAGAGGGCAAATGAGAGTTGGGGTGAGAGAGTATCATTAAATTATAGGGAGAATAAAAAGATGTTCTGGAAGGAGGTAAATAAAGTGCGTAAGACAAGGGAGCAAATGGAACTTCAGTGAAGGGCCCAAATGGGAAGGTGATAATAAGTAGTGGTGATGTGAGAAGGAGATGGAGTGAGTATTTTGATTGAAGGTTTGTTGAATGTGTTTGGTGATAGAGTGGCAGATATAGGGTGTTTTGGTCGAGGTGTTGTGCAATGTGAGAGGGTTAATGAAAATGATTTGGTAAACAGAGAAGAGGTAGTAAAAGCTTTGTGGATGATGAAAGCCGAGAAGGCAGCAGGTTTAGATGGTATTGCAGTGGAATTTATTAAAAAAGTGGGTGACTGTATTATTGACTGGTTGGTAAGGTTATTCAATGTATGTATGACTCATGGTGAGGTGCCTGAAGATTGGCGGAATGCGTGCATAGTGCCATTGTACAAAGGCAAAGGGGATAAGAGTGAGTGCTCAAATTACAGAGGTATAAGTTTGTTGAGTATTCCTGGTAAATTATATGGGAGGGTATTGACTGAGAGGGTGAAGGCATGTACAGAACATCAGATTGGGGAAGAGCAGTGTGGTTTCAGAAGTGGTAGAGGATGTGTGGATCAGGTGTTTGCTTTGAAGAATGTATGTGAGAAATACTTAGAAAAGCAAATGGATTTGTTTGTAGCATTTATGGATCTGGAGAAGGCATATGATACAGTTGACAGAGATGCTCTGTGGAAGGTATTAAAAACATATGGTGTGGGGGGCAAGTTGTTAGAAGCAGTGAAAAGTTTTTATCGAGGATGTAAGGCATGTGTACGTGTAGGAAGAGAGGAAAGTGATTGGTTCTCAGTGAATGTAGGTTTGCGGCAGAGGAGTGTGATGTCTCCATGGTTGTTTAATTTGTTTATGGATGGGGTTGTTAGGGAAGTGAATGCAAGAGTTTTGGAAAGAGGGGCAAGTATGAAGTCTGTTGGGGATGAGAGAGCTTGGGAAGTGAGTCAGTTGTTGTTCGCTGATGATACAGCGCTGGTGGCTGATTCATGTGAGAAACTGCAGAAGCTGGTGACTGAGTTTGGTAAAGTGTGTGAATGAAGAAAGTTAAGAGTAAATGTGAATAAGAGCAAGGTTATTAGGTACAGTAGGGTTGAAGGTCAAGTCAACTGGGAAGGTAAGTTTGAATGGAAAAAAAACTGGAGGAAGTAAAGTGTTTTAGATATCTGGGAGTGGATCTGCCAGCGGATGGAACCATGGAACCGGAAGTGGATCATAGGGTGGGGGAGGGGGCTAAAATTCTGGGAGCCTTGAAGAATGTGTGGAAGTCGAGAACATTATCTCGGAAAGCAAAAATGGGTATGTTTGATTGAATAGTGGTTCCAACAATGTTGTATGGTTGCGAGGCGTGGGCTATGGATAGAGTTGTGCGCAGGAGAATGGATGTGCCGGAAATGAGATGTTTGAGGACAATGTGTGGTGTGAGGTGGTTTGATCGAGTAAGTAACGTAAGGGTAAGAGAGATGTGTGGAAATAAAAAGAGCGTAGTTGAGAGAGCAGAGGATGGTGTTTTGAAATGGTTTGGGCACATGGAGAGAATGAGTGAGGAAAGATTGACCAAGAGGATATATGGGTCGGAGGTGAAGGGAACGAGGAGAAGTGGGAGATCAAATTGGAGGTAGAAAGATGGAGTGAAAAAGATTTTGTGTGATCAGGGCGTGAACATGGAGGAGGGTGAAAGGAGGGCAAGGAATAGAGTGAATTGGAACGATGTGGTATAAAGGGGTTGACATGCTGTCAGTGGATTGAATCAGGGCATGTGAAGCGTCTGGGTTAAACCATGGAAAGATGTGTAGGTATGTATATTTACATGTGTGGACGTATGTATATACATGTTTTTGGCGGTGGGTTGGGCCATTTCTTTCATCTGTATCCTTGCGCTACCTCGGAAACGGGGGAGACAGCGACAAAGCAAAAAAAAAAAAAATATATATATATATATATGTATATATATATATATATATATATATATATATATATATATATATATATATATACATATATATATTTATATATATATATATATATTATTTATTTATTTATTATAATTTGTCGCTGTCTCCCGCGTTTGCGAGGTAGCGCAAGGAAACAGACGAAAGAAATGGCCCAACCCACCCCCATACACATGCCTTGATTCAATCCACTGACAGCACGTCAACCCCGGTATATCATATCGCTCCAATTCACTCTATTCCTTGCCCTCCTTTCACCCTCCTGCATGTTCAGGCCCCGATCACACAAAATCTTTTTCACTCCATCTTTCCACCTCCAATTTGGTCTCCCTCTTCTCCTCGTTCCCTCCACCTCCGACACATATATCCTCTTGGTCAATCTTTCCTCACTCATTCTCTCCATGTGACCAAACCATTTCAAAACACCCTCTTTGCTCTCTCAACCACGCTCTTTTTATTTCCACTCTCTCACCCCAACTCTCATATGCCCTTTTTTTCACCTCTTGCACCTTTCTCTTGACCTCCTGTCTCTTTCTTTTATACATCTCCCACTCAATTGCATTTTTTCCCTGCAAAAATCGTCCAAATGCCTCTCTCTTCTCTTTCACTAATACTCTTACTTCTTCATCCCACCACTCACTACCCTCTCTAATCAACCCACCTCCCACTCTTCTCATGCCACAAGCATCTTTTGCGCAATCCATCACTGATTCCCTAAATACATCCCATTCCTCCCCCACTCCCCTTACTTCCATTGTTCTCACCTTTTTCCATTCTGTATTCAGTCTCTCCTGGTACTTCCTCACACAGGTCTCCTTCTCAAGCTCACTTACTCTCACCACCCTCTTCACCCCAACATTCACTCTTCTTTTCTGAAAACCCATACAAATCTTCACCTTAGCCTCCACAAGATAATGATCAGACATCCCTCCAGTTGAACCTCTCAGCACATTAACATCTAAAATTCTCTCTTTCGCACGCCTGTCAATTAACACGTAATCCAATAACGCTCTCTGGCCATCTCTCCTACTTACATAAGTATACTTATGTATATCTCGCTTTTTAAACCAGGTATTCCCAATCATCAGTCCTTTTTCAGCACATAAATCTACAATCTCTTCACCATTTCCATTTACAACACTGAACACCCCATGTATACCAATTATTCCCTTCAACTGCCACATTACTCACCTTTGCATTCAAATCACCCATCACTATAACCCGGTCTCGTGCATCAAAACCACTAACACACTCATTCAGCTGCTCCCAAAACACTTGCCTCTCTTGATCTTTCTTCTCATGCCCAGGTGCATATGCACCAATAATCACCCACCTCTCTCCATCAACTTTCAGTTTTACCCATATTACTTTCAGTTTTACCCATATATATATATATATATATATATATATATATATATATATATATATATATATATATATATATATATATATATATATATATATATATATTGAAAAGGATCACAGTTTTGCGCGTGATCAAGATATTCCTATGAGTCTACGGGGAAAATGAAACACGAAAAGTTCCCAAGTGCACTTTCGTGTAATAATCACATCATCAGTGGAGACACAAGAGATAAATATAACAGTCAGTTGATATACATCGAAGAGACGAAGCTACGACGCCATTTGGGAAACATGTAATTCCCCTAAGAGATTCATAAGAGCTATTAACACCTTAAAAAAAGACAAGGATATACATATTACTAAAGGAGATAAGGCTAACGCTGTTGTGATTTTAGACAAAAGTAACTATTTATCTAAAATGAATGATCTTGTAAATGATAACACAACATATTCTAAACTTAGCAAAAATCCCTTAGAAGCAATTAATTCTCACTTCAATAAAGAAATGAAGTTGTTGTTGAAAGGTAACATTTCTCTTATCAAATGTTTGTCATCTTTGTCCCCTTCATTGCCATATATGTATGGACTTATCAAAACACATAAACAAAATTTTCCAGCAAGACCTAGAGTGAATTCAGTAGGTTCCATCACATATAAATTATCAAAATGGTTAGTTTCCTTATTAAGCCCTTTAGTGGGTAAGGTATCAAATTCTGATATCATGAACAATGTAGATTTAGTCAACAAGCTAAACAATATCAATATTAATTTTGATTTCAAACTAGTTAGCTTTGATGTTGCCTCACTTTTCACTGAAGTTCCAGTTGATGACCTTTTAGAATATTTATTTGATGTCTTGGATGATATTCATTTACCTGTTTCAAAGTCTAATTTCACTGAACTGAAAATATTGTGTATAAAAGACTGTGTATTTCAATTTAATGGAGATTATTATGCTCAAAAATTTGGTATGGCAATGGGTAACCCTCTTTCACCTGTACTAAGTAATCTTTATATGGAATTTTTTGAAACAAAATTACTAAAGAATATCTTACCTTATAATGCAATTTGGTTTAGGTATGTAGATGATGTTCTTTGTGTTTGGCTAATAAATGAAAATTTACAAATATTTCTCCCCTTACCTAGGAATTTAGTACCTTCCATCAAATTTACTATAGAAAATGAAAATAATGATATGTTACCACTTATACATTGCATGATCCATACACAAAGAAACAAGTTTAAGTTTAGCATATACAGAAAACCCACCAATGTATGCTCATATATCCATTATTACTCATCGCAACATGACAGAGCTAAATTATCATCATTTCAATCTATATTCCTAAGGGCATTACTTATTGGCAGTCCAGAGGTTATTGATGATGAGTTTGAGAAGATATATTCTATTGGATCTAAGTTAAAGTACCCTAGATGTTTCATTGATAAATCCCTTAAGTTAGCAAAGAAATCATTTTGTAGAGTTGAGCCCAAACCTCACATTGACACCAAGAATCTTTTAGTTCTCCCTTTTGATAATAGTTTCACTTTGCTTCCCATGTTGCTTAAATCCTTTAATGTAAATGTTGCCTTTAGCAACAATAATGCTATAAAGAATATCTTAATCAGGAATTCACCAGAAAATTCTCTTAGTTGCATCTATAAAGTTTCTTGTGGAAACTGTGATAAATTTTATGTTGGTCAGACTGGTAAGGATCTTTCTGTTAGACTTAAGCAACATAAATATAGTATGAGAACGGGACAAGACTCAAATGCCTTGTTTAATCATGTTAAAAACTATGATCATCGTATTGACTGGTGTAACGCCATCTCAGTTGTTAACTCTAACTCTGTTACCAAGAGAAATATCACTGAATCTTCTATTATCAAATACACAAAGAATCATAATCTTAATATTAGTGATGGTCTGTACAAATTAGATAACTTTATTGTTGATAAGATTTGTAAAATGATAAGTTTATGAAGCTCGTTGTATGTTTTGGACAATCACATGTTTACCAAATGGCGTCCTAGCTTCGACTCTTCGATGTATATCAACTGATTGTTATATTTCTCTCTTGTGTCTCCCCTGATGATGTGATTATTACACGAAAGTGCACTT
Organism: Panulirus ornatus; assembly: GCF_036320965.1. Classification (NCBI taxonomy): domain Eukaryota; kingdom Metazoa; phylum Arthropoda; class Malacostraca; order Decapoda; family Palinuridae; genus Panulirus; species Panulirus ornatus. The sequence goes on from NC_092226.1 coordinate 48,706,021, forward strand.
GGGAACTTTTCGTGTTCATTTTCCCTGTGGACTCATAGGAATATATATATATATATATATATATATATATATATATATATCTCTTCACCCCACGATTCTCTCTTCTTTTATGAAACCCCCCACAAATCTTCACCTTTGCTTCCACAAGATAATGATCAGACACCCCTCCAGTTGCACCTCTCAGCACATTAACATCCAAAAGTCTCTCTTTCGTGCGTCTATCAATTAAGACGTAATCCAATAACGCTCTCTGGCCATCTCTCCTATTTACATACGTATACTTATGTATATCTCGCTTTTTAAACCAGGTATTCCCAATCACCAGTCCATTTTCAGCACATAAATCTACAAGATCTTCACCATTTCCATTTACAACACTGAACACTCCATGTATACCAATTATTCCCTCAACTGCCACATTACTCACCTTTGCATTCAAATCACCCATCACTATAACCCGGTCTTTTGCATCAAAACCACTAACACACTCATTCAGCTGCTCCCAAAACACTTGCCTCTCTTGATCTTTCTTCTCATGCCCAGGTGCATATGCACCAATAATCACCCATCTCTCTCCATCAACTTTCAGTTTTACCCATATCAATCTAGAATTTACTTTCTTACACTCTATCACATACTCCCACAACTCCTGATTCAGGAGTAATGCTACTCCTTCCCTTGCTCTTGTCCACTCACTAACCCCTGACTTTACTCCCAAGACATTCCCAAACCACTCTTCCCCTTTACCCTTTAGCTTCGTTTCACTCAGAGCCAAAACATCCAGGTTCCTTTCATCATACATACTACCTATCTCTCCTTTTTTCTCATCTTGGTTACGTCCACACACATTTAGACACCCCAATCTGAGCATTCGAGGAGGATGATCACTCCTCGCGTTACTCCTTCCTCTGTTTCCCCTTTTAGAAAGTGTATATATATATATATATATATATATATATATATATATATATATATATATTTTTTTTTTATACTTTGTCGCTGTCTCCCGCGTTTGCGAGGTAGCGCAAGGAAACAGACGAAAGAAATGGCCCAACCCCCCCCATACACATGTATATACACACGTCCACACACGCAAATATACATACCTACACAGCTCTCTCACCTAACCCAGGGATATATATATATATATATATATATATATATATATATATATATATATATATATATATATATATATATATATATATATATAAATATATATATATATATATATATATATATATATATATATATATATATATATATATATATATATATATATATATATATATATATACCCCGCACACATGATGGGGGAGGGGGATGGTATTCCATGTGTGGTGAGGTGGCGATGGGAATGAATAAAGGCAGACAGTGTGAATTGTGTGCATGGGTATATATGTATGTGTCTGTGTGTGTATATATATGTGTGCATTGAGATGTATAGGTATGTATATTTGCGTGTGTGGACGTGTGTGTATATCCATGTGTATGGAGGTGGGTTGGGCCATTTCTTTCGTCTGTTTCCTTGCGCTACCTCGCAAACGCGGGAGACAGCGAGAAAGCAAAATAATAATGATAATAATAATATATATATATATATATATATATATATATATATATATATATATATATATATATATCCCTGGGTTAGGTGAGAGAGAATACTTCCCACGCACTCCTCACGTGTCGCAAAAGGCTACTAAAGGGGACGGAATCGGGGGGCTGGAAACCCTCCCCTACTTGTATTTTAACTTTCTAAAGGGGAAACAGAAGAAGTCATGCGGGAATGCTCATCCTCCTCGAACGCTCAGACTGAGGTGTCTAAATGTGTGTGGATGTAACCAAGATGAGAAAAAAGGAGAGATTGGTAGCATGTTTGTGGAAAGGAACCTGGATATTTTGACTCTGAGTGAAACGGAGCTCAAGCGTAAAGGAGAGGAGTGGTTTGGGAATGTCTTGGGAGTAAAGTAAGGGTCAGTGAGAGGACAAAAGTAAGGGAAGGAGTAGTAATACTACTGAAGCAGGAGTGGTGGGAGTACGTGATAGAGTGTATGAAAGTAGACTCTAGATTGATATGGGTAAAACTGAAAGTGGAAGGAGAGAGAATGGTGATTATTGGTGCATATGCACCTGGGCATGAGAAGAAAAATCATGAGACGCAAGTGTTTTGGGAGCAGCTGAGTGAATGTGTTAGTAGTTTCGGTGCACGAGACCGGGTTACATTGATGGGTGATTTGAATGCAAAGGTGAGTAATGTGGCAGATTAGGGAATGATTGGTGTACATAGGGTGTTCTGTGTTGTAAATGAAAATGGTAAAGAGCATGTAGATTCATGTGCTGAAAAAGGGCTGATGATTAGGAATACCTGGTTTAAAAATAGACATATACATAAGTATACATATGTAAGTAGGAGAGATCGCCAGAGAGCGTTATTGGATTACGTGCTAATTGATAGGCGCGCGAAAGAGAGACTTTTGAATGTTAATGTGCTGAGAGGAGCAACTGGAGGGATGTATGATCATTATTTTCTGTAGGCGAAAATGAAGATTTATAGAGGTTTTCAGAAAACAAGAGAGAATGTTGGGGTGAAAAGAGTGGTAAGAGTAAGTGAGCTTGGGAAAAAGACTTGCGTGAGGACGTACCAGGAGAAACTGAGTACAGAATGGAAAAAGGTGAGAAAAAAGGAGGTAAGGGGAGTGGGGGAGGAATGGGATGTATTTAGGGAAGCAGTGATGGCTTACAAAAAAGATGCTTCTGGCATGAGAAACGTTGGGGGTGGGCAGATTAGAAAGGGTAATGAGGGGTGGGATGAAGTGTGGTTTCAGAAGTGGTAGAGGATGTGTGGATCAGGTGTTTGCTTTGAAGAATGTGCCCTCTTTTCTACCTCTTGCACCTTTCTCTTGACCTCCTGCCTCTTTCTTTTATACATTTTCCTCTCATTTACATTATTTCCTTGCAAAAATCGTCCAAATGCCTCTCTCATCTCTTTCACTAAGAATCTTACTTCTTCATCTCACCACTCACTACCCTTTCTAGTCTGCCCACCTCCCACGCTTCTCATGCCACAAGCATCTTTTGCGCAAGCCATCACTGCTTCACTAAATACATCCCATTCCTCCCACACTCCCCTTACGTCATTTGTTTTGACACGTTTCCATTATGTACTCAGTCTCTCCTGGTACTTCCTCACACAAGTGTCCTTCCCAAGGTCACTTACTCTCACCACTCTCTTCACCTCAAAATTCTCTCCTCTTTTCTGAAAACCTCTACAAATCTTCACCTTCGCCTACACAAGATAATGATCAGACGTCCCTCCAGTTGCACCTCTCAGCACATTAACATCCAAAAGTCTCTCTTTCGCGCGCCTATCAATTAACAGGTAATCAAAAAACGCTCTCTTGCCATCTCTCCTACTTACATACGTACACTTATGTACATATCCTTTTAAACCAGGTATTCCCAACCACCAGTCATGTTTCAGCACATAAATCTACAAGCTCTTCACCATTTTCACACATATATATATATATATATATATATATATATATATATATATATATATATATATATATATATATATATATATATATATATATATATATATATATATATATATATATATATATATATATATATATATATATATATATGAGTGTTTGTGTGTGTGTGTGTGTGTTGATACTATTACTCTTAGTTTACACATCACATTGAAGCACATTACACTTAGAACCATATATCACAATCCCCACCACCTTTCGTGACCGGGATGACCCTCATGTCTTGGCTGTATGCTGATGCAACTTTGACGAGGACGTGACATGAAATTCTTTGAATGTTACGTATGCATCTCCCCAGTTGTCATGCCACTTGGAACTATGAGATCATCGACCTTAGCATTTAAAGGGTTTTAGGGAGAACACAGGATACTTTCCTTGAAATAAATGTCTTTCTTCCCGGCGAATCTCCTCCCTCCTGCTCCTCCTTAAAGAGTAGACAGAATCCCATTTCCCTTGCAACACTTATCAGAAAACCTGCCTTAGATAAGACAATCAAAGGATGATTTCCATCGCGTTGTGTCACTTGTAAAGCCGTGTGGGTAGCCATGACCCTAGTATGACCTCCACTCTGAAATACCTCATAGATCACTCCGAAAAACCAAAAGTTCTTGAGATAGATAGCGGCAACAAGGCCATGTTACTAATGATCTGCACCCTTACTGACAAAATGTGAAAGTAGTTTGCACTGAGTGGCTTACAAACCATCGCACGTCATCACAAAGTGAACGCAACTGCACAGCAAGCTGACCTGCGACAGCGTTTTGCCGAGTCACTCAGACTTCATTAGGGCGACAAGAGCTTCTCCTGAGCGTGGCGAGACCGCTCAATACAAAGCCCCGATGACCCTGTGTTCCTCTGCTAGCTTGTCGTCTGTGATTTGTGCGAGACATACGTCATACACCCAGGGTGAAAACCTGAGTAGCTAGCGTTTATATCTGCTGTGCTGGTCTTGGCGTTTCATCTATTTGTTAAGTATGAGTTATGCTCCTTACTGCCAACCTGGATAAGGGCTCATAAATTCATCGCTTTAATTTTTACATTTCATACACACTAACAATTTGATCTGAAGGACGCAGACGACTTTGTCGCTATAAGCAACCATTGTTTCTGTGAATTACACATGACAGCTAAATATATATATATATATATATATATATATATATATATATATATATATATATATATATATATATATATATATATATATATATATATATATATATATATCCCTGGGGATAGGGGAGAAAGAATACTTCCCACGTATTCCCTGCGTGTCGTAGAAGGCGACTAAAAGGGAAGGGAGCGGGGAGCTGGAAATCCTCCCCTCTCTTTTTTTTTTTTTTTTTTTTTTTTTTTCCAAAAGAAGGAACAGAGAAGGGGGCCAGGTGAGGATATTCCCTCAAAGGCCCAGTCCTCTGTTCTTAACGCTACCTCGCTATCGCGGGAAATGGCGAATAGTATGAAAAAAAAAAAAAAAAAAAAAAAAAAAAATATATATATATATATATATATATATATATATATATATATATATATATATACATATATATATATATATATATATGTATATATATATATATATATATATATATATATATATATATATATATATATATATATATATGTATATATACATACATATATATATATATATATATATATATATATATACATATATATATATATATATATATATATATATATATATATATATATATATATGTATATATATATATATATATATATATATATATATATATATATATATATATATATATATATATATATATATATATATATATATATATATATATATATATATATATATATATATATATATATATATATATATATATAGGAGTATTTAGGAGTAAATGTGAATAAGAGCAAGGTTATGAAGTACAGTAGGGTTGAGGGTCAAGTCAATTGGGAGGTGAGTTTGAATGGAGAAAAACTGGAGGAAGTGAAGTGTTTTAGATATCTGGGAGTGGATCTGGCAGCGGATGGAACCATGGAAGCGGAAGTGGATCATAGGGTGGGGGAGGGGGCGAAAATTCTGGGAGCCTTGAAGAATGTGTGGAAGTCGAGAACATTATCTCGGAAAGCAAAAATGGGTATGTTTGAAGGAATAGTGGTTCCAACAATGTTGTATGGTTGCGAGGCGTGGGCTATGGATAGAGTTGTGCGCAGGAGGATGGATGTGCTGGAAATGAGATGTTTGAGGACAATGTGTGGTGTGAGGTGGTTTGATCGAGTAAGTAACGTAAGGGTAAGAGAGATGTGTGGAAATAAAAAGAGCGTGGTTGAGAGAGCAGAAGAGGGTGTTTTGAAATGGTTTGGGCACATGGAGAGAATGAGTGAGGAAAGATTGACCAAGAGGATATATGTGTCGGAGGTGGAGGGAACGAGGAGAAGAGGGAGACCAAATTGGAGGTGGAAAGATGGAGTGAAAAAGATTTTGTGTGATCGGGGCCTGAACATGCAGGAGGGTGAAAGGAGGGCAAGGAATAGAGTGAATTGGAGCGATGTGGTATACCGGGGTTGACGTGCTGTCAGTGGATTGAATCAAGGCATGTGAAGCGTCTGGGGTAAACCATGGAAAGCTGTGTAGGTATGTATATTTGCGTGTGTGGACGTATGTATATACATGTGTATGGGGGTGGGTTGGGCCATTTCTGTCGTCTGTTTCCTTGCGCTACCTCGCAAACGCGGGAGACAGCGACAAAGCAAAAAAAAAAAAAAAAAAAAAAAAAAAAAAAAAATATATATATATATATATATATATATATATATATATATATATATATATATATATATATATATATATATATATATATATATATATATATATATATATCCATTTCCCGCGTTAGCAAGGTAGCGTTAAGAACAGAGGACTGGGCCTCTGAGGGAATATCCTCACCTGGCCTCGTTCTCTGTTCCTTCTTTTGGAAAATCAAAAAAAAATGAGAGGGGAGGATTTCCAGCCCCCCGCTCCCTCCCCTTTTAGTCGCCTTCTACGACACGCAGGGAATACGTGGGAAGTATTCTTTCTCCCCTATCCCCAGGGACAATATAAATATATATATATATATATATATATATATATATATATATATATATATATATATATATATATATATATATATATATATATATATTTGGTCTTATTTGTGAAAAATAAGAAAGAAAATTATGTACTTGTTACATCAGTGTTTTGGAATAAGATCACCGTTGTAGTACTTAAGTTGGAGTTAATTCATGCCAGTTTTAAGAAACAATTTTGTTTCATTTTCTCTTGTATCAGCGTTTAGTATGTGGAGCTAGATGGACGTTTCTCCTGAGAATCATTTAACACATTTTAGAATAATAATTACTATCATAAAAGATTGTAAGCATCAGATATTTATCCCTTATATCAGATCAAAATCATTGCCTTCTGTCTACTACCTCGAGCCTGTCTGTGAAACAGTAGGGCGGGTTTGTGAATACGAACACCCCGCGCGGACGATGTTCAGAATTAATAACCTGGGTGCTGAGGCTTTGTTCCAAGAAGCTGTGAGCGAGAGGAGAGGGCTGTTCACATTTATCATGGATACTCGTGCGTTCCATTGTGTGCTTTATACCAAAAGCCTCTCGTCCTTCTCATTAACCTCATATTGGCCTAACCCCCGTGGAGGAGTTCTGTCTTTGATGAGGACGGACCTTGAGACGCTGGGGAAGGAAGGTACTGAAGGTCGAATTATAATCAGTCTGATCCCGTATGAAGGAGCATTTTATGTGCCTTGCCTAAGAGATAATGTTGGTTATATCTCTTTGTTGTAGCTTGTGTTCGCGACAAATGGTATTGTGATATGCATGTCATATGTTCGTTGTTGTCAGAGTTGCTTTATCTGAGTTTGAGAGATGAATAAGAAGGATGAATATTCAGAGCGCGCTGCATGTACTAACTCTCGATCAGTAGAGGTTAAAGACGAGGGTTTCGTGTGAATCAGTCTGGTCAGATATAGGGCCACGAGGATCAGTCTTTATTAGGCTGCAAGCAAAAGTATGCCAGTTCTGAAACTATGAATTATAATCTTTTACCTCCAGTTGACTTTGTACGCATAACGCAGACTTTTATCTCGGTTGATTTTAGTCAGTGTCTCCCACACGTAGCTGTTGTTATGATCTTAGATACTAACTGGCAACCTGATCAAGAATAACGCCATTATCTATCAAGAAACATACTGACAGTTTGGCTTCCATGACTGTAAATGTTCCAGTTTGGTTTTCAGTATTTCGGTGACCTGTGCAAGAGACTTCCAGAAACGACGATCCTCTCCATGCATTACGTCTCAACCATCACATCTCACGAAGACGTTTATCCAGGCAGACTACCTGTGAGTATAGAACAGACTAGATTCTGTAATTCGTTAGAACTGCATCCTTTTTTTCACAGCAAGAGACTTCGTACATCTGATCTTGTCAATTTTCTTTGTTACTTTTTCTATCGATCATTTCATCAGTCTCGCTATCCCTGTTTCCGTTACGCTATGGACCACCGATATGATTAGTCTTTTTCTCATAATCTACAAAACTTTCATTAAGTATCATAAGTTGTATAGAAGGCATATTCACTAAATTAGGACGAGAAAGCTTTGCACATTCATTTTCCAGTGGTATCCTCTATCACTCGCGGGGTTTTAAACGAAACAGAACATTGGTCCTTTGGTAACGTAGAACAGCAGTACCATCCATTACTCGCAGGTTTTAAAGGAAACATAACAATATCGGCCTTCTGGCACCGCAGAACTTCCTAGATAATTCACAACATTGCTCAACCGCCTTAAGTTCCGCAAACCCCACCGGGGCAATGCGTCATCGAAGACCCGTATCGGTAATTTTTCCTGCTGAATATTAAAAGTCTTGATCCAATAACCTGACACGTAACCAATATTTGTGTTCTCTAAACATATGATATTATGCCTCATGCGAAGTTTAGCTCCCGTCTAGACAAGATTCCTGGTTGCATTGTTACTCAATGTTCTTGCTAAATAAAGCATTAACTGAGAAATTCTTCTCTTAGGTCTTATTTTCACAGGACATTTTGTCACCTGTATGATTGCTTTAGAACCATATTTTCCTAAATGGTTTCACTGAGTCTTGTTTTCTCTATGATTGCCCAGAGATCCTTCTCTTCCCTGCATGGTTGCCATAGAACCTTGCATTCTCTGTATGGCTGCAATAGAGCCTTCTGTTATCTACATGGATGTCACAGAATCTTCTCATGCTTCTGTAACTGCCATAGAACTCTCTGTTAACGCATGACTGCTATTGATCCTCTTGTTGCTTGTATGTTTGCTACAGAACCTTCTGCAACCTTCGTGCTATCAAAAGAACTCTTTGTTGCCTGTAGTGATTACCATGGAGCATTCTGTTATGAATTTAATATAACGTTTCTTTTGTCAGTATCATCGCCATAGTTATCTATATCTTCGTAAAGAATATTGTACATTCTGATATAAGTATCATGACGTTTTGTTATACATTATCTTCCCCTTTTGACAACACAGGTTTGGGTCATGGGGACCGTAACATGTCTTTGTGTACCAGTGTACGGACGGGAGGTATCGTTCTTGTGTCCGTCTCTACTAATGTTTATGAATGCATGTTTAAAAGTGTAGTTCATGCGTATAAATATCTTGTATAGTAGGAGGACGGAGTCTTATACCCGTGGGGCCCCATCTCTTGAACATTATCATCTACCAAACAACTTTTCAAACCTCTGTATGCTTTCCCAATTATCTCAGATTTCATCCTTTCACTGTTAAACTAGAAAATCACTTCTTTACATCTTTTTTATGACGTTTCTTGCTGGTTTCATGTTATAGACCATGGTTACTCATCTTTGCATCTTCGAGGAACACTTCACTTTTGACGTCATCAAGCTGGTATATAATTTTAAAGGTTGTGATCAAATTTCTCTTCTCTCTTTCATTGCAGGCAAATTACTGGCCTCTAACCTCTCGTTGCAACTCATTTGTCTTAATTCCGTTTCCATCTTTGTTATCATCTGGACGCTGTCGATTAGCTTTGTGTTCTTTTAAGTGAGCTCTACAAACTTGAGAAATATGTTAGAGTTTTAGCGTAATATTAGATGTGAACAGTTTGTTAGATCTTTATCCCTTTTCTTAAATACACTTCTAACATTTACCAGACAGTTTGTATTCTTAACTGTTCTTCTATGTTGGAGGCCTGACGACATATTAGTTACAGTATCGACTCTCAAGTCCCTTTTACATGCAGATTTCTGCTGCCCATTCTCTGTTAGATGGTATTTGTTCTGTGGCCTTCTTCCAGTGTGTCCCATACTCAATACTTTGCACAATCCTCCTTACTTTTTTACTTGCATCATAACCTAGGTGTTTGTATATTCGTAGGCCTAACTCTGAATGGCGTACCAATTTATCCGGATGTGCCTAGACCTCATCAAAACATGAAATAACCGCCATCTCATCTTACAGTAACGAGGGCGTTGTAACATGTCTTCCTCCGGCGGGACTGTGGAGAAACGACACTGGCTACTGCCGGAGGGCACGTCCAACGAGAGGTAAGGCACTGGGAAGGGGGTTGATTTTGTAAACATTTACGGTAGAGGTATGTACCTGCGACTCCGGAGTCTGCCCCAGGCGCCACCAGCCCCTCGTGTAATACCTCGCGCCTAAACACATATACCGGCAGAACCGAGGGTCTGTCTTGCTGCTACGCTACCTGCACCTCCCATGCTGCTGTCGCTGGCAATGTCTGTCATCGTAATGAAATGAGAGAAAAGTATTTAAATTGTCTTTTTTCTCTCTCGATTGTATAAAACTTGTGTGAGTAGATGATGGTTATGTCTTGCTGTTGCTGAGAGTAATTACAGCAGCACCCCTGTAGATAGGAGATGATCCTGCTGCTGTGGCTAGTTGGTCAGTGGCCAGTGCAGAAGTATACCTCTTCAGGAGGTGGTGCTGTTGGCCATAGTTATGCCACGAGCCTTAGCTGATGGAGCATCATATGCTGTCTCTTGTTCCTACCTTTCCTCCTCCTTAGGCAGACAAGCCATGCGACACATAAACACAAGATCTTAACGGTAAGTAAGATGTAGCCCTAGTCTTCAACAATTGGTAAAACGTGTATTTTCGCATTTCTGCATTACAAGTCAGGTAATAAAAACCTGAAATTCTGCACATTCTTTATGCAAAATTCATTTACTCATTAATTATACTTTGTCGCTGTCTCCCGCGTTAGCGAGGTAGCCCAAGGAAACAGACGAAAGAATGGCCCAACCCACACACATACACATGTATATACGTACATACACGTCCACACACGCACATATACATACCTATACATCTCAACGTATAAATATATACACACACACAGACATATACATATATACACATGTACATAATTCATACTGCCTGCTCTTATTCAATCCCATCGCCACCTCGCCACACATAAAAATGAAAAACCCCTTCCCCCTGCATGTGCGCGAAGTAGCGCTAGGGAAAGACAACAAAGGCCACATTCGTTCACACTCAGTCTCTAGCTGTCATGTATAATGCACCGAAACCACACCTCCCTTCCCACATCCAGGCCCCACACAACTTTCCATGGTTTACCCCAGAATCTTCACATGCCCTGCTTCAATCCATTGACAGCACGTCGACCACGGTATACCACATCATTACAATTCACTCTATTCCTTGCACACCTTTCACCCTCCTGCATGTTCAGGCCCCGGTCACTCAAAATCTTTTTCACTCCATCTTTCCACCTAAAATTTGGTCTCCCACTTTTCCTCGTTCCCTCCACCTCTGACACATATATCTTCTTGGTCAATCTTTCCTCTCTCATTCTCTCCATGTGACCGAAGCATTTCAAAACACCCTTTTCCTCTCTCTCAACCACACTCTTTTTATTACCACACATCTCTCTTACCCTTACATTACCCTCACACCACACACTGTCCTCAAACATCTCATTCCCAACAAATCCACCCTCCTGCGCACAACTCTATCTATAGCCCATACCTCGCAATCATATAACATTGTTGGAACCATTATTCCTTCAAACATTCCCATTTTTGCTTTCCAAGATAACGTTCTCGACTTCCACACATTTTTCAACGCTCCCAGAACTTTTGCCCTCTCTCCAACCCAATGATTCACTTTCGCTTCCATGGTTCCATCCGCTGCCAAATCCAATCCCAGATATCTAAAACACTTCACTTCCTACATTTTTTCTCCATTCAAACTTACCTCCCAATTGACTTGACCCTCAACCCTTCTTTCACACACTTTACCAAACTCAGTCACCAGCTTCTGCAGTTTCTCACCCGAATCAACCACCAGCGCTGTATCATCAGCGAACAACAACTGACTCACTTCCCAAGCTCTCTCATAAACAACAGAATGCATACTTGCTCCTCTTTCCAAAACTCTTGCATTCACCTCCCTAACAACCCCATCCATAAACAAATTAAGCAACCATGGAGACATCACACACCCCTGCCGCAAACCAACATTCTCTGAGAACCAATCACTTTCCTCTCTTCCTACACGTACACATGCCTTAATTCATCGATAAAAGCTTTTCATTGCTTCTAGCAACTTACTTCCTCCACCATATATTCTTAATACATTCCACAGAGCATTTCTATCAACTCTATCATATGCTGTCTCCAGATAAATAAATGCTACATACAAATCAATTTGCTTTTCTAAGTATTTCTCACATACATTCTTCAAAGCAAACACCTGGTCCACACATCCTTTACCACTTCTAAAACCACACAGCTCTTCCCCAATCTGATGCTCTGTACATGCCTTCACCCTCTCAATCAATACCCTCCCATATAATTTCCCAGTAATACTCAAGAAACTTATACCTCTGTAATTTGAGCACTCACTCTTATCCCCTTTGCCTTTGTACAATGGCACTATGGAAGCATTCCGCCAGTCCTCAGGCACCTCACCATGAGTCATGCATACATTAAATAACCTTACCAACCAGTCAACAATACAGTCACCCCCTTTTTCAATGAATTCCACTGCAATACCATCCCAAACCTGCTGTCTTGCCGCTTTCATCTTCCGCAAAGCTTTACTACCTCTTCTCTGTTTACCAAATCATTTTCCCTTACCCTCGCACCACCTCGACCAAAACACCCTATATATGCCACTCTATCATCAAACACATTCAACAAACCTTCAAAATATTCACTCCATGTCCTTCTCACATCACCACTACTTGTTATCACCTCCCCATTTGCGCCCTTCACTGAGGTTCCCATTTGCTCCCTTGTCTTACGCACTTTATTTACCTCCTTCTAGAACATCTTTTTATTCTGCCTAAAATTTAATGATACTCTCTCACCCCAACTCTCATTTTCCCTCTTTTTCACCTCTTGCACCTTTCTCTTGACCTCCTGCTCTTTCTTTTATACATATCCCACTCAATTGCATTTTTTCCCTGCAAAAATCGTCCAAATGCCTCTCTCTTCTCTTTCACTAATAGTCTTACTTCTTCATCCCACCACTCACTACCCTTTCTAATCAACCCACCTTCCACTCTTCTCATGCCACAAGCATCTTTTGCGCAATCCATCACTGATTCCCTAAATACATCCCATTCCTCCCCCACTCCCCTTACTTCCATTGTTCTCACCTTTTTCCATTCTGTACTCAGTCTCTCCTGGTACTTCGTCACACAAGTCTCCTTCCCAAGCTCACTTACTCTCACCACTCTCTTCACCCCAACATTCACTCTTCTTTTCTGAAAACCCATACAAATCTTCACCTTAGCCTCCACAAGATAATGATCAGACATCCCTCCAGTTGCACCTCTCAGCACATTAACATCCAAAAGTCGTCTCTTTCGCGCGCCTGTCAATTAACATGTAATCCAATAACGCTCTCTGGCCATCTCTCCTACTTACATACGTATACTTATGTATATCTCGCTTTTTAAACCAAGTATTCCCAAATATATATACATACATATATATATTTGACGTTAAGCACTGCACCACGGAAGCTGGAAGGTTGTAATGATATGCAAATGTTTAGTAGTGCATAGTAGTATTGAAATACTTGAAGTGTTTTGTTCTAGGAGAAACGTTTTTGAAGATGAATTCTAAAAAGTGTTGTAATTCTGTATTACCCGCTTTAAGGAATATCTCTCAGCATTTACATGGAAGTGTGGTTTGGGTCTATACCAACATCAGTAGTAGGGACGCGTGTCACTCAGTTGCAGGAAAATCTGTCATCGACCCGACCAAAGACCTTCCTGATGAGCATCACTTTGCTCTTAGGATCATCCTGGCACTACAGCTCACACAGACACAATCTGATGCTATACTTTTTTCACGATAGCAATCGAAGATTAAGGGGAGTTTTTTCTTCTGTAACGATACACAATTTTCTTTATAGTAAAACAGAGAAGGAATTACTGTATGCATGGACAATGTAAAAGTTTTCACATCTCTACACCTCGTTAAACGCTTCCAAAAATGAATAACAGGAGGGGAAACAGTGAAAAATAGTTCCCTCCACTGTGTACCACTCTTGGACTCCAATCTTTAGTGTATATAAAGTGAGATTCAGTATCAGAATCTTATACATATTGGCCATCCTTCATGGATAACTAGAAGGAATAGTCAACTCCCAGAGTGATATGACACCCATCTGTCATTGTGATAAAAGCAAACAATAAACGTATTGATTTGGGTTATCATCCTGGTCTCGGCACCATGTTGTTATTTCGCCAGCATGGTCTATAATTTCCACAACTTTTGCCATTTTTTTTTTTGTAAATGGCATTCAGCACATATCGATAGTTTATTGTTTGGTTAAATCACTTTAATGTTCATATGAAACTAATTTATGCATATTCATTTCTAGCTCGTTAATACATGCGTTAACGCCTGCATGCATATACAGTTGCTTATCGTGCACATGCTCATAAAAAGATGCACATGCTCATAAAAAGACACGGACATATGGATAGAAAATACATTCATATGATTCTAGTACCTTAATTTATACACGTAACCACACATGCACGGATTCACATTTACATATTCTCAAACAGGCAAGAAACTGCATGAATAAGTGTATGACAGACCTTGGGAGTTGACATCGCCACTAACCTGTCGTCAGAGTCCCAGCCTAGAGGGATGATGAAGAAGACAAAGTAACTCTGGGCGAAAGAAACTCTGGGCGAATATTCTAGTTTCATTCAAATACATGAGTAAGGAAATATTCAATGAGTTGTTCATGTCTTACATAAGGCCTCACGTTTGGTCACTGCACTGAAAGAGGCACAGAGAAATTGAAAGGGGGTCCAGAGAACGGTAGCTCAGATGGTACCAGAATTAAAACCGCTGAATTACAGGGAAAAGCAAAAGAATTTAGATTTGTCCATCATGGAGAAAGAAGAGTAAGGTGTTACAGTTACCTCCCCTATTTACCTATAAATGTTATAGTTACCCATTATTTCTTATTCAGTTTTCTTTGAGAAATTGTATAGAAATGGAAGATGGCCAAGGTCAAGTCTCTTTATCTCTCTGGAATGGCCATGAGAGGAAGAAGTGATACAAAGCTGTTGGTAAATGTATAATGTAATCTGTACACATCTCAGTCACTTCAAACCCTTATGTTATATAACTGAGGCCAGTAAATTTGCCAGACTGATGTTAAACAAAGTAATATAGAGAGAGATCTATGTATCAAGATAAATTGTATTATTTATAATGCGAGAGAGCCATATTCATTTTGCTATTATGAATATATCTTTATAGATTTTTATCTGTGTTTGGTATTTGACCAACTTGAAGGGAAAATTAGGTAGAACATTACGGACGTCAGCTGTCAGATGTTAGCCAGATGGTTAGGGAATCTGTGTCTAGCCCAAATCTCTCTGTTAACAGAAGCTGTTATTTCAGAGTTATCTGTTTTAATGGGTCTATGGGCTGATTATACACCCTTTAATGTGTAAGGGGTGGAGGTAGAACGTAATATGAGGGACCCGTCCGGTATCTTGAACTGTGAAACTGCTGTCTGGGATTTTGAACTGTTAAAACTGCTGTCTGATATTTTGAACTGTGAAACTGCTGTCTGGGATATGAACTGTGAAACCTGCTGTCCAGGATCTGGAACTGTGAAATCTGCTGTCTGGGATTGTGAACTGTGAAACCTGCTGCCAGGGAGCTGAATATGTGGAAGCCTGCTGTCTAGGATACGAAAATGTAAGCCAACTTTTAACAAGGTGGAACCTTTTGCTACGAGATTATAATTTGATTATTAGGCATATAAAAAGAAAGGATCATGTTACAGCTGATGTATTGTCTCGTATACCGGTTAGCCTAGTGCCAACTAGTGCCTGACATGTTTCTTTTGGGAGGGGGATGTTACAGTTATCTCCCCTACTTACCTATAAATGTTATAGGTACCCATTATATCTTATTCAGTTTTCTTTGAGAAATTGTATACAAACTGGAAGATGGCCAAGGTCACGTCTCATTATCTCTCAGGAATGACTATAAGAGGAAGATGTGATACAAAGCTGTTGGTAAATGTAAAATGTAATTTGTACACATCTCAGTCATTTCAAACCCTTATGTTATATAATTGAGACCAGTGAATTTGCCAGACTGATGTTAAGTAAAGTAATATAGAGACAGATCTATGTATCAAGATAAACTGTATTATTTATATTACGAGAGAGCCATGTTTATTTTGCTATTATGAATATATTACGAGAGAGCCATGTTTATTTTGCTATTATGAATATATTACGAGAGAGCCATGTTTATTTTGCTATCATGAATATATTTTCATAGATTCTTATCTGTGTTTGGCATTTGACCAACTTGAAAAGAAGGGAAAATTAGGTATATCATTACGGCCCTCAGCTGTCAGGAGATGTTAGCCAGATGGTGAGGGAATCGGTGTGTAGCCCAAATCTCTCTGTTAACGGAAGCTATTATATCAGAGTTATCTGTTTTAATGGGTCTATAGGCTGATTATACACACTTTAATGTGTAAGGGGTGGAGGCAGAACGTATGAAAGTGGTGACCTGATCACAATGGTAAGCTTTTAAGCCACCATGAAGAGGTAGACAGTGAACTATTCTTCGAAAGATGGACGGATAGAACAGAGTTGATAGGAAAATTGGCAAGAAAAGTCGAAAAAAATTCAAAGATGCACTTCTATAGTATGAATAATGGATTGAAATGTTGCAGAATAATGAAGTATTAAAAGTTGTATATTAAAGAATCTTCAAGATGAGGCCCCATCAGTGTAAAACTCCCTCCCCAAACAGTGTGAATAAGTACTTACAAATACAAATAAGGCAGTACACGCAGATATACAAACACACACACACACACACACACACACACGTCGACAATGCACCGGGTACACGTCAGATCAATATACTATAGGCGGCACGCAAGGAAAGACGAGAGTAATTGTAATTCACACATTGCCTTTACATTAGTTCATGTGCCTTCGCTGCTTTCACTAGCGGTTCATCCTATCTCACAATACCTCATGTAGTGAGTAGTCCACTCTTCTGTCGTCAGAGTGAGCCTTATGGTCTGTCCATTCCTTGTGGTGAGTCTTGTCTTCACTCCACCTACCGCTAGACCGGCCACTATCCCTGCAGGTAGTCCTACAAATCCTTATTGTTAACTCTGCACTCCTATGGAGTCATATCCACACATTCGCAGATATTTTGCAACATTTCTTTTTATTTTTGAGTCACTACAGCATTTTGGTCGCTCTCCATCCATCACTGTGATAAGCCCCTCCTCAATCTTTCGTCAGCTCCCTCTAGGTCAGCGATAGCTGGTATCCCTCCAGCATTATAGTCAAATTCTAGAATTCGTAGGGTCACTTTCCCTTATCTACATCGATACTATTCACCTCTCTTACGAAGGCAAGTTCTCCCCATGATCACGTATGGTAATTACCGGACTCCACAAACGTTAGGCCGACCAAGCACAATGTAACCCAATTATCAGACCACATTCCTAACTGGGGCCGTTCCACCGCTGCGCCTACAGGGAGTTTACTCTCTCTACATTTGGTCAGAGCTCGCACTACACCTTTGGTCATCCACCCTCCCTACCATCCCCCACACACCTAACTTCCTCTGATGGGGGTGCGTATTAACCTAGTCAAGTCAGCGTTCGTGAGGTCAATACAATGTGCCAGGTCTTATCAGAAAATATTGGGTGTTGGGCAGTAGCTAAGGACACGTCACGTATCTTCAGGATATTTCCAAATAAAAGACACAGAAAAGAGTCAGTTTATACACCTCGTCAAGCTTCCTTTCTGGGAAAAACATGAGAATATATTTCGATGAATTTTACTGGATCTCTAAACCGAGAGAAGACGAATCTGCTCAAAAGTTCCTCTGCTGCTGATTCCGCGCTTTTTGAAGAAAATGATAAATAGGTCTGTTAACGACCCACATTTGGGAACAAACATGCTGTTAAAGCTACCTGTAAAATATTATACATATTTACTTCACCATCTCTCTCTCTCTCTCTCTCTCTCTCTCTCTCTCTCTCTCTCTCTCTCTCTCTCTCTCTCTCTCTCTCTCTCTCTCTCTCTCTCTCTCTCTCTCTCGTAGGGTGAAAAAAAGGGCAAATGAGAGTTGGGGTGAGAGAGTATCATTAAATTTTAGGGAGAATAAAAAGATGTTCTTGAAGGAGGTAAATAAAGTGCGTACGACAAGGGAGCAAATGGGAACTTCAGTGAAGGGCGCAAATGGGGAGGTGATAACAAGTAGTGGTGATGTGAGAAGGAGATGGAGTGAGTATTTTGAAGGTTTGTTGAATGTGTTTGATGATAGAGTGGCAGATATAGGGTGTTTTGGTCGAGGTGGTGTGCAAAGTGAGAGGGTTAGGGAAAATGATTTGGTAAACAGAGAAGAGGTAGTGAAAGCTTTGCGGAAGATGAAAGCCGGTAAGGCAGCAGGTTTGGATGGTATTGCAGTGGAATTTATTAAAAAAGGGGGTGACTGTATTGTTGACTGGTTGGTAAGGTTATTTAATGTATGTATGACTCATGGTGAGGTGCCTGAGGATTGGCGGAATGCGTGCATAGTGCCATTGTACAAAGGCAAAGGGGATAAGAGTGAGTGCTCAAATTACAGAGGTATAAGTTTGTTGAGTATTCCTGGTAAATTATATGGGAGGGTATTGATTGAGAGGGTGAAGGCATGTACAGAGCATTAGATTGGGGAAGAGCAGTGTGGTTTCAGAAGTGGTAGAGGATGTGTGGATCAGGTGTTTGCTTTGAAGAATGTATGTGAGAAATACTTAGAAAAGCAAATGGATTTGTATGTAGCATTTATGGATCTGGAGAAGGCATATGATAGAGTTGATAGAGATGCTCTGTGGAAGGTATTAAGAATATATGGTGTGGGAGGAAAGTTGTTAGAAGCAGTGAAAAGTTTTTATCGAGGATGTAAGGCATGTGTACGTGTAGGAAGAGAGGAAAGTGATTGGTTCTCAGTGAATGTAGGTTTGCGGCAGGGGTGTGTGATGTCTCCATGGTTGTTTAATTTGTTTATGGATGGGGTTGTTAGGGAGGTAAATGCAAGAGTTTTGGAAAGAGGGGCAAGTATGAAGTCTGTTGGGGATGAGAGAGCTTGGGAAGTGAGTCAGTTGTTGTTCGCTGATGATACAGCGCTGGTGGCTGATTCATGTGAGAAACTGCAGAAGCTGGTGACTGAGTTTGGTAAAGTGTGTGGAAGAAGAAAGTTAAGAGTAAATGTGAATAAGAGCAAGGTTATTAGGTACAGTAGGGTTGAGGGTCAAGTCAATTGGGAGGTGAGTTTGAATGGAGAAAAACTGGAGGAAGTGAAGTGTTTTAGATATCTGGGAGTGGATCTGGCAGCGGATGGAACCATGGAAGCGGAAGTGGATCATAGGGTGGGGGAGGGGGCGAAAATTCTGGGAGCCTTGAAGAATGTGTGGAAGTCGAGAACATTATCTCGGAAAGCAAAAATGGGTATGTTTGAAGGAATAGTGGTTCCAACAATGTTGTATGGTTGCGAGGCGTGGGCTATGGATAGAGTTGTGCGCAGGAGGATGGATGTGCTGGAAATGAGATGTTTGAGGACAATGTGTGGTGTGAGGTGGTTTGATCGAGTGAGTAACGTAAGGGTAAGAGAGATGTGTGGAAATAAAAAGAGCGTGGTTGAGAGAGCAGAAGAGGGTGTTTTGAAGTGGTTTGGGCACATGGAGAGGATGAGTGAGGAAAGATTGACCAAGAGGATATATGTGTCGGAGGTGGAGGGAACAAGGAGAAGAGGGAGACCAAATTGGAGGTGGAAAGATGGAGTGAAAAAGATTTTGTGTGATCGGGGCCTGAACATGCAGGAGGGTGAAAGGAGGGCAAGGAATAGAGTGAATTGGAGCGATGTGGTATACCGGGGTTGACGTGCTGTCAGTGGATTGAATCAAGGCATGTGAAGCGTCTGGGGTAAGCTATGGAAAGCTGTGTAGGTATGTATATTTGCGTGTGGACGTATGTATATACATGTGTATGGGGGGGTTGGGCCATTTCTTTCGTCTGTTTTCTTGCGCTACCTCGCAAACGCGGGAGACAGCGACAAAGTATAATAAATAAATAGATAAATAATATATAAATAATATATATATATATATATATATATATATATATATATATATATATATATATATATATATATATATATATATATATATATATATATATATTCATTTGTTTTGCTTTGTCGCTGTCTCCCGCGTTAGCAAGGTAGCGCAAGGAAACAGACGAGAGAATGGCCCAACCCACCCACATACACATGTATATACATATAAATCCACACACGCAATATATACGTACCCATACACCTCAACATATACATGTATATACACACACAGACATATGCATATATACACATGTACGTAATTCATAATGTCTGCCTTTATTCATTTCCATCGCCACCACGCAACCCATAAAAATAATCACTCCCTCCCCCAAATGTGAGGGAGGTAGCGCTAGGAAAAGACAATAAAGGCCACTTTTGTTCACATTCAGTCTTTAGCTGCCACGTAATAATGCACCGAAACCACACATCCCTTTCCACATCCAGGCCCCAGAGAACTTTTCATGGTTTACCCCAGACGCTTCACATGCCCTGGTTCAATCCATTGACAGCGCGTCAACCCCAGTATACCACATCGTTCCAATTCACTCTATTCCTTGCACGCCTTTCACCCTCCTGCATGTTCAGTCCCGGATCACTCAAAATCTTTTTCACTCCATCTTTCCACCTTTAATTTCGTCTAACACTCCTCGTTCCCTCCACCTCTGACACATATATCCTCTTTGTCAATCTTTCCTCACTCATTCTCTCCATGTGACCAAACCATTTCAACACAGCCTCTTCTGCTCTCTCAAACAAACTCTTTTTAGTAATCAAACCACCTCACACCACATATTGTCCTCAAACATCTCATTTCCCACACAGCCATCCTCCTCCGCACAACTCTATCCATATCCCACGCCCCGCAGCCATATAACAGGAAACAGAAAGATTCTTGGAACCAATATTCCTTCAAACATACCAATTTATACTTTCCGAGATAATGTTCTCGACTTCCACACATTCTCAACGCCCCCAGAACTTTCGCCCCCTCCCCAACACTATGATTCAATTCCGCTTCCATGGTTCCATCCGCTGCCAAATCCACTCCCAGAGATCTAAAAGATTTCACTTCCTCCATTTTTTTCCATTCAAACTAACCTCCCAATTGACTTGTCCCTCAACCTTACTGTACCTAATAATCTTGCTCTTATTCACATTCAATCTCAGCTTTCTTTTTTCAACACTTTACTAAACTCAGTAACCAGCTTCTGCAGTTTCTCACACGAATCAGCCACCAGCCCTGTATCATCAGCGAACAACAACTGACTCACTTCCCAAGCTCTCTCATCCACAACAGACTGCATACTTGTCCCTCTTTCCAAAACTCATTCACCTCCCTAAGAACCCTATCCATAAACAAATTAAACAATCATGGAGACATGACACACCCCTGCCGCAAACCTACATTCACTGAGAACCAATCACTTTCCTCTCTTCCTACACGTACACATGCCTTACATCTTCGATAAAAACTTTTCACTGCTTTTAACAACTTGCCTCCCACACCATATATTCTTAATACCTTCCACAGAGCATCTCTATCAACTCTATCATATGCCTTCTCCAGACCCATAAAAGCTACATACAAATCCATTTGCTTTTCTAAGTATTTCTCACATACATTCTTCAAAGCAAACACCTGATCCACACATCCTCTACCACTTTTGAAACCACACTGCTCTTCCCCAAACTGATGCTCTGTACATGCCTTCACCCTCTCAATCAATACCCTCCCATATAATTTACCAGGAATACTCAACAAACTTATACCTCTGTAATTTGAGCACTCACTCTTACCCCCTTTGCCTTTGTACAATAGCACTATGCAAGCATTCCCTCAATACTCAAGCACCTCACCATGAATCATACATACATTAAATAACCTTACCAACCAGTCAACAATACAGTCACCCCCTTTTTTAATAAATTCCACTGCAATACCATCCAAACCTGCTGCCTTGCTGGCTTTCATCTTCTGCAACGCTTTTACTACCTCTTCTCTGTTTACCAAATAATTTTCCATAGCCCTCTCACTTTGCACACCACCTCGACTAAAACTCCCTATATCTGCCATTCTTTCATCAAACACGTTCAACAAACGTTCAAAATATTCACTCCATCTCCTTCTCACATCACCACTACTAGTTATCACCTCCCCATTAGCCCCCTTCACTGAAGTTCCCATATATACATGTGTGTGTGTGTGTGGATCAGGTATTTGCTTTTGAAGAATATATATGAGAATTACTTAATAAAGCAAGTGGTTTTGTATGTACCATTTTTGGATCTAGAGAAGGCATATGATAGAGTTGAGGATAATCTGTGGAAGGTATTAAGAATATATGGTGTGGGAGGCAAGTTGTTAAAAGCAGTGAAAAGTTTCTATCGAAGATGTAAGGCATGTGTACGTGTAGGAAGAGAGGAAAGTTATTGGTTCTCAGTGAATGTAGGTTTGCGGCAGGGGTGTGTCATGTCTCCATGATTGTTTAATTTGTTTATGGATAGGGTTGTTAGGGAGGTGAATGCAAGAGTTTTGGAAAGAGGGACAAGTATGCAGTCTGTTGTGGATGAGAGAGCTTGGGAAGTGAGTCAGTTGTAGGTTTGCGGCAGGGGTGTGTCATGTCTCCATGATTGTTTGAGTTGTTTATGGATGGGGTTGTTAGGGAGGTGATTGGAAGAGTTTTGGAAAGAGGGACAAGTATGCAGTCTGTTGTGGATGAGAGAGCTTGGGAAGTGAGTCAGTTGTTCTTCGCTGATGATACAGCGCTGGTGGCTGATTCATGTGAGAAACTGTAGAAGCTGGTGACTGAGTCTGGTAAAGTGTGTGAAAGAAGAAAGTTAAGGGTAAATGTGAATAAGAGCAAGTTTATTAGGTACAGTAGGGTTGAGGGTCAAGTCAATTGGGAGGTAAGTTTGAAATTGAGAAAAACTGGAGGAAGTAAAGTGTTTTAGATATCTGGGAGTGGATCTGGCAGCGGATGGAACTATGGAAGCAGAAGTGAATCATAGGGTGGGGGAGGGGGCGAAAATCCTGGGAGCCTTGAAAAAAGTGTGGAAGTCGAGAACATTATCTCGGAAAGCAACAATGGGTATGTTTGAAGGAATAGTGGTTCCAACAATGTTGTATGGTTGCGAGGCGTTGGCTATGGATAGAGTTGTGCGTAGGAGGGTGGATACGCTGGAATTGAGATGTTTGAGGACAATATGTGGTGTGAGGTGGTTTGATCTAGTAAGAAATGTTAGGGTAAGAGAGATGTGTGGAAATAAAAAGAGTGTGGTTGAGAGAGCGGAAGGGGGTGTTTTGAAATGGTTTGGTCACATGTAGAGAATGAGTGAGAAAAGATTGACCAAGAGGATGTATGTGTCAGAGGTGGAGGGAACGAGAAGTGGGAGACCAAATTGGAGGTGGAAAGATGGTGTGAAAAAGATTTTGAGTGATCGGGGCCTGAACATGCAGGAGGGTGAAAGGCCTGCAAGGAATAGCGTGAATTGGAACGATGTGGTATACCGGGGTCGACGTGCTGTCAATGGATTGAACCAGGGCATGTGAAGCGTCTGGGGTAAACCATGGAAAGTTCTCTGGGGCCTGGATGTGGAAAGGGAGATGTGGTTTCGGTGCATTATTACATGACAGCTAGAGACTGAGTTTGAATAAATGGGACCTTTTTTGTCTTTTCCTAGCTCTACCTCGACACATGAGGGGGGAGGGGGCTGTTATTCCATGTGTGGGGAGGTGGCGATGGGAATAAATAAAGGCAGACAGTATGAATTATGTACATGTGCATATATGTATATGTCTGTGTGTGTATATATTTGTGTACATTGAGATGAATAGGTATGTATATTTGCGTGTGTGGATGTGTAGGTATATACATTTGTATGTGGGTGGGTTGGGCTATTATTTCGTCTGTTTCCTTGCGCTACCTCGCTAACGAGGGAGACAGCGACAAAGGAAAATAAATGAATAAATAAAATAATATATATATATATATATATATATATATATATATATATATATATATATATACATATATATTTTTTTTTTTTTTTGCTTTGTCGCTGTCTCCCGCGTTTGCGAGGTAGCGCAAGGAAACAGACGAAAGAAATGACCCAACCCACCCCCATACACATGTATATACATACGTCCACACACGCAAATATACATACCTACACAGCTTTCCATGGTTTACCCCAGACGCTTCACATGCCTTGATTCAATCCACTGACAGCACGTCAACCCCGGTATACCACATCGCTCCAATTCACTCTATTCCTTGCCCTCCTTTCACCCTCCTGCATGTTCAGGCCCCGATCACACAAAATCTTTTTCACTCCATCTTTCCACCTCCAATTTGGTCTCCCTCTTCTCCTCGTTCCCTCCACCTCCGACACATATATTCTCTTGATCAATCTTTCCTCACTCATTCTCTCCATGTGCCCGAACCATTTCAAAACACCCTCTTCTGCTCTCTCTACCACGCTCTTTTTCTTTCCACACATCTCTCTTACCCTTACGTTACTTACTCGATCAAACCACCTCACACCACATATTGTCCTCAAACATCTCATTTCCAGCACATCCATCCTCCTGCGCACAACTCTATCCATAGCCCACGTCTCGCAACCATACAACATTGTTGGAACCACTATTCCTTCAAACATACCCATTTTTGCTTTCCGAGATAATGTTCTCGACTTCCACACAATCTTCAAGGCTCCCAGAATCTTCGCGCCCTCCCCCACCCTATGATCCACTTCCGCTTCCATGGTACCATCCGCTGCCAGATCCACTCCCAGATATCTAAAACACTTCACTTCCTCCAGTTTTTCTCCATTCAAACTCACCTCCCAATTGACTTGACCCTCAACCCTACTGTACCTAATAACCTTGCTCTTATTCACATTTACTCTTAACTTTCTTCTTTCACACACTTTACCAAACTCAGTCACCAGCTTCTGCAGTTTCTCACATGAATCAGCCACCAGCGCTGTATCATCAGCGAACAACAACTGACTCACTTCCCAAGCTCTCTCATCCCCAACAGACTTCATACTTGCCCCTCTTTCCAAAACTCTTGCATTTACCTCCCTAGCAACCCCATCCATAAACAAATTAAACAACCATGGAGACATCACACACCCCTGCCGCAAACCTACATTCACTGAGAACCAATCACTTTCCTCTCTTCCTACACGTACACATGCCTTACATCCTCGATAAAAACTTTTCACTTTTTTTTATCGAGGAATATATATATATATATATATATATATATATATATATATATATATATATATATATATATATATATATATATATATATATATATATATATATATATTTATTTCTTATCTTTATACTTTTTCGCTATCTCCCGCGTTACCGAGGTAGCGCAAGGAAACAGATGAAAGAATGGCCTAACCCACCCTCATACATATGTATATACGTTAACTTCTACTCACGCATATATACATACCTATAAATCGCAACGTAAACAGACATGAACACGCACATACATATACATTTATACACATACACATAATTCATACTGTCTGCCCTCATCTATTTCCGTAGCCACCCCGCCGCATATGAAATGACAACCCCGTACCCCTTCATGTGCGCGAGGTAGCACTATGAAAAGACAACAAAGACCACTTTCGTTCACACTCAGTCTGTAGTTGTCATGTATAATGCTCCGAAACCACAGCCTCCTTCCCATATCCAGGCCTCATAAAACTTTCCATTGTTTATCCCAGATGCTTCACATGCCCTGGTTCAATCCACTGATAGCACGTCGACCCCAGTATTGCACATTATTCCAATTCACTCTATACCTTGCACGCCTTTCACCCTCCTGCATAGTCAGGCCCCGATCACTGAAAATCTTTTTCACTCTATCCTTCCACCTCTAATTTCGTCTCCCACTTCTCGTTCTCTCTACGTCTGACACATATATCCTCTTTGTCAATATATCCCCACTCATTCTCTCCATGTTACCAACCATTTCAAAACACCCTCTTCTGCTCTCTCAACCTCACTCTTTTCATTACCACAGATCTCTCTTGCCCTTTCGTTACTTACTCGGTCAAACCACCTCACACCACATATTGTTTTTAAACATCTCATTTCCAGCACATCCACCCTCCTGCGCACAACTCTATCTATAGCCCACGTCTCACAACTATTCCTTCAAACATACACTTTTTGCTTTTAAAGATAATGCTCTCGCCTTCCAGACGTCTTTTAACGCTCCCAGAACTTTCGCCCCCTTCCCCACCCTCTGACTCACTTCAGCTTCCATAGTTCCATCCGCTGCCAAATCCACTCCCAGATATCTAAATCACTTCACTTCCTCCAGTTTTTCTCCATTCAAACTTACCTCCCAGTTGACTTATCCTTCAACCTTACTGTACCTAATAACCTTGCTCTTATTCACATTTACTCTCAACTTCCTTCTTTCACACACTTTACCAATCAGCTACCAGCACTGTATCATCAGCGAACAACAACTGACTCACTTCCCAAGCTCTCTCATCCACAACAGCTGCATACTTGCCGATCTCCCCAAAACTCTTGCATTCACCTTCCTAACAACCACATCCATAAACAAATCAAACAACCATGGAGACATCACGTATCCCTGCCGCAAACTGACATTCACTGAGAACAAATCACTTTCCTATCTTCCTGCTCGTACACAAACCTTACATCTTCGATAAAAGCTTTTCACTGTTTCTAACAACTTGCCTCCCACACCATATATTCTTAATACCTTCCACAGAGCATCTCTATCAACTCTGTCATGTGCCTCCTCCAGATTCATACATCCAAATCCATTTGCTTTTCTAAGTATTTCTCACATACATTCTTCAAAGCAAACTCCTGATCCACACATCCTCTACCATTTCTAAAGCCACACTGTTCTTGCCCAGTCTGATGCTCTATATATACATTTCACTCTCTCAATCAATACCCTTCCATTTTAATTTCCCAGGAATTCTTAACAAACTTATTCCTCTGTAATTTGAGCACTTAGCTTTATCCCCTTTGCCTTTGTACAATGGCACTATGCAAGCATTTCGCCAATCCTCAGGCACGTAGCCATGAATCATATATACATTAAATAACCTTACAAACCAGTCAAAAATACACTCACCCACTTCTTTGATAAATTCCACTGCAATACCACCCACACCCGCTCCCATGCTAGCTTTCATCCTCCGCAAAACTTTTACTACCTCCTCTCCGTTTACCAATCATTCTCCGTAATCCTCTCATTTTGCACACCACCTCGACCAAAACACCATTTATCTGCCACTCTATCATTAAACATACTCAACAAACCTTCAAAATACTCCCTCCATCACCTCATATCATCACTGCTTGTTATCACCTCCATATTTATTCCCTTGTCTTATGCGCTTTATTTACCTCCATCCAAAACATCTTTTTATTCTCCCAAAAGTTTAATGATACTCTCTCACCCCAACTCTCATTTGCCCTCTTTTTCACCTCTTGCACCTTTCTCTTGACCTCCTGCCTATTTCTTTTATATATCTCCAAGTCATTTGTATTATTTCCGTGAAAAAATTGTCCAAATGCCTCTCTCTTCTCTCTCACTAATAATCTTCCTTCTTCATCCCACCACTCACTACGCTTTCTAATCTGTCACAAGCATCTTTTGCGCAAGCCATCACTGCTTCCTTAGACACATCCCATTCCTCTCCCACTCCCCTTACGCCCTTTGTTTTCACCTTTTTTATCTTTACTCAGTCCATGCTGGTACTTCCTCACACAAGTCTCCTTCCCAAGCTCACTTACTCTCCCACTATCTTCACCCCAACATTCTATCTTCGTTTCTGAAAACCTCAAGAAATCTTCACTTTCGCCTCCACAATATAATGGGCAGACATCCTTCCAGTTTAACCTCTCAGCATATCAACATCCAAAAGTCTCTCTTATGCGCGCATATCAATTAACTCGTAATCCAATAACTCTATCGCCATCTCTCCTACTTACATACGTATACTTATGTATATCTCTTTTTAAACAAGGTATTCCCAATTACCAGTCGTTTTTTAGCGCACAAATGTACAAGCTCTTCACCATTTCCATTTACAACACTGAACACCCCATGTACACCAATAATTCCTTCAACTGCTATATTTTTTCATCTTTGCATTCAAATCACCCATCACTAAAACCCGATCTCGTACATCAAAACTACTAGCACACTCACTCAGCTGCTCCCAAAACACTTGCCTCTCATGATCTTTCCCTACATACCCAAGTGCATACGCACCAATAATCACCCATATCTCTTCATCCACTTTCAGTTTACCCTTATCAATCTAGAATTTACTTTCTTACACTCTATGACATACTCCCACAACTCCTGCTTCAGGAGTAGTGCTACTCCTTCCCTTGTTCTTGTCCTATCACTAACCCCTGACTTTACTCTCAAGACATTCCCAAACTACGATTCGCCTTTATCCTTGAGCTTCGTTTCACTCAGAGCCAAAACATCCAGGTTCCTTTCCTCAAAACAAACTACCTATTTGTCCTTTTTTCTCATCTTTTCACATCCACACACATATCGACACCCCAATCTGAGCCTTCGAGGAGGATGAGCACTACCCGCGTGACTCCTTCTTGTTTCCCCAATTAGAAAGTTAAAATAGAATTCTTTCTCCCGTATCCCCAGGGGGATATATATATATATATATATATATATATATATATATATATATATATATATATATATATATATATATATATATATATATATATATATAATACATATATATATATAATACATATATATATATATATATATATATATATATATATATATATATATATATTATATATATATATATATATATATATATATATATATATATATATATATATATATATATATATATATATATATATATATATATATATATATTGGAAAGGATCACAATTTTGCGCGTGATCCAGATATTCCTATGAGTCCACGGGGAAATGAAACACGAAAAGTTCCCAAGTGCACTTTCGTGTAATAATCACATCATCAGGGGAGACAAAAAAGAGAAATATAACAGTCAGTTGTTATACATCGAAGAGACGAAGCTAGGACGCCATTTGGTAAACATGTGATTGTCCAAAACATAGAACCAGGGTTCATAAACTTATCATTTAACAAATCTTATCAACAATAAAGTTATCTAATTTGTACAGACCATCACTAATATTAAGATTATAATTCTTTGTATATTTAATAATAGAAGATTCAATGATATTTCTCTTGGTAATAGAATTAGAGTTAACAACTGAGATGTCGTTACCCCCGTCAATACAATGATCATAGTTTTTAACAAGATTAAACAAGGCATTTGATTCTTGTCCTGTCCTTATACTATATCTCTGTTGCTTAAGTCTAACAGAAAGATCCTTACCAGTCTGACCAATATAAAATTTATCACAATTTCCACAAGGAACTTTATAGATGCAACTAAGAGAATTTTCTGGTGAATTCCTGATTAAGATATTCTTTATAGTATCATTGTTGCTAAAGGCAACATTTACATTAAAGGATTTACGCAACATGGGAAGCAAAGTGAAATTGTTATTAAAAGGGAGAACTAAAAGATTCTTGGTGTCACTGGGAGGTTTGGGCTCAACTCTATAAAATGATTTCTTTGTTAACTTAAGGGATTTATCAATGAAAGATCTAGGGTGCTTTAACTTAGATCCAATAGAATATATCTTCTCAAACTCATCATTAATAAACTCTGTACTGCAAATACGTAATGCCCTTAGGAACGTAGATTGAAATGATGATAATTTAACTCTGTCATGTTGAGATGAGTAATAATGGATATATGAGCATAATTTGGTGGGTTTTCTGTATATGCTAAACTTAAACTTGTTTCTTTGTCTATGGATCATGCAATCTAAAAATGGTAACATACCATTATTTTCATTTTCTACAGTAAATTTGATGGAAGGTACTAAATTGTTAAGTAAGGGGAGAGATATTTGTAAATTTTCATTTGTTGGCCAAACACAAAGAACATCATCTACATACCTAAACCAAATTGCATTAGAAGGTAAGATATCCTTTAGTAATTTTGTTTCAAAAAATTCCATATAAAGATTACTTAGTACAGGTGAAAGAGGGTTACCCATTGCCATACCAAATTTTTGAGCATAATAATCTCCATCAAATTGAAATACACAGTCTTTTATACACAATTTCATCATTTCAAAGAAATTAGACTTTGAAACAGGTAAATGAATATCATCCAAGACATCAAATAAATATTCTAAATGGTCATCAACTGGAACATTAGTGAAAAGTGAGGAAACATCAAAACTAACTAGTTTGAAACCAAAATTAATATTGATATTGTTTAGCATATTGTGTAAATCTACATTGTTCATGATATTAGAATGTGATTCCTTACCCACTAAAGGGCTTAATAAGGAAACTAACCATTTTGATAGTTTATATGTGATGGAGCCTACTGAACTCACTCTAGGTCTTGCTGGAAAATTTTGTTTATGTGTTTTGATAAGTCCATACATATATGGCAATGAAGGGGACAAAGATGACAAATTTTTGATAAGAGAAATGTTACCTTTCAACAACAACTTCATTTCTTTATTGAAGTGAGAATTAATAGCTTCTAAGGGATTTTTACTAAGTTTAGAATATGTTGTGTTATCATTTAGAGGATCATTCATTTTAGATAAATAATTACCTTTGTCTAAAATCACAACAGTGTTAGCTTTATCTGCTTTAGTAATATTTATATCCTTGTCTTTTTTTAAGGTGTTAATAGCTCTTATGAATCTTTTAGGGCAATTAGCTTCCACTGGTTTTGACAAACTGGCATACACTAAACCCTTGCAAATATTAATATCATCATTGCTTTAATTACTGTATTTTTCTAAATTACAAAAAGACTTTGTGACATCAACACAGCTGGCTTCTCTGTTAGAGCACACAAAACTTAAACCATAGCCAAATGCACACAAGGAATCTTTATCTAGCTGTTTATTAGACAGGTTTACCACAAAAGATAAGTTTGTGTTCTTGGTCCAATCGCTGTTTTCAATAAGATGGTCCAACTTACGATTTAGTGACACTTGTAGCCTATTACGTTCTTTCATTAATTCATCATAGCAATAGTCCAACATCCGGTTCTTCCAGTGTGTCGGTATTGTAACTATTTATCAAAAATGAATGATCTTCTAAATGATAACGCAATATATTCTAAACTTAGTAAAAATCCCTTAGAAGCAGTTAATTCTCACTTCAATAGAGAAATGAAGTTGTTGTTGAAAGGTAACATTTCT
This sequence comes from Panulirus ornatus, assembly GCF_036320965.1. Lineage (NCBI taxonomy): Eukaryota > Metazoa > Arthropoda > Malacostraca > Decapoda > Palinuridae > Panulirus > Panulirus ornatus. Next base: position 48,737,651 of record NC_092226.1, read on the forward strand.
CTGAACAAAAATTTGTCATCTTTGTCTCCTTCATTGCCATATATGTATGGACTTATCAAAACACATAAACAAAATTTTCCAGCAAGACCTGTAGTGAGTTCAGTAGGCTCCATCACACATAAATTATCAAAATGGTTAGTTTCCTTATTAAGCCCTTTAGTGGGTAAGGTATCAAATTCTAATATCATGAACAATGTAGATTTAGTCAATAAGCTAAACAATATCAATATTAATTTTGATTTCAAACTAGTTAGCTTTGATGTTTCCTCACTTTTCACTAAAATTCTAGTTGATGACCATTTAGAAAATTTGTTTGATGTCTTGGATGATATTCATTTACCTGTTTCAAAGTCTAATTTCAATGAAATGATAAAATTGTGTATAAAAGACTGTGCATTTCAATTTAATGGAGATTATTATGCTCAAAAATTTCGTATGGCAATGGGTAACCCTCTTTCACCTGTACTAAGTAATCTTTATATGGAATTTTTTGAAACAAAATTACTAAAGGATATCTTACCTTCCAATGCAATTTCGTTTAGGTATGTAGATGATGTTCTTTGTGTTTGGCCAACAAATGAAAATTTATAAATATTTCTCCCCTTACTTAACAATTTAGTACCTTCCATCAAATTTACTGTAGAAAATGAAAATAATGGTATGTTACCATTTTTAGATTGCATGATCCATAGACAAGGAAACAAGTTTAGGTTTAGTATATACAGAAAACCTACAAATGTATGCTCATATATCCATTATTACTCATCTCAACATAACAGGGTTAAATTATCATCATTTCAATTTATGTTCCTAAGGGCATTACGTATTTGCAGTCCAGAGTTTATTGATGATGAGTTTGAGAAGATATATTCTATTGGATCTAAGTTAAAATACCCTAGATGTTTCATTGATAAATCCCTTAAGTTAGCAAAGAAATCATTTTATAGAGTTGAGCCCAATCCTCCCATTGACACCTAGAATCTTTTAGTTCTCCCTTTTAGTAATAACTTCACTTTGCTTCTCATGTTGCTTAAATCCTTTAATGTAAGTGTTGCCTTTAGCAACAATAATACTATAAAGAATCTATAAAGTTCCTTGTGGAAACTGTGATAAATTTCATATTGATCAGATTAGTAAGGATCTTTCTGTTAGACTTTTTTTTTTATACTTTGTCGCTGTCTCCCGCGTAAGCGAGGTAGCGCAAGGAAACAGAAGAAAGAAATGGCCCAACCCCCCCCCCCCATACACATGTATGTACATACGTCCACACACGCAAATATACATACCTACACAGCTTTCCATGGTTTACCCCAGACGCTTCACATGCCTTGATTCAATCCACTGACAGCACGTCAACCCCGGTATACCACATCGCTCCAATTCACTCTATTCCTTGCCCTCCTTTCACCCTCCTGCATGTTCAGGCCCCGATCACACAAAATCTTTTTCACTCCATCTTTCCACCTCCAATTTGGTCTCCCTCTTCTCCTTGTTCCCTCCACCTCCGACACATATATCCTCTTGGTCAATCTTTCCTCACTCATCCTCTCCATGTGCCCAAACCACTTCAAAACACCCTCTTCTGCTCTCTCAACCACGCTCTTTTTATTTCCACACATCTCTCTTACCCTTACGTTACTCACTCGATCAAACCACCTCACACCACACATTGTCCTCAAACATCTCATTTCCAGCACATCCATCCTCCTGCGCACAACTCTATCCATAGCCCACGCCTCGCAACCATACAACATTGTTGGAACCACTATTCCTTCAAACATACCCATTTTTGCTTTCCGAGATAATGTTCTCGACTTCCACACATTCTTCAAGGCCCCCAGAATTTTCGCCCCCTCCCCCACCCTATGATCCACTTCCGCTTTCATGGTTCCATCCGCTGCCAGATCCACTCCCAGATATCTAAAACACTTCACTTCCTCCAGTTTTTCTCCATTCAAACTCACCTCCCAATTGACTTGACCCTCAACCCTACTGTACCTAATAACCTTGCTCTTATTCACATTTACTCTTAACTTTCTTCTTCCACACACTTTACCAAACTCAGTCACCAGCTTCTGCAGTTTCTCACATGAATCAGCCACCAGCGCTGTATCATCAGCGAACAACAACTGACTCACTTCCCAAGCTCTCTCATCCCCAACAGACTTCATACTTGCCCCTCTTTCCAAAACTCTTGCATTTACCTCCCTAACAACCCCATCCATAAACAAATTAAACAACCATGGAGACATCACACACCCCTACCGCAAACCTACATTCACTGAGAACCAATCACTTTCCTCTCTTCCTACACGTACACATGCCTTACATCCTCGATAAAAACTTTTCACTGCTTCTAACAACTTTCCTCCCACACCATATATTCTTAATACCTTCCACAGAGCATCTCTATCAACTCTATCATATGCCTTCTCCAGATCCATAAATGCTACAAACAAATCCATTTGCTTTTCTAAGTATTTCTCACATACATTCTTCAAAGCAAACACCTGATCCACACATCCTCTATATATATATATATTTTTTTTTTTTCATACTATTCGCCATCTCCCGCATTTGCAAGGTAGCGTTAAGAAAGAGAACTGTGCCTTTTAGGGAATATCCTCACTTGGCCCCCTTCTCTGTTCTTTCTTTTGGAGGGAAAAAAAAATGAGAGGGGAGGATTTCCAGCCGACCGCTCCCTTCCCTTTTAGTCGCTTTCTACGACAAGCAGGGAATACGTGGGAAGTATTCTTTCTCCCCTATCCCAAGGAAAAAAAATATGTATATATACATATATATATATATATATATATATCATACAAACCTCCAACAGCCAGGATCGAACCTGGAACCCCTGTGCAAGGGGCAGGCATGCTAACCGCTAGGCTATGGGACTGTATAATAGGAAACAACTAATCGAAATACTGAGTACTCGAATACCCTTCGTCTCACAATGGTGAGCAACGGGGTCTATACTTGGTTGTTTCCGAACAGACGCACATAGCCAGCTGATAGCGTTTTCCCGAACCTAACTGTACAACGCGGAGGTATATGAATACGAATAAAGTGCATATTAACGCGCACCTTCATAGAACATACAAACCTCCAACAGCCAGGATTGAACCTGGGACCCCTGTGCAAGAGGCAAGCATGCTAACCGCTAGGCTATGGGACTGTATAATAGGAAACAACTATTCGAAATACTGAGTACTCGAATACCCTTCGTCTCACAATGGTGAGCAACGGGGTCTATACTTGGTTGTTTCCGAACAGACGCACATAGCCAGCTGATAGCGTTTTCCCGAACCTAACTGTACAACGCGGAGGTATATGAATACGAATAAAGTGCATATGAACGCGAACCTTCATAGAACATACAAACCTCCAACAGCCAAGATCGAACCTGGGATGCTATCAGCTGGCTATGTGCGTCAAAGACAACAAAGGCCACATTCGTTCACACTCAGTCTCTAGCTGTCATGTAATAATGCACCGAAACCACAGCTCCCTTTCCACATCCAGGCTCCACAGAACTTTCCTTGGTTTACCCCAGACGCTTCACATGCCTTGGTTCAATCCATTGACAAGACGTCGACCCCGTTATACCACATCGTTCCAATTCACTCTATTCCTTGCACGCCTTTCACCCTCCTGTATGTTAAGGCCCCGATCACTAAAAATCTTTTTCACTCCAATTTGGTCTCCCACTTCTCCTCGTTCCCTCCACCTCTGACACATATATCCTCTTGGTCAATCTTTCCACACTCATTCTCTCCATGTGACCAAACCATTTCAAAAGACCCTTTTCTGCTCTCTCAACTACACTCATTTTATTACCACACATCTCTCTTAGCCTATTATTACTTACTCGATCAAGCCACCTCACACTACATATTGTCCTCAAACATCTCATTTCCAGTACATCCACCCTACCCCACACAACTCCATCTATAGCCCACGCCTTGCAACCATATAGCATTGTTGGAACTACTATTCCTTCAAACATACCCATTTTTGCTTTCCGAGATAATGTTTTTGACTTCCACACATTCTTCAACGCTTTCAAAAGTTTTGCTCCCTCCCCCACCCCATGATTCACATCCGCTTCCATGGTTCCATCCGCTGCCAACTCCCAGATATCTAAAACACTTCACTTCCTCAACTTTTACTCCATTCAAACTTACCTCCTAGTTGACTTGTCCCTTAACCCTAAAGTACCTAATAACCTTACTCTTGTTGACATTTACTCTCAGCTTTCTTCTTTTACACACTTTACCAAACTCAGTCACCAGCTTTTGCAGTTTCTCACACGAATCAGCCACCACCGATGTATCATCAGCGAACAACAACTGACTCACTTCCCAAGCTCTCTCCTCTACAATAGACTGCACACTTGCCCCTCTTTCCAAAACTCTTGCATTACCTCCCTAACAACCCCATCCATAAACAAATTAAACAACCATGGAGACATCACACACCCCTGCCGCAAACCTACATTCACAGAGAACCAATCACTTTCCTTTCTTCCTACACGTACACATGCCTTACATCCTTGATAAAAAGTTTTCACTGTTTGTAACAACTTGCCTATCACACCATATATTCTCAATACCTTCCACAGAATATCTCTATCAACTTTATCATATGCCTTCGCCAGATCCTTAAATGCTACATACAAATCCATTATCTTTTCTAAGTATTTCTCACATACATTTTTCAAAGGAAACACGTGATCCACACATACTCTACCACTTCTGAAACCACACTGCACTTATCCAATCTGATGCTCTGTACATGCCTTCACCCTCTCACTCAATACCCTCCCATATAGTGTCCCAGGAATACTCAACAAACTTATACCTCTGTAATTTGAGCACTCATTCTTATCCCCTTTGCCTTTGTACAATGGCACTATGCACGCATTCCACCAATCCTCAGGCACCTCACCATGAGTCATACATACATTAAATAACCTTTCCAACCAGTCAACAATACAGTCACCCCCTTTTTTCATAAATTCCACTGCAATACCATCGAAACCCGCTGCCTTGCCGGCTTTCATCTTCCGCAAAGCTTTTACCACCTCTTTGTCTACCAAATCATTTTCCCTAACCCTCTCACTGTGCACACCACCTCGACCAAAACACCCTATATATGCCACTCTATTATCAAATACATTCACAATTTTGAATCACAATTTTGCGCGTGATCAAGAAATTCCTATGAGTCCACGGGGAAAATGAAACACAAAAATTTCCCAATTGCACTTTCGTGTAATAATCACATCATCAGGGGACACACAAGAAAGAAATATAACAGTCAATTGATATACATCAAAGAAACGAAGCTAGGACACCATTTGGTAAACATGTGATTGTCAAAAACCTACAACGAGCGTTCATAAACTTATCATTTTACAAATCTTATCAACAATAAAGTTATCTAATTTGTATGGACCATCACTAATATTAAGATCATAAGTCTTTGTGTATTTAATGATAGAAGATTAAATAATATTTCTCTTGGTAATATTGTTAGTGATAATGACTGAGATGGCGATACTACAGTCAATACAATGATCATAGCTTTTAACATAATTAAAAAAGGCATTTAGTTCTTGTCCCGTTCTTATACTATATCTTTTTTGCTTAAGTCTAACAGAAAGATCCTTACCAGTCTGATCAACATAAAATTTATCACACTTTCCACAAGGTACTTTATAGATGCAACCAAGAGAATTTTCTGGTGAATTCCTGATTAAGATACTCTTTATAGTATTGTTATTGCTAAAGGCAATATTTACATTAAAAGATTTAAGCAAAAGGATATCTTACCTTCTAATGCCATTTGGTTTAGGTATGTAGATGATGTTCTCTGTGTTAGGCCAACGAATGAAAATTTACAGATATTTCTCCCCTTACTTAACAATTTAGTACCTTCCATCAAATTTACTGTAGAAAATGAAAATAATGTTATGATACCATTTTTAAATTGCATGATCCATAGACAAGGAAACAAGTTTAAGTTTAGCATTTACAGAAAACCCACCAATGTATGCTCATATATCCGTTATTACTCATCTCAACATGACAGAGTTAAATCATCATCATTTCAATCAACCTGTTCCTTAGGGCATTACGTATTTGCACTCCAGAGTTTATAGATGATGAGTTTGAGAAGATATATTCTATTGGATCTAAGTCAAAGTACCCTAGATCTTTCATTGATAAATCACTTAAGTTAGCTAAGAAATCATTTTATAGAGTTGAGCCCAAACCTCCCATTGACACCTAGAATCTTTTAGTTCTCCCTTTTAATAATAATTACACTTTGCTTCCCATGTTGCTGAATTCCTTTAATGTAAATGTTGCCTTTAGCAACAATAATACTATAAAGAATATCTCAATCAGTAATTCACCAGAAAATTCTCTTGGTTGCATCTATAAAGTGCCTTCTGGAAACTGTAATAAATTCTATGTTGGTCAGAGTGGTAAGGATCTTTCTGTTAGACTTAAGCAACATAAATGTAGTAAAAGAACGGGACAAGAATCAAATGCCTTTTTTAATCATGTTAAAAACTACGATCATTGTATTTACTGGAGTAACGCCATCTCAGTTATTAACTCTAACTCTATTACCAAGAGAAATATCATTGCATCTTCTATCATTGAATGCACAAAGAATTATAATCTTAATATCAGTGATGGTCTATACAAATTAGATAACTTCATTATTGATAAGATTTGTAAAATGATAAGTTTATGAACGCTCGTTGTATGTTTTGGACAATCACATGTTTACCAAATGGCGTCCTAGCTTCGTCTCTTCGATGTATATTAACTGACTGTAATATTTCTCTCTTGTGTCTTCCCTGATGATGTGATTATTACACGAAAGTGCACTTGGGAGCTTTTCGTGTTTCATTTTCCCCGTGGACTCATAGGATTATATATATATATATATATATATATATATATATATATATATATATATATATATATATATATATATATATATATATATATATATATATATATATATATATATATATTTATATATAGATGTATATATATATATATATATATATATATATATATATATATATACAGACGAAAGAAATGGCCCAACCCACCCTCATACACATGTATATACATACGTCCACACACGCAAATATACATACCTACACAGCTTTCCATGGTTTACCCCAGACGCTTCACATGCCTTGATTCAATCCACTGACAGCACGTCAACCCCGGTATACCACATCGCTCCAATTCACTCTATTCCTTGCCCTCCTTTCACACTCCTGCATGTTCAGGCCCCGATCACACAAAATCTTTTTCACTCCATCTTTCCACCTCCAATTTGGTCTCCCTCTACTCCTTGCTCCCTCCACCTCCGACACATATATCCTCTTGGTCAATCTTTTCTCACTCATCCTCTCCGTGTGCCCAAACCACTTCAAAACACCCTCTTCTGCTCTCTCAACCACGCTCTTTTTATTTCCGCACATCTCTCTTACCCTTACGTTACTCACTCGATCAAACCACCTCACACCACACATTGTCCTCAAACATCTCATTTCCAGCACATCCATCCTCCTGCGCACAACTCTATCCATTGCCCACGCCTCGCAACCATACAACATTGTTGGAACCACTATTCCTTCAAACATACCCATTTTTGCTTTCCGAGATAATGTTCTCGACTTCCACACATTCTTCAAGGCCCCCAGAATTTTCGCCCCCTCCCCCACCCTGTGATCCACTTCTGCTTCCATGGTTCCATCCGCTGCCAGATCCACTCCCAGATATCTAAAACACTTCACTTCCTCCAGTTTTTCTCCATTCAAACTCACCTCCCAATTGACTGACCCTCAACCCTAATGTACCTAATAACCTTGCTCTTATTCACATTTACTCTTAACTTTCTTCTTCCACATACTTTACCAAACTCAGTCACCAGCTTCTGCAGTTTCTCACATGAATCAGCCACCAGCGCTGTATCATCAGCGAACAACAACTGACTCACTTCCCAAGCTCTCTCATCCCCAACACACTTCATACTTGCCCCTCTTTCCAAAACTCTTGCATTTACCTCCCTTACAACCCCATCCATAAACAAATTAAACAACCATGGAGACATCACACACCCCTGCCGCAAACCTACATTCACTGAGAACCAATCACTTTCCTCTCTTCCTACACGTACACATGCCTTACATCCTCGATAAAAACTTTTCACTGCTTCTAACAACTTTCCTCCCACACCATATATTCTTAATACCTTCCACAAAGCATCTCTATCAACTCTATCATATGCCTTCTCCAGATCCATAAATGCTACATACAAATCCATATATATATATATATATATATATATATATATATATATATATATATATATATATATATATATATATATGTATATATATATATATATATATATATATATATATATATATATATATATATATATATATATATATATATATATATATATATATATATATATATATATATATATATATATATATATATATATATATATATATATATGTATATATATATATATATATATATATATATATATATATATATATATATATATTTTTTTTTTTTTTTCAAAACGAGAAATACATAAGAGTACGTATGTAAGTAGGAGAGATGGCCAGAGAGCGTTATTGGATTACGTGTTAATTGACAGGCGCGCGAAAGAGAGATTTTTGGATGTCAAAGTGCTGAGAGGTGCAACTGGAGGGATGTCTGATCATTATCTTGCGGAGGCTATGGTGAAGATTTGTATGGGTTTTCAGAAAAGAAGAGTGAATGTTGGGGTGAAGAGGGTTGTGAGAGTAAGTGAGCTTGGGAAGGAGACTTGTATGAGGAAGTACCAGGAGAGATGGAGTACAGAATGAAAAAAGGTGAGAACAATAGAAGTAAGTGGAGTGGGGGATGAATGGGATGTATTTAGGTAATCAGTGACGGAGTGCGCAAAAGATGCTTGTGGCATGAGAAGCGTGGGAGGTGGGTTGATTAGAAAGGGTAGTGAGTGGTGGGATGAAGAAGTAAGATTATTAGTGAAAGAGAAGAGGGAGGCATTTGGACGATTTTTGGAGGGAAAAAGCAATTGAGTGGGAGATGTATAAAAGAAAGAGACTGGAGGTCAAGAGAAAGGTGCAAGAGGTGAAAAAGAGGGCAAAGGAGAGTTGGGGTGAGAGAGTATCATTAAATTTTAGGGAGAATAAAAAGATGTTATGGAAGGAGCTAAATAAAGTGCGTAAGAGAAGGGAGCAAATGGGAACTTCAGTGAAGGGCGCAAATGGGGAGGTGATAACGAGTAGTGGTGATATGAAAAGGAGATGGAGTGAGTATTTTGAAGGTTTGTTGATTGTGTTTTATGATAGAGTGGCAGATATATGGTGTTTTGGTCGAGGTGGTGTACAAAGTGAGAGGGTTAGGGAAAATGATTTGGTAAACAGAGAAGAGGTAGTAAAAGCTTTGCGGAAGATGAAAGCCGGCAAGGCAGCAGGTTTGGATGGTATTGCAGTGGAGTCTATTAAAAAAGGTGGTGACTGTATTGTTGACTGGTTGGTAAGGTTATTTAATGTATGTATGACTCATGGTGAGGTGCCTGAGGATTGGCGGAATGCGTGCATAGTGCCATTGTACAAAGGCATAGGGGATAAGAGTGAGCGCTCAAATTACAGAGGTATAAGTGTCTTGAGTATTCCTGGTAAATTATATGGGAGGGTATTGATTGAGAGGGTGAAGGCATGTACAGAGCATCAGATTGGGGAAGAGCAGTGTGGTTTCAGAAGTGGTAGATGATGTGTGGATCAGGTGTTTCCTTTGGAGAATGTTTGCGAGAAATACTTAGAAAATCAAATGGATTTGTATGTAGCATTTATGGATCTGGAGAAGGCATATGATAGAGTTGACAGAGATGCTCTGTGGAAGGTATTAAGAATATATGGTGTGGGAGGCAAGTTGTTAGAAGCAGTGAAAAGTTTTTATCGAGGATGTAAGGCATGTGCACGTGTAGGAAGAGAGGAAAGTGATTGGTTCTCAGTGAATGTAGGTTTGCGGCAGGGGTGTGTGATGTCTCCATGGTTGTTTTATTTGTTTATGGATGGGGTTGTTAAGGAGGTGAATGCAAAAGTTTTGGAAAGAGGGGCAAGTATGAAGTCTGTTGTGGATGAGAGAGCTTGGGAAGTGAGTCAGTTGTTGTTCGCTGATGATACAACGCTGGTGGCTGATTCATGTGAGAAACTGCAGAAGCTGGTGACTGAGTTTGGTAAAGTGTGTGAAAGAAGAAAGTTAAGAGTAAATGTGAATAAGAGCAAGGTTATTAGGTACTGTAAGATTTAGGGTCAAGTCAATTGGGGGGTAGGTTTGAATGGAAAAAAACTGGAGGAAGTAAAGTGTTTTAGATATCTGGGAGTGGATCTGGCAGCGGATGGAACCATGTAAGCGGAAGTGAATCATAGGGTGGGGTAGGGGGCGAAAATCCTGGGAGCCTTGAAGAATGTGTGGAAGTCAGAACATTATCTCGGAAAGCAAAAATGGGTATGTTTGAAGGAATAGTGGTTCCAACAATGTTGTATGGTTGCGAGGCGTTGGCTATAGATAGAGTTGTGCGCAGGAGAGTGGATGTGCTGGAAATGAGATGTTTGAGGACAATGTGTGGTGTGAGGTGGTTTGATCGAGTAAGTAATGTAAGGGTAAGAGAGATGTGTGGATATAAAAAGAGCGTGGTTGAGAGAGCAGAAGAGGGTGTTTTCAAATGGTTTGGGCACATGGAGAGAATGATTGAGGAAAGATTGACCAAGAGGATATATGTGTCAGAGGTGGAGGGAACGAGGAGAAGTGGGAGACCATATTGGAGGTGGAAAGATGAAGTGAAAAAGATTTTGAGTTGTCGGGGCCTGAACATGCAGGAGGGTGAAAGGCGGCCAAGGAATAGAGTGAATTGGATCGATGTGGTATACCGGGGTTGACGTGCTTTCAGTGGATTGAATCAGGGCATGTGAAGCGTCTGGGGCAAACCATGGAAAGTTGTGTGGGGCCTGGATGTGGAAAGGGAGTTGTGGTTTCGGGCATTATTGCATGACAGATAAAGACTGAGTGTGAACGAATGGGGCCTTTGTCGTCTTTTCCTATCGCTACCTCGCACACTTGAGGGGGGAGGGGGATGGTAATCCATGTGTGGCGAGGTGGCGGTGGGAATGAATAAAGGCAGACAGTGTGAATTGTGTGCATGGGTATATATGTATGTGTCTGTGTGTGTAT
>NC_092226.1:48751444-48763944 GCF_036320965.1 Panulirus ornatus
GTGATGGGTGATTTGAATGCAAAGGTGAGTAATGTGGCAGTTGAGGGAATAATTGGTATGCATGGGGTGTTCAGTGTTGTAAATGGAAATGGTGAAGAGCTTGTAGATTTATGTGCTGAAAAAGGACTGATGATTGGGAATACCTGGTTTAAAAAGCGAGATATACATAAGTATACTTATGTAAGTAGGAGAGATGGCCAGAGAGCGTTATTGGATTACGTGTTAATTGACAGGCGTTTGAAAGAGAGACTTTTGGATGTCAATGTGCTGAGAGGTGCAACTGGAGGGATGTCTGATCATTATCTTGTGGAGGCTAAGGTGAAGATTAGTATGGGTTTTCAGAAAAGAAGGGTGAATGTTGGGGTGAAGAAGGTGCTGAGAGCAAGTGAGCTTGGGAAGGAGACCTGTGTGAAGAAGTATCAGGTGAGACTGTGTACAGAATGGAAAAAGGTGAGAACAATGGAAGTAAGGGGAGTGGGGGAGGAATGGGATGTATTTAGGGAATCAGTGATGGATTGCGCAAAAGATGCTTGTGGCATGAGAAGAGTGGGAGGTGGGCTGTTTAGAAAGGGTAGTGAGTGGTGGGATGAAGAAGTAAGAGTATTAGTGAAAGAGAAGAGAGAGGCATTTGGACGATTTTTGCAGGGAAAAAATGCAATTGAGTGGGAGAAGTATAAAAGAAAGAGACAGGAGGTCAAGAGAAAGGTGCAAGAGGTGAAAAAAAAGGGCAAATGAGAGTTGGGGTGAGAGACTATCAGTAAATTTTAGGGAGAATAAAAAGATGTTCTGGAAGGAGGTAAATAGGGTGCGTAAGACCAGGGAGCAAATGGGAACTTCAGTGAAGGGCGTAAATGGGGAGGTGATAACAAGTAGTGGTGATGTGAGGAGATGGAATGAGTATTTTGAAGGTTTGTTGAATGTGTCTGATGACAGACTGGCAGATATAGGGTGTTTGGGTCGAGGTGGTGTGGAAAGTGAGAGGGTTAGGGAAAATGATTTGGTAAACAGAGAAGAGGTAGTAAAAGCTTTGCGGAAGATGAAAGCCGGCAAGGCAGCAGGTTTGGATGGTATTGCAGTGGAATTTATTAAAAAAGGGGGTGACTGTATTGTTGACTGGTTGGTAAGGTTATTTAATGTATGTATGACTCATGGTGAGGTGCCTGAGGATTGGCGGAATGCGTGCATAGTGCCATTGTACAAAGGCAAAGGGGATAAGAGTGAGTGCTCAAATTACAGAGGTATAAGTTTGTTGAGTATTCCTGGTAAATTATATGGGAGGGTATTGATTGAGAGGGTGAAGGCATGTACAGAGCATCAGACTGGGGAAGAGCAGTGTGGTTTCAGAAGTGGTAGAGGATGTGTGGATCAGGTGTTTGCTTTGAAGAATGTATGTGAGAAATACTTAGAAAAGCAAATGGATTTGTATGTAGCATTTATGGATCTGGAGAAGGCATATGATAGAGTTGATAGAGATGCTCTGTGGAAGGTATTAAGAATATATGGTGTGGGAGGCAAGTTGTTAGAAGCAGTGAAAAGTTTTTATCGAGGATGTAAGGCATGTGTACGTGTAGGAAGAGAGGAAAGTGATTGGTTCTCAGTGAATGTAGGTTTGCGGCAGGGGTGTGTGATGTCTCCATGGTTGTTTAATTTGTTTATGGATGGGGTTGTTAGGGAGGTAAATGCAAGAGTCTTGGAAAGAGGGGCAAGTATGAAGTCTGTTGGGGATGAGAGAGCTTGGGAAGTGAGTCAGTTGTTGTTCGCTGATGATACAGCGCTGGTGGCGGATTCATGTGAGAAACTGCAGAAGCTGGTGACGGAGTTTGGTAAAGTGTGTGGAAGAAGAAAGTTAAGAGTAAATGTGAATAAGAGCAAGGTTATTAGGTACAGTAGGGTTGAGGGTCAAGTCAATTGGGAGGTGAGTTTGAATGGTGAAAAACTGGAGGAAGTGAAGTGTTTTAGATATCTGGGAGTGGATCTGTTAGCGGATGGAACCATGGAAGCGGAAGTGGATCATAGGGTGGGGGAGGGGGCGAAAATTTTGGGAGCCTTGAAAAATGTGTGGAAGTCGAGAACATTATCCCGGAAAGCAAAAATGGGTATGTTTGAAGGAATAGTAGTTCCAACAATGTTGTATGGTTGCGAGGCGTGGGCTATGGATAGAGTTGTGCGCAGGAGGATGGATGTGCTGGAAATGAGATGTTTGAGGACAATGTGTGGTGTGAGGTGGTTTGATCGAGTAAGTAACGTAAGGGTAAGAGAGATGTGTGGAAATAAAAAGAGCGTGGTTGAGAGAGCAGAAGAGGGTGTTTTGAAATGGTTTGGGCACATGGAGAGAATGAGTGAGGAAAGATTGACCAAGAGGATATATGTGTCGGAGGTGGAGGGAACGAGGAGAAGAGGGAGACCAAATTGGAGGTGGAAAGATGGAGTGAAAAGGATTTTGTGTGATCGGGGCCTGAACATGCAGGAGGGTGAAAGGAGGGCAAGGAATAGAGTGAATTGGAGCGATGTGGTATACAGGGGTTGACGTGCTGTCAGTGGATTGAATCAAGGCATGTGAAGCGTCCGGGGTAAACCATGGAAAGCTGTGTAGGTATGTACATTTCCGTGTGTGGACGTGTGTATGTACATGTGTATGGGGGGGGTTGGGCCATTTCTTTCGTCTGTTTCCTTGCGCTATCTCGCAAACACGGGAGACAGCGACAAAGTCTAAAAAAAAAAAAAAAAAAAAAAAAAAAAAAATATATATATATATATATATATATATGAGAACTGCTATTGACGTTTGTGTGAATAAATTGTACATTTCCTTTACCATAGCCAGAGGTTGAACCATTATGTGACGTACATTTTTTCATTCATTTCAAGCTAAAAGTTTGTTTTCTAAATTGTTTCTTACATTTTTCATATGTATATATATGTATGTGTGTGTGTGTGTGTGTGTGTGTGCGTGTGTGTGTGTGTGTGTGTGTGTGTGTGTGTGTGTATATATATATGTATATTATCCCTGGGGATAAGGGTGAAAGAATACTTCCCACGTATTCCTCGCGTGTCGTAGAAAGCGACTAGAGGGGACGGGAGCGGGGGGCCGGAAATCCTCCCCTCCTTGTATTAACTTTCTAAAATGGGAAACAGAAGAAGGAGTCACGCGGGGAGTGCTCATCCTCCTCGAAGGCTCAGAGTGGGGTGCCTAAATGTGTGTGGATGTAACCAAGATGTGAAAAAAGGAGAGATAGGTAGTATGTTTGAGGAAAGGAACCTGGATGTTTTGGCTCTGAGTGAAACGAAGCTCAAGGGTAAAGGGGAAGAGTGGTTTGGAAATGTCTGGGGAGTGAAGTCAGGGGTTAGTGAGAGGACAAGAGCAAGGGAAGGAGTAGCAATACTCCTGAAACAGGAGTTGTGGGAGTATGTGATAGAATGTAAGAAAGTAAATTCTCGATTAATATGGGTAAAACTGAAAGTTGATGGAGAGAGGTGGGTGATTATTGGTGCATATGCACCTGGGCATGAGAAGAAAGATCATGAGAGGCAAGTGTTTTGGGAGCAGCTAAATGAGTGTGTTAGCGGTTTTGATGCACGAGACCGGGTTATAGTGATGGGTGATTTGAATGCAAAGGTGAGTAATGTGGCAGTTGAGGGAATAATTGGTATGCATGGGGTGTTCAGTGTTGTAAATGGAAATGGTGAAGAGCTTGTAGATTTATGTGCTGAAAAAGGACTGATGATTGGGAATACCTGGTTTAAAAAGCGAGATATACATAAGTATACTTATGTAAGTAGGAGAGATGGCCAGAGAGCGTTATTGGATTACGTGTTAATTGACAGGCGTGCGAAAGAGAGACTTTTGGATGTCAATGTGCTGAGAGGTGCAACTGGAGGGATGTCTGATCATTATCTTGTGGAGGCTAAGGTGAAGATTAGTATGGGTTTTCAGAAAAGAAGAGTGAATGTTGGGGTGAAGAAGGTGGTGAGAGTAAGTGAGCTTGGGAAGGAGACCTGTGTGAAGAAGTATCAGGAGAGACTGTGTACAGAATGGAAAAAGGTGAGAACAATGGAAGTAAGGGGAGTGGGGGAGGAGTGGGATGTATTTAGGGAATCAGTGATGGATTGCGCAAAAGATGCTTGTGGCATGAGAAGAGTGGGAGGTGGGCTGTTTAGAAAGGGTAGTGAGTGGTGGGATGAAGAAGTAAGAGTATTAGTGAAAGAGAAGAGAGAGGCATTTGGACGATTTTTGCAGGGAAAAAATGCAATTGAGTGGGAGAAGTATAAAAGAAAGAGACAGGAGGTCAAGAGAAAGGTGCAAGAGGTGAAAAAAAGGGCAAATGAGAGTTGGGGTGAGAGACTATCAGTAAATTTTAGGGAGAATAAAAAGATGTTCTGGAAGGAGGTAAATAGGGTGCGTAAGACCAGGGAGCAAATGGGAACTTCAGTGAAGGGCGTAAATGGGGAGGTGATAACAAGTAGTGGTGATGTGAGAAGGAGATGGAATGAGTATTTTGAAGGTTTGTTGAATGTGTCTGATGACAGAGTGGCAGATATAGGGTGTTTGGGTCGAGGTGGTGTGCAAAGTGAGAGGGTTAGGGAAAATGATTTGGTAAACAGAGAAGAGGTAGTAAAAGCTTTGCGGAAGATGAAAGCCGGCAAGGCAGCAGGTTTGGATGGTATTGCAGTGGAATTTATTAAAAAAGGGGGTGACTGTATTGTTGACTGGTTGGTAAGGTTATTTAATGTATGTATGACTCATGGTGAGGTGCCTGAGGATTGGCGGAATGCGTGCATAGTGCCATTGTACAAAGGCAAAGGGGATAAGAGTGAGTGCTCAAATTACAGAGGTATAAGTTTGTTGAGTATTCCTGGTAAATTATATGGGAGGGTATTGATTGAGAGGGTGAAGGCATGTACAGAGCATCAGATTGGGGAAGAGCAGTGTGGTTTCAGAAGTGGTAGAGGATGTGTGGATCAGGTGTTTGCTTTGAAGAATGTATGTGAGAAATACTTAGAAAAGCAAATGGATTTGTATGTAGCATTTATGGATCTGGAGAAGGCATATGATAGAGTTGATAGAGATGCTTTGTGGAAGGTATTAAGAATATATGGTGTGGGAGGCAAGTTGTTAGAAGCAGTGAAAAGTTTTTATCGAGGATGTAAGGCATGTGTACGTGTAGGAAGAGAGGAAAGTGATTGGTTCTCAGTGAATGTAGGTTTGCGGCAGGGGTGTGTGATGTCTCCATGGTTGTTTAATTTGTTTATGGATGGGGTTGTTAGGGAGGTAAATGCAAGAGTCTTGGAAAGAGGGGCAAGTATGAAGTCTGTTGGGGATGAGAGAGCTTGGGAAGTGAGTCAGTTGTTGTTCGCTGATGATACAGCGCTGGTGGCGGATTCATGTGAGAAACTGCAGAAGCTGGTGACGGAGTTTGGTAAAGTGTGTGGAAGAAGAAAGTTAAGAGTAAATGTGAATAAGAGCAAGGTTATTAGGTACAGTAGGGTTGAGGGTCAAGTCAATTGGGAGGTGAGTTTGAATGGAGAAAAACTGGAGGAAGTGAAGTGTTTTAGATATCTGGGAGTGGATCTGTCAGCGGATGGAACCATGGAAGCGGAAGTGGATCATAGGGTGGGGGAGGGGGCTAAAATTTTGGGAGCCTTGAAAAATGTGTGGAAGTCGAGAACATTATCCCGGAAAGCAAAAATGGGTATGTTTGAAGGAATAGTAGTTCCAACAATGTTGTATGGTTGCGAGGCGTGGGCTATGGATAGAGTTGTGCGCAGGAGGATGGATGTGCTGGAAATGAGATGTTTGAGGACAATGTGTGGTGTGAGGTGGTTTGATCGAGTAAGTAACGTAAGGGTAAGAGAGATGTGTGGAAATAAAAAGAGCGTGGTTGAGAGAGCAGAAGAGGGTGTTTTGAAATGGTTTGGGCACATGGAGAGAATGAGTGAGGAAAGATTGACCAAGAGGATATATGTGTCGGAGGTGGAGGGAACGAGGAGAAGAGGGAGACCAAATTGGAGGTGGAAAGATGGAGTGAAAAGGATTTTGTGTGATCGGGGCTTGAACATGCAGGAGGGTGAAAGGAGGGCAAGGAATAGAGGGAATTGGAGCGATGTGGTATACAGGGGTTGACGTGCTGTCAGTGGATTGAATCAAGGCATGTGAAGCGTCCGGGGTAAACCAAGGAAAGCTGTGTAGGTATGTATATTTGCGTGTGTGGACGTGTGTATGTACATGTGTATGGGGGGGGGTTGGGCCATTTCTTTCGTCTGTTTCCTTGCGCTACCTCGCAAACGCGGGAGACAGCGACAAAGTAAAAAAAAAAAAAAAAAAAAAATATATATATATATATATATATATATATATATATATATATATATATATATATATATATATATATATGTGTGTGTGTGTATGCATATATTTTGTTCTTTCAAGACTGCGGTACATTCACCAGGGGAGACATTATGGACTCCTTTAAGTCAAGAAGTTCGTTGACGAGACTTTTCCGTCAACTAACAAAGATATAGTTTTTTCAAAGATCAACTTTCACTCAATATGTAACCTGAGGAAGTGGAGCCTGGAACACACACACACATACACACACACACACACACACACACACACATACATACACACACACATACACACACACACACACACACACACACACACACACACACACACACACACACACACACACACACACATATATACATTCACAGATAATAAGGTCGCATAAAGCAAAGGATCATTCTCCCTTCCCAAGGTGGAGATTGGATCATGCACGATAACACAGCGTTACGGGATTTGTTTATGTTGAAGCGCACTGCCCATCCAAGTGTTATTTTGTTTTGTAAGTTCGAGCGACATGGCGGTACAATAAACAAGGCTCCTCTCTCCGTGTATCTTTACTACCCCATCATTCTTTCTTCAACATTCAAGAAGTCTTTCTTTTACATCGTGATCAGTTATGTTAGCCTCATGTATTATATGTCATCAGCAATGCAGATAACTCCTTTCAAACCTGCTAGTGCCTCAAGCGATCGCTTTTGGAAAACTTCTGAAGAGACATTCAGCCCAAAAGGCAGATGCAACCACCTAAATCTACCATGACATGCTTGTGATGTGGTTAGCAGGCTAGGTGTATCAAGTATCACATGCCAGTAGCCAGGCGCCATGTCAACTTTTGGAAATAACCGAGACTTTCCCAATTCATGAACGGTGTCCTCCAGAATGGGAGGAGTGTAGGCCTTTCTCTGAAGAACCATATCCAACTCTCTTGGGTCTGTATAAAATCCTGACTTTCCCATACTTTTAAGGACTAACAACAATTTGACTCACCTACAGGTTCAATTACACCCAACATGGACAGTCTCTCTCATTCTGACTTTAGCTTAGGCTTCATGGATATTGGCATGCGCCTGTCTGGCATGATTACAGGTTTCGCATTAGGGTCAACTTTGAGAGACTGTACGCCAGGAAAGGTTCCTACTGATCATTGTCACATAACACAGGTCTTGAAGACACTGTAAAGATGAATCAACAGTTGCCTCTGTTGAGGAAGAGAGACGGCCACTGCAGAAAAAGAAGAGCGCTGTGGCAGGGAGACACCAGGACTATAGATCGCTGAGATCACTTTCAGTTGGAGAGGCGGTCAGGATCCAGCCCACTGACACCAAGACACAGGAGTGGAAGGAGGCAACAGTCACCAAGATGCTCAAGAGCAGAACCTGCGAAATCAAGACAGAAGGAGGAAAGAAGTACAGACGGAATCGTCAGTTTTTTACGACCTGCAAAAACCAAAAGGGAAGTGGTGGCTAGTAGTGATGAAGACGTTACTCCTATCTCGGGCAATGAACCTCGAAGTCTGTAATCGAGGCCAATGGAGACCTGGAGAGGGAGCAGAACAGGTCATAACAGTGCAACTCACAAAGCAGAAAACTTTCCAGCAGCAGAAAAATATGCGGCTAAATCTGGACGTCTGGTGACTGCTCCTAGGAGACTAGACTTGTAGTTTGACCGTATTAGTGGAACTCATCCACCTGTTCGTAATAACTCTAGGGTCTGATCTGAAAGCTCTAACCATGTAAACCCTGTAACCTATGTACTCCAGAGTCCTGTATTACTAGTTTTTCCTCTTGGCAAAATAGATACCCAAGTTAATTGAAGAAAATTGTTCTTTTTAGTTGATTAGTAAAGCATCAATTATTGCTGATGTAATCAAGTGTAAAACACAGTTTTCTAATATCACTGTGCTGCGTTTTCTTTTTTCTTTTCTTTTTAGTGTGTTCTTTAGTTTGAGGGGAAGGACATTACATGATTTGTTTATATAGGAGCGTACTGCGCATCCAAATGTTCTTTTGTTTTGTAAGTTGGAGTGACACGGCATCACAACAAACAAGACTCCTCTCTCCATATATCTTTACCACCTAATTATTCCCACTGCCTAATATGCTCGACACAAAACATACAGGAAAACCAGCCAGCAAGTTCTGCTAGGTTGTGAAGCCTTGGGTAGCGGAGGTAGAGTCTCCTCCTCTACTGGGGAGGCTCTCGGAGGGGATAGTAAATTTAAGTTGTGGCTGGGGCTGCAGACCCAACTGGGCGGCCCTACGAAATGTGGGAAGCCGTGCTAGCTCGCCCGCCTGCCAACTGGAGAAGGCAAGGAAACTGGCTGCAGATGTATAGGGCTCCCTACAAG
The DNA here is from genome assembly GCF_036320965.1 of Panulirus ornatus. NCBI lineage: Eukaryota > Metazoa > Arthropoda > Malacostraca > Decapoda > Palinuridae > Panulirus > Panulirus ornatus. The sequence continues at coordinate 48,760,138 of NC_092226.1, forward strand.
GTGTGGGAGGCCAGGTATGCCCGCCCAACCGCACATTGATTCCATAACAAATGAAAGGTTTACTCTAAACTGCGACTTCCTAACGAGTATTCAGTTTTCAAGTCTTTATACTTACTTATATTATAGTAGATTCATTTGTACAGAGAATAGATTCCTTACCTTACAGAAGCAGGTCAAACTACTTTAGATTAAAGATAATTCCCAGACATTCTCGCTGAGTGATAGAGTACTTGGTTTTCCCAGGTTGTAACTTGCGACTAAAAAGCCCTAGAAGGCAATTGGAGATGACCTTCCTCAAACTCCTGGAGTAGACCTGCCCCTTTATGCTACCGTGTTCGACTTTACTTCAAATGATAGGATGAAATTAAACGTTCTGAGAAGGGGATGTGAAAACATACATCTTTTCACTCAGCCAAAGGTATCTTGATATCTGTTATCACTCATATCAGGGGAACTTGAAATCAACGAAGCTGTTGGGGAGAATTGTGTGAATATTGTGAGACAAATCTGTGGTACCATTATATGAGACCTTATGAAAGACATCAGCTGTTTATTGATTACAGTTACGGATGACCTGAGGATCTCTTCGCTTGTGTCACCTTGGGGAGCAACCCTTCCTTGGCCTAAGCTATGACCTAGAGAGTCAATAGCTGGTTATCTAGGTAAGTATTTTCATGGTCGGAGTGTTGACCATGATTCATGGATTCGTTTAGACATCATCCCTCGGCTGGTTCATCAATTAGCTGGTCTTTTGAAAGTGTCTTCGGTCAAGTTTATCAATATATTTCACAACAATACCATGTTCATCTCAAGTTGCTGTGTGACCAAATACATCGTCTACATAATAATTGTCGAGGTTATCTGAATCGTGCATTGGGAGTTTATCAACTGTAGCTGGTGAATTCACAAAAGCAAAGGGTATGTTTAAAAAAGATAGATAAATAACTGGAGTTATAATATGTCAAAAAAGTATGGCGTTTTTCAATTTGCAATTGCAATAAACCCTAAGGGAAGACAGTGCTAGATAAGAACATTCTCACCCCTTACAAGAAATGGTCAGGTCTATCTATTGGTTCACTGTTAAACAGTAATTCTATTTAATGTTTTGCAGTCGACACAAAATCGAAAGCGTCCTCCTGGTTCCATAACGAGCACTTCAGGGGAACAATAAGAAGAGTCTGACAGTTCAGTTATGCCCTCCTTTAACATATCATGAATTTCACTATAAACAGACTCTGTGGTGGTAGGCGGAAGAGGACAAATTGTCTTTTTCTTGCTGGTGTAAGATCTGTTACTTGAATTTCTTGACTGTCTAGACTGCTGTGACCTGGTTTGTTAGTGAAAATGTGAGAATAATCTTAGATCAAATACTAAAATGTCTAGTCTCTTATGGTAAGAAGACACGATTTCTCCATCCGATGTAGCATACGCAGTTCTTGATAAAAGAACTTCGACAACTGTCTACAGAACGATTGAGAGACAGTAAAGAGGTAACTCCACAACTAATAAGACAAATGACCACCTTTCCAGAGGGAAGCAAAACTGTGTCGGATCCTTTGTCACTACGAGAGAGAGTGGCAGACTCTATAGTGAGAGAAACATCCAACACGTTAAGGGACCGCCTCCTCAGGAGAGAGTGAAATTGTGTCAAATGCTTTAGTTTAAAAGAAGAGAGTAGAGGAATCAAGAAGATATTTACGTCAGAGGAAAGTGAAGCTAATTCGGATCACTTAGTTCAATAGGAGAGATTGGTAGTCTGTACTGTGACGACTCACAACCAAAACGACAAGATACTTCCTGGAGTGAACATAACTGATCTCGATCCCATAGAATTACCCTTGGTACGAAATCAGACGCAGACAGACATTCAATAAACACTAAGTTCTAATTCTAAGATTCTGCGAAGTGATCACAACAGTATTAAGCAGAAGCTCATTAGTGGTAAAGTGCAGCAGAATATTCCACACACACAGTCAGAAACAGCACACAGACTATAACTGTTATATCCACACAAATACTCATGTACAATCCGCGAAAAAAAAATATCGCTACCTCAGGATGGGATGCATTTTCGGGAACTATTTAATATTATTGTATGACTGTATAGGAGGCATTAAGAGGACAATACCGGAGGATGATTGGTTAAACCACTAACTGAACAGTTTCTAGCGATGTACATGGTGTAGTAGCTAGGAAGGCAGGGAATGGTGGTGGTGAGTGAGGGTGTGGTGGCCAGGGAGGGAGGAAGGGTTAGTGGGAACGGAGGATGTAAAAAGAAGGGAGGGAGTGAGTGGTAGTGTGGTAGGTTCGTGTGCGTGTGTGTGTGTGTGTGTGTGTGTGTGTGTGTGTGTAACTGGGACCAGACTTGATACACAAACTAGCAGATACATTGTCAGATAAATACATAAGTAGATATGATTATATTTCATTATCTTTCAAAATAAAAAATTGCCTATGACTCAGTGCAGACTCAACAACTAATAGTGAAAAGCAATGTCTTCTAAACCGGTCGTACAAATTGCGTTATTAGCTTCATTACTTGACACATGTAGAACAAATTCTATTGACGATCAAAGAGCTAATTGAATTTCAAGTCCAGTCACTCTTTCGAGTACCAGGATTATCACTAAGTTGGAGAGTGGCTTTTGTTCGGTGAAACCGGCTGTTACCAAGGTGGAGCCTAGAAGCATTTTGAAACTGAATATCAAACATCGCTGATCATAAGATATAAATGTGCATCTAGACTAGTTCACTTTGACAGTCCGAGTAGAGAAAATGCAATGTTACTGGGTAGGTAGGACCAGAGAGTAATTTGTTCAATTTCGCAAGAAAAAGAGAATTGGTAAATCTGTATCTATCTATCGATCTATATATATATATATATATATATATATATATATATATATATATATATATATATATATATATATATATATATATATATATGTATGTTCTATGAAGGTGGGCGTTCATATGCGCTTTGTTCGTGTTCATATACCTCAGCGTTGTACAGTTAGGTTCGGTAAGATGCTATCTGCTGGCTGTGTGAGCCTGATGGGAAAAGACCAGTGTAGAGCCCGTTGTTCACCAACGTGAGACAAAGGGTATTCGAGTACATAGTACTCGAATAGTCATTTCCCTATTATGGGCGATCATAGCCTAGCGGTAGCGCTCCCGCCTGTTGCGCAGGGATCCCGGGTTCAATCCTGACTGCTGGAGGTTTGTATGTTCTATGAAGGTGGGCGTTCATATAAACTTTGTTCGTATTCATATATCTCCGCGTTGTACAGTTAGATTCGGTAAAATACTATCTGCTGGTTGTGAGAGCCTGATGGGAAAAGACCGGTGTAGACCCCGTTGCTCACCAACTGAGACGAAGGGTATTCGAGTACATAGTATTCGAATAGTCATTTCCCAATAGGGGCGATCATAGCCTAGCGGTAGCGCTCCCGCCTGTTGCACAGGGGTCCCGGGCTCGATCCTGGCTGTTGGAGGTTTGTATGTTCTACGAAAGTGCGTGTTCATATGCACTTTGTTTGTATGAAGAAGTAAGAGTATTAGTGAAAGAGAAGAGAGAGGCATTTGGACGATTTTTGCAGGGAAAAAATGCAATTGAGTGGGAGAAGTATAAAAGAAAGAGACAGGAGGTCAAGAGAAAGGTGCAAGAGGTGAAAAAAAGGGCAAATGAGAGTTGGGGTGAGAGACTATCAGTAAATTTTAGGGAGAATAAAAAGATGTTCTGGAAGGAGGTAAATAGGGTGCGTAAGACAAGGGAGCAAATGGGAACTTCAGTGAAGGGCGTAAATG